>NC_087343.1:229824809-230124809 GCF_030014295.1 Loxodonta africana
CTGAGTGATAGGGAAGGGAGGCAGGGAGAGGCAAGGGGTGGGTGTGGAGAGGTTCCTGCAGGCAGCAGGTGTGGGGGGCTGGAGTGGGGAGGGACAACGGAAGGCTGAGAAGAGGCTCCGCGGCCATCAGGTCCCTGGCGGCTGCTGTCCCTTGAGGGGGCCCTGAAGGGAGAAGGCCCCACATCAGCTGAGGACAGTTCCTACAGTCTCTCACCAGTCTCCACACTGCGCCACCTCCTAAGAACGTACCCAAGTCACTGCCACGACAAACTCCCCTGAGCTTCCCCTCCCCTTCTCCCAACAAGTATCCTGCTGTGGGTCTGGCCTCTAGACCTGTCTGGCTCCCTGATCCTTCCCTTGTGCCTACCTGGAGTGGCATGAAAAAACACAGCCAAGGCAAGGGCTGCCCAGGCACCCTAGCAAAGCAACCCCCCCAGCACCCAGCACAGGCTGGGCACACAATGATGTCACATGAGCACAAGCCAAGAAACCTCACCCAGGCCTTGCTCAACACGCGGACCATTCTCACAGACCGCCCAGTAGCCTGACGAAACCAGCATGGCTGGGATTTCACCTCCTCCAAAACCTATAAACGCATGGCTGGTGATAACTCAAGGCCGTCCACTTCAAGGACGGTGCGGGATTTACATTAATTTCACCCAAAGAGTGTGGTCTTTGCCCTCATTTCTGAAAAATAATCTCTAAAAAACCTCGGAAAGTGTCTTCAATAAGGATCCCGACCACACCTAACGGACAGGATAGGTGAGGTGATGAGGTGATTGGCCAAGCCAGGAAGATCCACTACGTAACTCGTGATCCCGTCACGACTCTGACTGACCTCAGGGGAGGTGGGCTAGAGTTGGTATAATACAATGAGGTCCTCAATAAAAGCTCTGGACATGGAAGCTCCACGGGCTGCCTGGTTGGTGAAATGTATTCACGCATGTGGGAGGGCCCCCACGTGTCTGTCAGTCTGTCGTACTGTGGGGGCTTGCGTGTTGCCGTGAAGCTGGAAGCTCGGCCTCCGGTATTCAGATACCAGCAGGGTCACCCATGGGGGACAGGTTTCAGCCAAGCTTCCAAACTAAGACAGACAAGGAAGAAGGACCTGGCAGTCTACTTCTGAAAAGCATTAGCCAGTGAAAATCCTATGAATAGCAGCAGAACGTTATCTGATATAGTGCCAGAAGATGAGCCCTCAGGTAAGAAGGCACTCAAATTCCGGTGGCACAGGACCGGGCAGTGTTTCGTTCTGTTGTGCACAGGGCTGCTATGGGTCGGAACCGACTTGACGGCACCTAACAACAGCAGTAACATGTGGGAGGGCAGCGCACCACTTTTTTGGGATGTGGAAGCTCCATGTAGTAAACCCTCCCAAGCTTCGCCCTACGTCTCTTTGTACTTATCCTTTTTTCCTACAATAAACTACAACCTTAAGTATAGCATATTCCAGGAGTTCTGTGAGTGGTTCTGTGAATTATCAAACCTGAGGAGACAGTGGGACCAGCAGGTCAGAAATAATAGGGCGGGGAACCCCTGAATTTGTAGCCAGCAGGTCAGAAGTGTGGGGAGCCTCAGGAACTCCAAAGCTTGTAGCTGGCACCTGGAATCTTGGGCCGAGCTGGCCGTCTGAAGGACTGTATCTTTTTAACTTGTGAGATCTGACGGAGCCCCGGGTGGCCAGGATCAGAGGAAGAAGTGCTGCCTGGGCAGCTGGTGTCAAAACTGAGAAGTGAAAGGTGGATATCGTATGTTAAATTAAAAAAATTCTTACCTTGTGTTCGCTCTCACAAATGGAATGTATCTTATATTTAATCTTCATTTATATTTCATCTGATTCACTCACAGGGAAATAAGAAACCCTGTCTCCGACTGACTCTGAGTGCTAAAAACCGATTCTCCTCAGGAGACTGCATAGGAGAGGACCCTGGATGTCCCTTTGGACATCCTGGAGCCAGGGCAGGGAGGCCGCTGTTATGGCAGTCTCAGGGAGGCCCAGAGGAGGCTGGGACACAGACTCCAGCCCACAGCACATTTGTGCAGAAGTGCGAGCTTCATACTACACAACACAGTGGTTTCTTCTTCACCACAGGCCTCTCCATCGAGCCCCCTGTCCATACAAGACACATGTCCTTGCCAGAGCCTCCAGCCTACCTTTCCTCTGGCCAGCAGGGACCACTGCCTGCCTCCAAACACTACTTCCACCCTCCGGGCCTGCCTGCTGCCTCCAGACTCATCTGTCCGATCTATCCTCCTAAAGCAGCTTTCCAGGTTTGGCTTCCCCATGCCAACACAGCCATGAGCAAGCCTCCAGCTCTTCAAGCACTCATGGTTTGGAACCAACCTATGCCTGACCACAAACCCATAGACTAAAAAATACATTTCAGCCATGACCAATTTGAAACATGGCTTCAACAATCAAAAGTTTGAAAGCATGAGACTTCTCCTCAGGACTCACTGTGCAGTCTATAGATTTTACCAGGGAGAGGGTGGGCATGTGGCTCCTCTCCCTGCCCCGGTCCCTCACTGCCTGCCCAAAGCTGTGACAAGGATCAGGAGCTGAATGGTGCAAACACTCACGGCATGGCGGACACTCCCCAGGTGGGCTCCCGGCCGGCTTGCTCGGCCCCAGCCAGAACACTGTCCTCCCCGTCCCGACCCTACTCACTTCTCCCTCAAGTCCCACGTCTCAAGGCCTCGCCTGGTTTCTCAGTACCCTTCCGTCCTGCCTGTCCCTCGACAGTCCAATCACGACATGTGCATGGGGCACTGCCAGGTAGTGAGAGAATACCAGCTTAGTCCTACATCACTAGCTGTGGAATCCAGGCTGACGGAGGCCCTTGCCAGGAGGGCTTGCCCTTCCATGGTGACTCTCCCTGAAGCCCAGGCCACAGCAAGATGTTCACAGCAGCACAGCACCACCTCAGGGCTGACACCTCTGCTCCAGCTACTCCACATGTGGACCGGTTCCCCCATGTGCACCTTGAGCATCCTGAAGCTAGCTCTAACCCAGCAGAAGTGCATACCACACGGAACATACCAGGGACCCTGGCCGGCTTAGACAGTGCTGTGGGCAGAGGGCGCGGGTGCAGGCCCTGCCGGACGGCCTGGCCCTGCAGAAGCACATCCCAGCACCCCGCAGGGAGTCAGTGCACTGATGGGCCATGGGCATGGCCTTAGCCGCCTGCTACTGCCAGACATGACCCCCATGATTGGGGTCTCCAGGAATGGGCCTGGCTTGGCTAGAGAGGATGCTTCACTCAGTGACCAAGCTGATAGGGCAAGTGTACAAAAGCCACCTAGGACATGGACACACCCATAACTGGATAGACCACTAGCAAGAAGCTGAAAAATCCGTAAGAACTGTAACAAGGATCCAGGCCACCAGCCATTTCCACAGATGCTCAGAGGTGAACGGTCTCTTGGGTGTCACTGGTGCAAAGCTGGAATCCCCTGCTGGAATGCTCCCTGCACAAGGAACCCCCACTTCACACCATACGCAGTCACTGAACAGCTTTTCTCGAAAAATACTTCTGCTCTGGAGATGAAAGCACCTCCTTACAGCTTCCGCCCATGGTCCCAGGCTGTCCTGAGGGCTCTCTGCCCCGTAACAGTCACACAGACTGTTATCAGGTCAGGGATACGTCACCAACCACCATTTTCTCCTCTCGTCAACCACGAGACACCAGCAGAGACGTCTCAGTCCTTGTGAGAGCACAGAGGGGAAAAGTCAATTCCCTCCAGCCTTCTTGTAAAATGCAAGTCACAGATACAAACGGATTTGGGTAAAAAGGACTGGCTGACAAAGGAGCACTCCTCACCCCTCCCCAGATGGGCAGTGTGGGCCGTGGAACTGTCACTGCCCCTGGCTATAGGGCTCTGGAGACATGTCCACTTGTGATGTTTACTAGCTGTGTGACCTTGAGAAACCATTTAACCTTTAGGAGCCCCCTGTGAGACTGGACAACAGCTGAAGCAACTAGGGCATTTTCATACTTGTGTCCTCCCCCAGAGGGAGACAGAGACCCTTCTCTTGCCTTGAGAAGCAGCCAACCCTAGGACAGGAAGGCAAGGAGCCACACTGCGTGGGGACCTGTACCACCCGCCTGCATGGCTGTGCTGCTGCTTCTGGCTCTCTCTCCATCAGGAAGAGGCGATGGACACGTAGATTGAGTCTTGCATAGGACTCTTGGCTCCAACCCCTCAGTCAAAGCGAACACCAGACAGAAAGGAGTCCTGGGCTAAAGAATGTGAATGCGAAGGAGCTGCGAGGCCCTCTAGGGTTGGTTAGCTGTCTCATAAAGGGCAGAAACCAAGGCCCAGGACAGACCTGGAAAGTGAGGTCCTGCACCTGTACGGGTCTGTAATGAACCAAGAGGGGAAATCGAGGCCCAGCACATGCTCCCCAATGACACACCATCAGCACCCTTCCCTTTTCTTCCTCTGAGACTGGAATCACCTTCCTTCCTCTTCCTGCTGTGTCCTAAATCGTTCTGAACACATTTTTCGGGGTTACAGTGTGTGTGTGGCAGGAGAGGGAGAGTAAGAGTCTGGAGTGTGGCAGATCAACAGTGTACTCTGATTCACCTTTATAACTGCCACAATCTGCGGCTCTAGAAACCTACTGATCTTACCCATTGCAGCAAAAGATCGGGGTGCTGGGCTCACTGGCCTTCCCAGGGTACAAATGAAAAGTCAGCTATTACACACGTAGTGCCTACCCAGGCTCTCAGAGGAATGCTGATGTGTGCCGGCACGTGTGGGGTAGAAAAGGGGACTCACCTGTCAGGAAATCCAGCTTCTAAGTAGACAAGACAGGAAACAGACGTTTCAGAGCCCACACTAACCCGTCCCTCCTAGGGTGGGTGAACGGGTTTCTGGCTTCCCTCACGGCAAGTCATAGTCTGGGAAGTCTAAGAGTGACAGAAAGGTCCAGAAAAGCCCAAATTAAGGTCAGTATGCTGCCTAGAGGCCCCTCAAAGGGGACCCACAGAGACAGAAAGCACAAGTGGCAGATGGAAGGAACACAGGACTAGTCTTCGCCAACAAAAGCAAACCTCTCTCCTCCTCTCTCTTGGGTCCACCCACAACTGACCAATCACTGCCTTAGCATTCCACCGGCTCCTCTGAAAGATGACCACTGGCATGCCTCATCTGCTGCTCCACAAGCCACTGCTGGGATAAGTCAGGCTTACTCCCTCTCACTGTGCACTTCCCACCTCCTCCTCTGAAAGACCACCACTGGCATGCCTCATCTGGGGCTCCCTAAGCCACTGCTGGCATAAGTTAGGCTTACTCCCTCTCACTGTGCCCTTCGATCCTGCTCCTCTGAAAGATAACCACTGGCATGCCTCACCTGCTGCTCCGCAAGCCACTGCTGGGATAAGTTAGGTTTATCCCCTCTCATTGTGCACTTCCACCCTCTCCCCACGAGATGCACAGGGCTGTGAGGCAGTCGAGGAACCTGCAGCCCTCCTGGGAGCCCTGTCCATCTGCACAGGACCACCTTGGGTTTGCAGGATGGGGTGGGGATGAAAGCAAACACAAGAGGAGACTACAGAGACAGGTTCCCAGCTGTCTTCTCTTCCCTGCTTGCCTTGAGCTCTGGAAAGATACCACAAGTTTCTATACGCCCTCCTAGCTTGTCAGAAACCCAGGTACTGTTGGTGTACCAGGCTCCTCAGAGGCCCTGAAGCAGCCTTCGGAAACTGGCTTCCAGGGATGTTCAGCTCTGCTGAGTGGTGGCTCACCTGGGGGGAAACAGGATCAGGCTGCCACCCACCTAAGTCCCTTTGCATCATGCAGTGCCCAAGGCATATCCAGCATGAGGTCTTCAGGCTGCAAGGGTTTTAAGGAGTGTCTGGAGCTTTACACACTAGAAGGGTGTCATCCTAAATTCTGAAGCCTGACAGACACAGGAAACTAGTTTTCAACTTGCCTAAACCCAGCACACTGCCATTTAGATGATACCGACTCACAGCGATCCTTGTCTAAATAAGGAAAACAACCACCAAAGGCAATTTTAACACACAAACCATAAAGGACACGACTTTAAAGGACAATCCTTCATATGCACTAAGTTTACCTGTATGAAAAACTTACTACCTGGTCTGTATTGGCATCATTTTGCTTGCAGTGAGCTTTGTTAACTGGAACCGGCCCAAGGACAGAGATTTGGGAGCCACTGATCGATGTTAGGGCTCGGGGAAATGATCAGAATCTCACTTGCAAAAGCCCCGAGTTCCTCTGATGCTGAGAACTCGGAAGTAAGCACTGATAACAACGTGACTCTCGGCCATCTGCGCTCGGCAGTGTTACATACGGCTCCCATGCGTACGGTGGCTTCACTCGGATGTAATTACAGAAGAATGAAACATGCTCAGGCCAGGTGACTGCAGCGACAGCTTCCACGGTTTTCTGTGACACGTGAACCCGCGGGACAACCGTCACGTGCGAACCACCCCGGACAACCGTCCCGTGCGACCCGCGGCGCCCACAAGGCGTGTCTCGGCCACACGTCCCTCCGGGTGGGCCTGCAGCCCGCCCCTGGCACTCCGAGCCGCCGAGGGCCGTGCGGACTCGCCTCCCGCCCGCTGTCCCCACGCCGCGGAAATCTCCGGGGACCCCACCACTCACCGTCCAAGGGGGCTCGGCCCCGGGCGGCCGCCGCCAGCCCGGCCAGCGGTCGACGCAGCATGAAGAGCCAGCCGTGCCCAGGACGTCCGACCCGCGCGGGCCAGCCCCAGGGACGTCAGCGTCCACCCCGGCCTGCCCCGCGGGGACGCCTGCGCCGCGGAGGCCCCGGCCCCAGTGACGTCAGCGTCCGCGCCGGCCCCACCCACACCACCGCCCGTCCTGCCCCGCGGGGACGCCTGCGCCGCAGGGGCCCCGGCCGCCGTGACGTCATCTTCGCGCGACGCTGCGCCGCGGATGACGTCGCAGGCGTGGCCGCTGGCGTACTCCGTGCGTTGACTCTGCTGTGACCCTGTGAGTGGATTTGGCCCTGTCACTTCTTGTCCCACCTGACAAGTGGGGGTCCGGACTGCTGGTCCTCGGGGTCCCTTCCGGGGCGACAGTGACGGTCGCAGGTTAGTGCTAAAAAGCCCCAACCATCTGCCCTTTCCACCTCTTCTTGCGGGTGGGGGAAACAGAGGCTGGAAGGGGAAGGGCTTCCGCCGAAGCTTCCGGCGAGAGCGGGGCGGGGCGGGCCGGCAGGTGTCCACCCTGTAGCGCGGACGCCGCCGACGCGAAGGCTCCTGGCGCGCCAACGTCTCACGCGTTCGCCCGCTGCCCGGGCTCGGCTGCATGTTGGTTTTCCTTGTTTCTGGGGGGGAAGCAGGAAAGGAAAAGGGATGGGTCTCACCTTAAAAGAACGGAATTTTCATCTTAGAGACAAAGAACCCATAAACCAAGTCCATTGCCATCGAGTCGATTCGGACTCATAGCGACCTTATAGGACAGGGCAGAGCTGCCCCATAGGATTTCCAAGGAGCGGCTGGTGCAATCGAACCGCGACCTTTTGGTTAGCAGCTGATCTCTTAACCATTGCAACCACCAGGGCTCCATTAGAAAGGACAAGAATCTATTTCCTACCGAGTTTGGACTCCCCCTTTTAGATACCCTTCCTTAGTTAGAGATAGGAAATGCCAAGGAAAATCTGCCCGTCTTGACCGTGAAAACTGTCTTTTCCGGAGTCTGAATATTTGTATTGGATGTTTGAAACTCCTGGCTTTTCATCGTGAGAACCAGAACACAGAAACGGGGGTCAGGCGCCTGGTTAAAAGTAATCCTGAGCCTCGATTCTCTTTCTGTAAGTAGGCATGATAACCCTAACTCACTGGGTTCTTGTGATAATTAAATAACTTCAGAAAACGAAGTATGCACTCATCTCCACCCTCCATTCCCTCAGGACAGCTTCCCTGACTCCTTAACACCCAGGCTCTAACCCACCAGAATCTGCTGGCCCCGGCCACGTACTGAGAGTCTTTGGGAGTAGAACCCGGGCATCTCTTCTTTCAAAAAACTCTCAGGTAATTTTAATGCTGACAGGGGTCTGAGACCCTTACAGATTGTTGGGAGAGACTGGAGAATGGCCTGGTGATAACACGCCTGTCAGATGTATTGGGGTCTGTGGTTTCATTACTAGTTGGGATTAAACAAGGATCAATTAAATATTACCATCTTTCTTTTTTTGTTCTTTTTTCCCCTGCCTAGCAGGTCACACACCAGGGCCAGGGCTTGCCTCCACATGCCACGGGGATTCCAAGGAGGAATGGCAGCTGTGGGTAGCCTAGCTGGGTAAGTATGGTCTTCCAGGTTTCTTGGGGTTCCTGCCTTACGTCACCCATGTGAATGAATGTCCACTTACAGCCTTATGGTGTGCTGTCTTGGGGATACCTTCTTGAGCCATTGTGGCTTTATCTGGAAAATATATACGACTATCTCTTGACAGAGCCCTGGTGGGACAGTGGTTAAGAGCCATGGCCGCTAACCAAAAGGTCGGCAGTTCAGAACCACCAGGTGCTTCTAGGAAACCCTATGGGGCAGTGCTAGTCTGCCCTGTTAAATCACTATGAGTCAGAATTGACTCATGGCAATGAGTTTGGCTTTTCCTTTTTTTAATACCCCTTGACAGGATGTTGAGGGAGAAATAGAAATGACTCGTGAGTACTTAATGCAAAACAGGTGATGGTGGTGGTTGTCATCACCTTCCTCTTCAAAGCGTGCAGCCCAGAAAACCCTGGTGGCGTAGTGGTTTAGAGTTGTGGCTGCTAACCAAAAGATCAGCAGTTCGAATCCACCAGGCACTCCTTGGAAACCTTATGGGGAAACCCTGTGGGCAGTTCTGCTCTGTCCTATAGGGTGGCTATAAGTTGGAATCTACCTGATGGCAGTGGGTTTGGTTTGGGTTTAACTCAGTGGGAGAAAGCTATGGGCCTTTCTGCCCTCCCCACCAGAACGGCTTCCCCATCTGCTCTTTTCTCCTCACCTCCAGGCCTCCCCAAAGCAGGTATATGATCACAGTGTTGCCAGAATAAAAAATTGGAGCATAGGTTTCATGTTACTCTGGAATTTGGAGAGAATCACGTGGTACCTGAAGTGGTGGTTTGATGTGACAGTGGAAAGGGTGCTCTGGGCTTCCCTGGAGGGCTCTTGTCCAGGGAAATGTTTGTGTTGGTAATGCTACTGATGGTTGGCAAACATCCACCACCTATCTTCAAGGCCCAGCTCCAGCCCCTCTCCCGGGAAGCCTCTCCGGGTCACCAGGCCATGTTCTCTGGAGCAGCTCTCTTCCAGACTCCTGGTTCTATGCAGGCGTGGGTCCTGCCTGACTGCAGGTCCTTCTGGCTCTCGAGCTCATGTACTGTTTGTCTTTTCCTGTCTTCATGCTTCTTGTGACATTCTGCTCATGCACTTTCCAAGGCAGGGCCTGGGCTCATTTAGCCAAAATTGACTGAGCCCTATGCTGGGGGTCTGGGACTTAAGTAATAAATATGATGCCATTCCTGTTCCCAGGACCTCACAGTCCCGTGGGGGAGATGGACACACAGACCAATGCAAGGTCATCTGGGATATCGCCATGGCACGTAGTGCAAGGTGCGGGGCAACCCCAAGGAAGGTGGAGTCCCAGGCAGAGGGGCAGCATATGTGGTTGTGTTTGTGGAATTGTAGGGTGCTCAGGCTGGCTGCTTGGAGAGGGTGGGAGTGTGACGGGAATGAAGGGATCCTTGAAGCTGTGTGAGCAGCTCAAGAGTCTGCGTCGTATCCTGAGAGCAGTGGGAGCCATTGATCTGATTTACAAAAAAAAAAGAAACCAAACCCGTTGCTGTCAAGTCAATTCTGACTCATAGTGACTATAGGACAGAGTAGAACTGCCCTATAGGGTTTCCAAGGAGCAGCTGGTGAGTTCGAACTGCCCACCATTTGGTTAGCAGCCGTAGCACTTAACTACTGCACCACCAGGGTTTCCATCTGACTTTTAGAGAAGGTTCTGAGTGTGGAGGCTTGAGCAGCAGTGGAGGGACCACGTGGAGGCTGTTGGGATGACCTGGGCTTGGGAACTATTTGAGAAAAGGAATGAACTGGGCGAGGTGGTTTGTAGGTTAGGAGACATCGAGGATGATCACGTCCAGAGTCTTCGGTGCCTGATAGGAGACAGAGGCCACATCTGGGAGATGAGACCGGTGCAGGAATGCCCGGCAGTGTTCCAGACATCTGGTTCCTAGGGCTTGGGGGCAAAGGGATAGACTGTGGAATGCCTGGGAGTGGGACTAAATTCAAGTTTGGGTCAAAGCCTGGAATCTCAGAGCCAGAACAGACTTTGGGGACCACAGGGCTTGGCTAGCCTCATTTTTGGAGTGAGGAAGCCGAGGCCCACTTGTGGATTAGTGGCAGAGCTGGGGCAGGATGCCTCCCTCTCTCCTTGTCTTCTCAGAGTAAATGCTTCGTGCTGTGTATAATCTGAGGGTAGAGTGCCAGCCGTGTTCAGAAGCTAAGTGGGCCCCACGTCTTCTTTCCCCGGAAGCCAGCATCCCGCTCTGTCCATGTGTCCAGGGGTTTGGGCCAGCCAGCCAGGCCTTCCCAACAGGTGGCCTCTCTGAGGCCTGTGGGCCCAGTGCCTTCTCTGTCCTTGGCTGTCTGGAGAGCCTCACGTACTCCCCACTCAGTGGTCTCTCCCTGGCAGTGGGGAGCCTCATGCATTCCCCGCTCAGTGGCCCCTCCCTGGCAGGGGGCCAGAATGGCTTTGACACAGCCTGCAGCTTTCAGTCCTCCCCACTCCCCTGGCACATTCTGCCTCCTACCTGGGTCACTGGAGGCAGCCATGACAGCCCTGCTTGCTCTTCTCTCTTCTCAGGAACCTGGCCCATTGCCTTCGAGTCGATTCCGACTTGTGGCAGCCTGTAGTAGGCTGCTTTCACGTTCAGCATCACTGCCTTCTGCACGGTGCTTCCTGCGTAGCCAGCACCTGAGGCTTCTCCCTCCACTGATGACAGGGATCCTCCCTCCTGTTTCCCACAGGTGTATCTATAGTTCTGCTGACCCTGAGATACTAACTGGTGGACCTAGGGCAATGCTGACATTCTCTGACCCCCTGCTTGTGCTTCCCTGCAGCCTGCTGCGGCAGAGTCTCACGAAGAGAGCCGCCCCTTCGTCCTGCCACCTGCACACATCCCATGGGTGGGCTGACTGCCAGAGGGCCTCATTGACGCGGCTGTACAGGCAGGCCTATGCACGCCTCTACCCTGTGCTCCTGGTCAAGCAGGATGGCGCCACCATCCACATCCGCTACAGGGAGCCACGGCGACTGCTCGCGGTAAGGGGCAGGCCCAAGCTCTGAGCGGGGGTGGGAGGGTGGAGGCAAGAGGAGGCCCCTGGGCTCACACCACTGTGCGCCCCCATAAAGAGAGCTCCCCAGAGGAACTGCTCTTCCTGGGGGCACTGGGCCACTTGGTCTGGAACAAACATAACTTCAGGCCACCAGCCTGTCCGTAGCAGCCATGTTGCAAATCAAGGGCGATGGTAGCAGGGTTTGGTCGAGGAGGGCTGCTGTGTGAGGAGAAGCTGACTGAGACCCCGAGTTCACTTCAGAGCACCAGAGTCGGGTAGAACTGACGAGTTGTATATGTCCAAAAAAATTAGGTTCTGGGGAAGCAATCCAAGAAAAAAATTTGCATGAGAAAAAAAGTCTCAAAGGGAGAGAAAAATCAACAGAATATATCAAATTAAACCCTGATAGGAAAAAAAAAGATGCGAAACAAAGACTTGGGAAACTACCATTTCTGTAAGACTTATAGGTTTACCTCAGATCAGCCCGATGTTGGCCTTTTCCCTGGCTCAGCCCCCTTCTCCTGAGTAGTTTCAGGGTGCCTCACAGCTTCCCGACTTCTCCCACAGATGCCTATAGACCTCGACTGCCTGTCTCCTGAAGAGAGAAGGGCTCGCTTCTGGAAACGTGAGGCCAAGTTCAGAGAAAAGAAGGAGGAGCTGGACCTCCAAGACGACTTTGATGTGGAACGGTACAAACAGTTTTGGACCAAAAAGTGACCACTCCTCGGACTGTTTCAGGAAGGAAGTCGTGCAGATGGGCCGGGGTGTCTTCTCCCAGTGACGATGTCTGTTTTCACAAGTATAAGTTAGAAACCCACTACCACCTCGCTTTGGTGTCTGCTCCTTCTCGTTCTGCTCTTCCAGCAGGCTGAGCCACCCTGCCCTGCAGAGCACCGTGTGAGGCTCCCTGATGCTGGGAGCCTGCCCCCAGGCTGTGAGCCTGGGGCACTGGGAAAGGCACATTCCACGGGAGGGGCTCAGCTGCTGTTTGTCGACTCCCACTTGGGTCTGCAGCATTTTGCAGTTTAAATTGACAGGGCTTGTCACGGAGTCAGAAACCCTGGTGGCGTAGTGGTTAAGTGCTATGGCTGCTAACCAAAGGGTCAGCAGTTCAAATCCGCCAGGCGCTCCTTGGAAACTGGGGGCAGTTCTACTCTATCCTACAGGATCACTATGAGTCGGAATCGACTCGACAGCACTGGGTTTGGTTTTTTGGTTTGGTCACGGAGTCTGTGACCTGCCTCCTTTCAGTTCCAGGGGTTGGTTTCACACAGACCCCAGCTTCCTCCAAGACCCGAGGAAGCAGTTTCCAGCTGTTCCAGCTGTGGCACTACTCTGCCCAGGCCTGGGGGCTGGTGTCCTGGGCCTGGCTGAGCCCTGGCCCTCAGGCTGCTTGCAGACCTGGAGAGCCTTACAGGCCACTGGCATGGCTGGGACGTGGAGATGGCCATCTGTCAGAGGTTGCCCTGCGGTCTGCTGTGCCTGAATGTAGCTGCCTTCCCGCGAGGTGGCCACGTGTAGAAGGTGGCTGAGGAGAGTGCCCAGCCAACAAGCTGCTCACTTGCCATCTGACGAGGCTGCTGCTTTCACCACTCTACCTCTTCCCAACCCTCCTGTTCCTCCATCGCCTCCATGAGGAGACACACCAATAGCCACAGCTTTTGTCCCCATAATGGGCCTCTCAGACCCCTCACTGCAGCGAGTCCCCGTCTCAGTGTCGGCAGGGCTCCCTGACCATCTCCATCCCTGACCTTTACAGCCAGACTCTACATGGGCTGTGTCCACTTGCTGTCCTGCTGCTTTCTTCAGACTTTCAGCCCAATCCCTCTGACACTGCTCTTGCCAGGGTCACAGGCAACCTCCGCATTGCTCAGCCCAAAGGTCAGTTTGCAGCCCTCATCTCCACAGGGCAGCCCCTCGGTTATCTTACCCAGTCTCTGAGCTTCTAAAGCTCTCTGCACTGGCAACTCCCAAATGTGCACCTGCAGCCTGGGCCCCCGCCTTGCACCCTTCCCCGCTCAGCACCTCTTCGAGGAGGTAGAGGCCACCTCTGGCTCACTGGTCTGCGCTGAGTCCCTTCTCATCAGGGGCAGCTCATCCTCACAGCGGCTCAGCCCACTGCAGGGGAACCATCCTTGGCTGTCATCCCACATCTGTCTACCGGCAAACCTAGACCTTCGGCACACCCCACATCTTGTCCATTATCCATTTTCAAACCCTACAGCTCTGCCTTCATGATACGTCCAGTGCCTGCCACAGCCCTACCCCATATCCACGCCTACCCCTGGTCTTACCCAGTGTCACCCGAGGCCCACCACGGCCCTGTTCCACATCCACGCCTGCCCCTGGTCTTCGTACCTGTCAACCGGGGTCCACCACAGCCCGGTTCCACATCCATGCCTGCCCCTGGTCTTCCCTGCTGTCACCTGGGGCCCACCACAGCCCTGCTAACATCCACTCCTGCTGTCTGGTCTTCTGCACTGTCACCCGGGGCCCACCAAGGTGGCCTCCTCCCCAGGCTCCTTGCTTCCATCCAATGCCTCCAGCATGTTCTTCACGCCTGCCAGCAGGAGCCTTTCCCTGTGGGTCACCACGTACTCCTGTTCCCTCTCACTCTGGAGGAAAGCCCTAGTCCCTGCTATGGCCTTGGGTCCTGCACCATCACCTTACCACCAAGCATCCTTGCTGTTTCTCACTGTAGCCTCTGCGTGCAATCCTCTTCCTGCCTGCTGGCTCCCCGTCCTCCCTTCCAGCTCTCTGCTCAGACTTGGTCCACAGCACTTCTTATCCCCTGGGTGACAGTATGTATTTACACGTGTGGTGTGTCTCCAGCACCTGGCGCAGTGCATGAGAGGTGCTCCATAGGCATTGACTGAATGAACGAATGAGTGAATGAAAGAAAAAGGGGCTGAGGCTGCACATGTCGAACTGACCTGGGCCCTGAGTGCAAAAACTGGGCTTGTTGGAATCCGCTGGGTACCTATTTTTCATATAACATTATTGAATATAATGCAAGAAAAGATGTATTTACATGTATAGGAAATAAGCCAAGTGGACCAATCCTGCATGTCAGCTCTCCAGTCGTTCACACAGTGAACAGAGCCAGTGCATGGCAGCACCTCACACCCCTGTCCTCCTGCCCCTCTGACCCCAGGGTTACCACTGCTGACATCTGACAGCATGAGTCAATTCCAGCGGCTCAGACGAATATGACCAGGTCCAACTGTGCTGCAGACAGGCCACTCGAGAGGAAGGGGTGGCAATAGGTGAGCCGGGAGAGGGACAGTCAGGGCTTCCACACCGGCGGGCAGTGATGCTGTCTGAACGGGAGCCTTGGAGAGGGGCATGCCGGTGGTATTAGATACAAGGTGTTGAAGGTGGAGAGGCCCCGGGGCAGGTCTGCTGTTGCAGGGACTTGTCTGATGCCACCAGAGTGGACAGGGCCGCCAGGGACAGTGGCATAGTGGCATATCAGGAGAACAGCTTAGGGGAGAGTTGGCTTTCTCTGGGCCACGCATGAGGAAACAAAGGCCCAAAGGTGATCTGGCAGTAGTACAAGGCGGACCATCAGTATCTCTAACTCTTACTGTATTACACAGGGAGACCCCAAAATTAAAGGGCAAGCAAGGATGTCTGAGAAGGTGAGGCCAGAGAAGTAGGAAGGGCGGCTTGGAGCAGGGTGAAACAGTCTGGTAGCCTCTCATAACTGCACATTCCTTCCCCAGCCTTATTGTGCCTGTGATGTCACAAATTGCACAACTGAGTCCATCACCCAGTGCCGTCGAGTTGATTCTGACTCATAGCGACCCTATAGGACAGAGTAGAGAACTGCCCCATTGAGTTCCCAAGGAGCACCTGGCGGATTTGAACTGCCAACCCTTTGGTTAGCAGCCGTAGCGCTTGACCACTGTGCCACCATGGTTTTCTGAGCCCATCAAGCTCCTGATTAATTGGTGGCGTAATGACCGGGACTCACTGGGAAACCCACAAATGTTTAATGACTGACAAGGGGCAGGAGTAGGTTGTGCGCATGTGGATGGATGGGCGTGGATGTCTGCATGTGTCTAGGTGCACAGTGTACTCTGCACTTACTGATACCAAGGACGTGCAGCACACAGTTTACAAATAGCAACGACGCAACGATACTCGTTACCGTAAATTCCGTACAACTACCTGATTCTCAGAATACTTTTGTTGGTTGTCACCAAACTCTTGTATACACAGCCAACCTATGGTTTTAATTCACCACAATTTGGCAAATAAAGTAGCGTCCTAATCCCCTAAATGTGTTATCATTGAATCTCATATGTCACCTACCGTTAAACTATGGTGATCAATGAGATGTTTTACACAGAAATATTTTTAAATGATTGTTTTCATTCTGCTGTTGACAGTTGCAACTAATGATTTTACAGTTCCAAATGAAGATTTTTAGGAATATTTTCCAACAGCTTTGTAGTTACTTCAGATTTTCTTCTCAGCATTGCCCCATCAGAACAAAATACAATGAGGTTTGTTTTTGAATATTCATTATTAAAGCCACAGTAATTGATGGTAAACCATAGTGTACTGAAACCATAATCCACTGTGGTGGATACCAGCTCTTTTAAAGCAACAAATAAGCTGACTGGCGGAGGCAGGCACTGGCCGAACTGGGCACTGGAGTGTAGTCACGAAATGCCTGGTGGTTCAAGTACCACGTCTGCCGTTCCCTTCTATGATACCTTTAATTATCTTCATCTTAATTCTTGTGATTTGTCCTGTTACTCTTGCTCTACTGAACAGCTGACCTTTCCAGTTCTCTTGAAATCTTATTGCCCCTCAATGCCAGGTAAAGCCTATTATGTTTTACTAAACCATGAACCGTATTAAAAACTTCTATGGTAGCATCAGTATTTTATTTAGTTTATACGCTGAACTGGGAATTGAACCATTTATTTTACAAATCTTGAACTTTAGCATGGGTTTTAGAAACAAAATATTCCTTACCTCTTTGTTCGCAGAGAACCTGCCTAGTGCCTACTGCCATTTGGAGTTACCAGGTAAATGCCACACGCTTTTCCCTGTCACTCTTAAATGCTGAATGGTTGCACAATTCTTACAGCCTAATTTACCTTCTTGGATTTCAAGCCGCTGATATATTTCTGTAAACATAAATGCTTGCTTTTTATTCCATCTATCTGGACGTCCAAGATTATTTCTTCCTTTGAATAGCACGATGATTTTTCTCCAGAGATGGGCTGTCCACCAGATTAGATGTGGCAGTCTGCTTCTGTAACGAATACACCCTTGGAAACCCTATGGGATAGTCCTGCTCTGTCCTACAGGGTCACTATGAGTTAGAATCGACTAAGCGGCAGTGTTTTTTTCTTATTACTTTCTGTCACTGTTTTCACCTTTTTCACGTTAAAAAAACTTATATCGCTGTCATTTTGGCATCTTAGGGATCAGATTCTGAAATACAATTTTTGTGTTATTAGCTGGCGGTCAAGCCTCCCGGCCACCCCATGCTACAGAGCAGAACTGCTTCACAGGATTTTCTTGGCTGTAATCTTCACGCAGCCGTGGTGACACAACAGTTAAGCGCTCGGCTGCTAACGGAAAGGCTAGCGGTTCTAACCCCCGCAGCGGGGAGAAAGACCCCAGCGCCGTGCGTACACAGAACAGCCGAGCTGCCCCCTGGCGCTGGGGGCGGGACCTGGCGCGGGTGATGACGTCGCCGCGCGCGACGCGAGGGGCGGAGCCGACGGCGGTGCGGATGCCGTCACCGCGCGCGACGCGGGGGCGTACGCTCGCGGGAGCTGCCGCGGCGGCCAGTGAGGGCGGGCGGCGGGCCGGGGCGGGCTGGGCGAGCGCAGGCTGGGCGGCCTTGGACTTGGCCTGGGGCTTGGAGGGACTGGCCGAGCGCGGACCTCTCTGTCCTCCCGTCGCCCGCAGCAGCCGCCGGCACCATGTTCGGCTCCAGTCGAGGCGGCGTCCGCGGCGGCCAGGACCAGTTCAACTGGGAAGACGTGAAAACCGACAAGCAGCGGGAGAACTACCTGGGGAACTCGCTGATGGCCCCCGTGGGCCGGTGGCAGAAGGGCCGGGACCTCACCTGGTACGCCAAGGACCGCGCCGGCCCGGTGGGGCTGAGCCGCGAGGAGGAGCTGGCGGCCGTGCGGCAGGCGGAGCAGGAGGCCCTCATGGCAGCCCTGTGAGTGGCCGTGCGGGCCGAGGGTGCAGGCGCCCCGAGGGCTGGGAGGCCCGGGGTGGGGTGGGGGACCGGCCCCTCCTGAAGCGTGCCTTGGCCCCGTTGCAGAGGCTACAAGAATGTGAAGAAACAGCCCACAGGCCTGAGCAAGGAGGTAACGGGCCGAGGGGCCCTGGGCCGAGGGAGGTTCGGGCAGTGTCGGGTCTGAGGTCGGCAGGGTGGCCTGGGCGGGGTGGGAGGCGGCTCTGGGGCCTGCGAGGACCTTGCCTTTCTCTCCCCACAGGACTTTGTCGAGATCTGTAAGCGGGAAGGAGCAGACCCTGAGGACAAGGGTGTGGACCGGCTCCTGGGGCTGGGGAGCTCCAGGTGCGGGGGCAGGGGTGAACTCTTAGGGGTCCTCCTGGCGACGGGGTCTGTCAGGACTGGGACTTGCAGATTAAGGACCTGAGGGAGATGTCAGGGATCCGCAAGTCCCAGAGAAATCGAGGGCAGGGCTCCTCCCCGTGGGCCCTGCCAGGTGCCCAGGTGAAGCAAGTGCAGCAGGGCTGCAGGGCCTCCTGACTGGGGCGCAGCTCGGCCTTCTTCCCACAGACGCATTCCCTCCTCGTGTGTTCTTACAGTGGCTCCGCCGGCCGAGTGGTGTTGTCCAGAGAAGACAAGGAGGCTGCCAAGCTGGGGCTGTCGGTGTTCACAGTAATGTCCCCTCCCCCAGAACACACCAGGAGCCCATGCTGGCAAGATGGGAGGGGCCTGGCTTCCCCTGGTGCTGTGGGCCTGAGGCAGGGTCCTCTCCTCTCTGGGGGCATTCCCAGTCTCCTGACTTGAGAAACCTGGGCTTGGATGGCCTGGAAGCATCTCAGGGTTGTCCAGGCCTTCTCCTGGGTCCTCACCTGTGGCACTGGCTTCCCTTGGCAGCACCAACGAGTGGAGAGCAGTGGGGCAGAGATCTCCCCAGCCTCAGCCAGAAAGAAGCTGCACTCTGAGGAGAAGGCGGAGCCGTGGTAAGGGCCTCGCTTACGCAGGGTCCACAGGCAGCATACCCACACTGCGGGATGCTGGGTTTAATTTCATACTTAAAATTTAATTTTAAGAATTTCCGTATTCGGGGCCAGGCCACTTTAAGCCACACCCCAGAGGCTCCAGAGCAGAAGTTTGAGTAGCACAGAATTGAAGTTTCTCTTCGCACATCTGGTTGCTAGGAAATTCTGAGCCAGACGGACAGGCTGCCTGCTTGCGGTAGGGTGGAGGACGTGGCTTTTGCCCCTTCCCATGTTTTCTCGTTTCCTCCTATTTTGTCATCTTGGGAACCCTCTGAGTTGTTCCCAGATGAGAAGGTCAAGTTGCAGGCATACTCAGTGTGGTCCTGGAACGGCCCTCCAGCTCCAGCAGAGTCAGGTGGCCACTCTGGCATGAGGGCCGAGGCTGAGTCCTGGCCAGGGAGGGCCCGTGCACCCAGCCTAGAGGTGAGAAAGGGCCCATAGGTCCGGCAAGGAGTCGTGTGTGGCAGCAAGATGCTCAGAGTCCATGTAGAGAGTGCAGTGGAGACAGGCTGAAGGCAGGTTTGAGGCCAGGTGGTAGTGAAGGCCCTGTACTGCCAGGCTGCACTCTGGTGCCTGCTGTGTGCCAGGCATTGCCGGGCCTGGCTGCACAGGGTGGTCAGCAGACCTGCACTCAGGCAGCTTGGAAGGGGGGCTGGGTGTGTGTGGGATGCGGAGTTGGGTGAGGGTGCCCAGGGCTATACTTAGTGGGCCAGTGTACTGTGCCATGACGGGTATGTTCCTGCCTGCACTGTCTACAGTGGAGCTGCTGTTCATGGAGACCTGAGAACTTGAAATGTGGCCGGTATGACCAAGGCACTGAATTTCTCATTGCTTTCACTTAGTTGGAAACCCTGGTGGCGTAGTGGTTAAGTGCTACAGCTGCTAACCAAAGGGTTGGAATTCAAATCCGCCAGGCGCTCTTTGGAAACTCTATGGTGTAGTTCTACTCTGTCCTATAGGGTCGCTATGAGTCGGAATCAACTGGACGGCACTGGGTTTGGTTCACTTAGTTAATTTAAATCAAAGTAGCCACACATGGGCAGTGGTTAACTTTGTGGACAGCACAGGTGTAGGCCCTTCTCCCTGTGGCAGCCCTGTTCTGGAGGGCCCTGTCTCACCCACTGCTGTTCACCGGGCCCCCTCCCGCCTGGCACAGAGCAGAGCTGTGGAAGCAAGGGCTAGGGCTGAGGGGTCTTGTGCCCCTCTTGCAGCTCTGAGAGCCACAAGAAAAGCAAGAAAGAAAAGAAGAAGAAGAAGAAAAAGAAGAAACACAAGAAAGAGAAGAAGAAAGAAAAGCACCACAAGACAGAGGTGGCTGCTTCCTCCATGTCCCCGTCTCCTGCTAGGTAGGCCCAGCTGTCAGCAGAGGTCTTGTGAGGGGTGGGGGGCCCCTAGAACAAGGGTCAGGCTGCAAAGGATGGGGTCGTGGCATGCCCACAGTCACACGGCAGCATGGAGACCTTCTTTGTGCCTGAGGGCCACATGGTGCCCACAGTGGTCGGCACAGACACCATCTTCTCGCAGCCTGACTGGGCCGAGGGTCCGGCTGTGCCTGGGAGCTGCATGGTGCCCACAGCAGTCAGCACAGGCATCTTCTCCCAGCCTGGCTGGGCCGAGGGTTTGGTGGACTGGTTGCTGTGCTGGCCCTGGTGCACAGCCCCTCACCGGGCCATCCCCTGGCCCTCCCCTAGGCACAGCCGCCAGCATGACTCAGGTTCCTCGGCTAGCGACCACTCCTCCCCCTGCTGCAAAAGGAGGAAGTGGGGACATGGCGTATGCAGCGGGAGGAGCCCCCAGGCCCGGAGACGGCATGATACAGACTGACGCGTGAGCCGAGTGCAGCTGCTGACTGACCGCCCTGGGCCCCAAGGCCCGCCTCAGCCCACTCACTGCTTGGCTGTGACTGTGACAAGTGGGCTCCTGGTGGACACCTCTTCACCACCACAGGGAAACGCCTCTCCTCTGGGGTGAGGCTGGAGCCAACCCTTCCCCTTGGAATGGCACAGCCCCATTTCAGCCTGGGGAGCGGAGGGTGGAAGAGGCTTGCTTTGTGAGTCACATCAAGGTTTTGGGATTGCGATCTGATGAGCGAGTCTATCCAGGCCAGGGCAACCCTGAGTCCAGCAGGTTCTGAGGGGCTCAGGAGCCCTGTCCCCACCGCTGGCCTTGCTGTGATGGCCCAGGCCTGCCCAGGTGACCAGCCTGTCCCAGATCCCCTGGCAGACCATACTCCCTCCTCTGGCCTCTGCCCTCCACAGCGGCTCCCAGGTCTCCCAAGTTTGCTGTAGCAAGTACAGTTACTATTTTCCTTTACCTGGGTTTCCTTTTGGTTTAAATAAATTTATTTTAAAAAAAGGTATGCATTGCAGTGAATGGGAGGCTGGTATCCCATGTGATTAAGAGTGGCCATGTGAAGATGTTACTAGCTAGCTGCTGCCTGTGGGTCCTGTACTGAGACTCCATTAAGAGGGGTGAGCAGCACCAAGGTGGGACTGTCCAAAGGGCGAACTGGTGCTAGCACCCTGCCCTGGCATTCCTTGTAGGTCTGGGTGGCCCCTTGCTCCCAGACCTTTGACTCCACGTGTTAAGATGCGGGATTGGGCCGAGGCAGTGATTCTCATGTCTTAGAACTTTTTATGAACCCCCCCAGTAGTTGAGGGATTTGGTGTCTCCACCCAGAAGCCCCTGATGCAACCTGGAATGGGTCCTTCCTGCCCACCACAGAGGGACCCGCTCAGCTGGAAGCAGGAGTTCATCGGAAGTTGAGAAAGCACCTACTATCCGTCAGGCACCATGCTGGGAATACTGTTTCGAACAAGACGGAGTTAAGAGACCGGTGAGACCAGTGACAGACAACGCTGAACGCTGTGGAGAAAAGGTGGTCTCCAGGCAGCAGGCCTAGCCAGGCCGTGGAGGACAGGTGCTGGGTACGGGGTGGACCCGAGGGCTCACTCCCGTAGCCACAGTGGTCTGCCTTATCACCCTCCCCTCCAGGACACCTCTGCTCCCTGTTGCCATTAAGGAGCCTCCTGACCCTACAAGTCCCAGTTCAAGTCCCCCCAAGGCAGGTGGCTGGGTACTGGCTCCCTCTACCTGTGTGGCTGGCTCATGTCATGGGGCACAGTGTGGCACCAAGCCTGTCCTCTAGCCCAGCCGGCAGGGGTAGAAACAGGGCCAAGCTGAAGTTGGCCCTGGGGTGGAGGCTGGGTACCCTCTTCAGGACTTTGGACCCAACAACCTGAGGCTGCCAGGTTGGCCCCCAACCTCAAAGACCATCTGACGAGACTTCTGAGCTCTGGCTGTCAGTCAGCTCCCTTCTTCCATGGCCCGCCATCTGCTTTGGTGCACCTGGTAAGGCCTTGTGCCTGGCCACAGGCTGGCAAGGACGCACAGGGCTCAGGTCAGTACTGTGCTTGGGAGGCCTGTCACCAGCGCTGCTCAGTGACATCCGTGGGCCCTTCTTCCACAAACCTATAAAAACTTATGACTGCATTGGTATAAAAACAACTGCAATCCAGGCTGCATTTGTTATATATGTATTTTTGCTTCTGATTTTAAAAGAAACAAACATCTTTGTGGGCTCCACGATTGTCAGGAGCCTGAAACCCTGAGCCCACTCTGCTCACCCACCGGGCTCACTGTCAGTGGTGCCTGGGTGGGGTGCCCCCAGATCCACCCGGTCAGATGGTTCCACCGAGCTGCGTGATGTTGAGTGGGCCCTCACCCACCCTCTGCATGCCCAACCCCTTGCAGGTCTCTCACCTCAGGGGGGTCTCCTGCAGTGCTGAGGGCCCATGTGAAGTTGAACCAGCACCGTGGGGACCACACAGCCTGTGACAAGGACCAGGAGGGCAATGAATGTCCAGGGTGGGGCCCTGACCACTGCTGCCGCCCCCAACCAAGTCGTCGACAGGCCTGGCTCTGGACCCTGAGCCGGTTACCAAGGGAGCCCAGCCAACCTGGGGCTGCGGGAAGGCATTCTTGTGCCTCCCGTGGCAGAACCTCTCAGGAGCCTGGCATAACCCTTGGCCCGGCCTGCTTCCCTTGCAGAGCTTTGACAGGGCGCCCCCTAGTCCCTCCTCTGCCTGCCCATTCTTTGGTTAGTGATCAGGCTTCTGGGTGAAGTATGAGACGCCCAGACAGGGTAGGGCAGTGACCCCTAGAATGACCTCTGAGGTTTTAGGTCTGTCCCAAGATGGCAGCCCTGCAGGGAAAGGCATACAGCCCCACTGCAGGGACAGATGTCCCATCTGGACAGCCCCAGCACAGCAATGGCCTGTGCCCCTGGGTCTTGAAGGAGCCATCCTTCAACAGCACAGCTGGCCAGGGTCATAACAGGCACATATTCTGATTGTCCAGCAGAGGGCACTCTGCTGAGGGCAGACACACCTGCCAGGCCCCGGAACCTGCTTATTCATCAGGCCAGAGTTGGGATGCTTCCACACTAAGGAAAGGCACCTTCCAGCTGGCTGTGGCAGCCAAGGCTCTACAAGTATCAGGGGGATCAGGACCTGGGGCCCAGAGAGCCACTCCCTTGGCCCCACTGGGCACTCACAGCAGCCAGGACAGCGGCTGAGGAACAAAGGTTCCCAGAGGCGAGGATGCTACTACTACTTGGGGCTGGGAACAGGGCTGGACTGGTTAAGAAAGGGATCCACTGCTCAGGGTGTAGGAGGGAGGGGGAAAAAGCAGGGTGGACCCGACAAGGACAGAGGGTTCCCTGGCTGCAGGCTTGACCTCCAGGCCTTGCTCTGCCAGGTTGGCTCAGCAGATGGTCAGGAATCCTCCTCCTCCCAGACTCCTCTCCCTCTCAGGCAGCCACAGGACCCCAGCCCACTCCCTGCCCTAGCTGCGGCTCCATCCTCCCCCCAGACGAGCCGCCTAGCCTTAGCACTTGCCTGGCACCCACGGATTTGCCACCATCACATCTCACAGGGCCACACCTGCTTGTTCACACTGTCTTGGGATGTGCCAGTGTTGGGAGGCACCTCACTGAATGAGCAGCAGCCATGGCAGGATGCTGAGAGCCACTGTAGTGACCCCATGCCCTGCTCTGCCCTGGAAATCCACTCAGCCCTGTGGATGCCAGAAATCTTGCCCTCATGTGCACACCTGCTGAGATCTAACCCGGGGTAGTGATGAGGAAAGGTCCAGAGGAGCTCAGAGGTCAGGGGTGCGGTGGGATGCAGGGCTGGCAGGGCTCCGCAGGGAGTACAGGCGGAGATGGTGAGGGGAAGGTTCAGAGGTCTGTGGTCCTCTGTATTTTTAACCTGAAAAAAGGCTTTTCGTGGATCCTGCTCTCTCTCTAGGAGCAGTGTGCCAGGGACTGAGCAGCTGGCAGGTAGCAGCACTGAAGCACTGAAAAGCTCATGAAATAGTTAAGAGATTTTATTCTAATAGCTATAATTACAGTGCTTGTTTGTCGAAATGAAAACTGAAAACAAGTATACAAAACAGTTGATTACTAATTGTGTATTGAAAGCAGTAAGAGGTTCCACGACACCAAATAAACCAGTTCTGAGGGTTTTCCCCCCCGAGATAAAGTTTAACAGCTCCAGCTTCTTCAGTGTTTATCAAAATACAAAAAAAAAAGTATAGAGGTCGTCTTTTCTTGCTGGCAAATCTGACCCTTGCAGGATGAGGGAGTGGAAGCTACTTCACACATGTACAGACAGGGGTGCTCCAACGGGCTGTGCGCTCTAGGTGGAATACTCCCAGCTCACATGCGCTCCTTTGGAGGCCCAATGCCCCAGGAGTCTGCTGCTCTGGCCAAGGTGTCTGAGTAAGCGCTGGGAGTTAACTGGGGCTCTCTGCTCTGATAAGTGGTCACACAAAAGCACCACACGCCTGATCAAAAATAAAAGGTTGGTGGTTCCTTGCTTTCTTCTACATTGAGAGCCAAAAGGCTGCTGCCCATGCCACGGCCAGCTGCACAGGCTCCTGCTACGGGCCCTTTGAGTGGCCATGGGAGTGGCCCAGCCTGATGGAGCATAGGGCTCAGCGGCCCCACACAGGGCTCAGATGGTGCTCAGATGGTGGCCTGGGCCAAGCACAGCCTCAAAGCTTGTTTCCTAGGTAGCCGTGTGAGCACAAGTACAAGCACAAACTCTTATGAAATACAGGATGATCCAAAGACAAAGCGTAATTACGGGGTCTCCACTGTGACCATGCAGAATTGATCGTGGGGTTGTTCCTGTCACCTTCTCTCACATTCCCAAAGGGAAACACAGACGATCAGATGGACCAGTACTCAGGTTACTGTCAAACCTGCACTCGGCATATTTCTCCCTTCTGTGTGTTCAAGTGTTCTTTTATTTTTAGCTACTTTAAAAAATGCACTGAGTTCGGGTTAAAAACCAACCACCCAAATGAATCTCGACACAGGTCTCGGGCCAAGAGAGGGCACTTGGCTCTTGTAGCACAGTAACCCCTGGGAGCCCAGGGCCAGTGTGTGGAAATCCCTTCTCAGTACTGAACAGTAAGTTGATTTTTCTTTTTTACAATAAAAAAAGCTGCGTAATATTGCATAGGAGTACCAGAAACTGCCTCACTGGAAACAAAAACTATTTACATTAAATAAAAAACCTGTTTGCAGGCTGCATCTGCCACATTTACAGCATGGTGCATACACACTGTGACCAAACCCCTGGAGACAGATTCTGGCACTCGACACCACAGAGCCGCACAGTTTGCCACATGAGAGTAAAGCAGAGGGCGGAGAGAGGGAGGAGGAGGGAGAGGAGGCAGAGGGAGGAGGGCAGGTCTCGGCTCATTTCTGGTTTCGGAGCTGATTGGACAACCAGTCCAGTCCTTCATAAAGCCCGTCTCCACTGGTGGCACAGGTGGCCTGAATGTACCAGTTTCTGTGGCGCAGGGAGTGTAATCCCAGTTTATCTGTGATCTCAGCGGCGTTCATGGCATTGGGAAGGTCCTGGGGGAAAAGATGACACAACAGGGGTCTGGGTGAACAGGCAGGGCCTGCAGGGGGTGGCCAGCCCCAGCCAGCTCTCAACTGGGGAAGAGATGCAGCCTGCACACTCCACCCTGAGCCCACCACACACATAAAGCATTTGCTACCAGTCACATCCTGGGCCAAGTCCCTGGGCCTCGGGTTCTTCCCAAGCCCAGAGCCCACCCTTGGCCAACCATGCTGCATCACTGATGCGGCCAGACCCCCCCCATCTCTGCAGGGTTTCTGTGTCTGCTGCAGAGGGGCGTGCCCAGGCAGGTGCCTACCTGCTTGTTAGCGAACACTAATAAGACAGCATCCCTAAGCTCATCTTCTGCCAACATCCTCATGAGCTCTTCACGGGCCTCGTTCACACGCTCCCGGTCATTGCTGTCAACCACAAAGATCAAACCTACAAAGCAAGCGGGCAGCACTGCAAGTGGCTGAAAACCGACCCCACCCAGCTGCAGGCAATGTGACCTGATAACGTGACTTCTGAAAGCAAAACAAATGGGCTGTCTTGGGGCTGAGGGCTTGGTTTTCGTGGGCCACCTAGCATCTAAGACAATGGGACTCGCTGGAGGGGAGGTACGGGCACCCTGACTGCTGCCTGTGCTGGAAGGGTCCTTAATTAATGTGACCACCCCCTCAGGGCTGCTCCTACCTGGGCTGTCCGTTCTCTGGACCGCACAAGGAGGCCTCCAGGAGGCAGCCCCCCGCACCCCCCGACCCCAATTTCTAAAAAGGCAGCAGCACCTTCTGATGGTAGGAGGCACAGCACAGGCAGTCAGCAAATAAGGAGCAGGCCAGGGTCGTCCTGGGGCCCTCGTGGGACTCTGGTTGAGGGGGCATGGGTCTGAGTGGCTGCCTGACAGATCAGTCTAAGTCCCAACAGTGGGACTCTCAGAGCAGTAATTAATAGAATGTGAGCCATTTACCCTGGATGCCCATTTTCTCATCTGTGAAATCAGGAAGACAGCACCAGCCCCACTAGGGCTGTTCTGGGTGCTACGTGAGATCAACCATTACAGCACTGAGCACGGGGGCCTGTGAAGGTGTTCATATACATATACACGTGGGCTGTAATAATTAAAAACAAAACAAAACTTTTCTCAGGACTATTTGAATTCCAGCCGGTTGGGAAACTGCACACCTACCAGGTTTCACCTTTAAAGGAGCGTGTGCTGTGTGCACCGTGTGCCTCTGGGCTCAGAGGCCCTGCTGGACTGGGCCCCAGCTGCTTACCTTGTGTGTTCTGGAAGTAGTGGCGCCACAGGGGCCGGATCTTATCCTGGCCACCCACGTCCCACACGGTGAAGCTGATGTTTTTGTACTCAACAGTTTCCACATTGAAACCTGAGAGAAGCAAGAGATTGAAGGTGAGCGTCTTCTCTGCCCTCAACTATGCTTGGCTGGAGCTCCTGCGAGGTTAGAAGTCCCTCCTCTGAACAAGAGATGCCCCTCTGCTCCCAGAGGGTCACTGAAGAGGGGCTGGCAGAATGCCCTGGGGTGGCCCCGTGGACTGAGTGGCAGCAGCCATGGGGTCCTTGCTGTTCCCACACTCCCCTCAAAAAGGTTCCTTCCCTCCGCTTCCAATTCCTGCCTTCAACGGCGGCACCTCCTGAGCTTGCTTTTAACAGGGCCCTGGCTCTCTCCTGCGGCCCCTCTCCTGGAACCGTCACTGGGCCCAGGCCTCCCAGAACCTGCCCCTGCCAGATGAAAGGACAGGCTCTTACCTATAGTGGGAATAGTGGTTACTATCTCGCCAAGCTTCAGTTTGTAGAGGATAGTAGTCTTTCCTGCGGCATCCAGGCCAACCATGAGAATGCGCATTTCTTTTTTGCCGAACAGGCCCTTGAAAAGGTTAGCGAAAATATTCCCCATGCCTGCAGACTGCTGAGATCAACACTGGCCAGAGACACCTGAAAAGACAAGATTTTCCACAGGTTTCTGTCTCTGTGCTGCCCCACTGTCGGCACCAGGGAAGCCATTCAGAGACCACCCACCCACCCAAGGATGTGTTCACAATTGTCACCTCTTTGTAAAGCTCACAGCTCAGGCAATTATGCGATTCTGTTCCTAGGCAACAGAAAAATGAATCCTGCATATGAAGCTACTCAAAGTGAACTGCCCCCGAATCAACCTTGGAAATGTTAAGAAAACAAGGCTGAACTTTTGATGAATCAGAATTTTACGCAGCTGCTAGAACTCCTTCATTTTACATAGAATTACCTCAGAAAATAATTTCCCAAAGCCAGGGTACAGGAAGGCCCAGAATTATTCCCCGATTCCTAAGTTCTAAGTATGACTCACACCTGAAACACACACTTGAAGATGAGATGTTTACCATTTGAAAACTGTTGCTTTCAAATGAATGCTGGATTTTCTCTACAATCTAAAAGACATTTTCCAGGCCAGAAAGAACAATTCAAAAGAGCTCTGTCTATCAGGGACCCCACCCTGACGCAGGAGTGGAGTGGAGTTACTCTGTTGCACAAAACGGAAGCCTGCAGCGCTGGGACCTCGGGATTCAGTAAGAGAAGTCAACTTTCACTAAAGTGCTGGAGCTGGGCCATTAGGCTTGCAGGTAGGGCCTCCCAGGCTCCCCCCATAGCACACCAAGGCAGTGGTCTACGCACGCAGATCCCACTCCTGCACATGACCCCACTCACCGCAGCCTGGGCCCCATCCCAGCTGGCAAGGGCAGTGGCCCCAGAACGTCTCTGTTCTAGGAAGGCAGAGGAAGCTGTAAGGCACTGCAGGGCATGAAGTCCACAGGGTAAACGCAAGAGGTGGGGTGGCATTCATGCCAGTAGAGGGAGTCTCCATTGTCACATTCCTGCCAGCTGAGGCTAGGCTACAGCCACCCCTGGAATCACACTGCTCAGGTGGGCTCCTCATGGGCAGCAGCAGGTTTACGCAGAACAAGCGCTGCTCATCCGGTCCTCACTGCTGTTGCTGGTTCCACCCAGCACAGCAGAAACTCAAGGGCCACTGATCCCCATCAGCTACCACCACCCGTGTCAGAGACCAGGCTCAAAACTTGCAGGAAGGGTCACTGCCACCTGGGGAAAGCTGGCCTTGTTGGGGGGAAGGAGTCACCAAGTCCCAAAAGCCTCATGCTCTGGACACTGAAGTGCCTGGCCGTTCTGTGGGCACTTTCAACCTTCAACTGTTTTGTTTTGCTCCCTTCACCCCCCAAACAGGAGCTTTAGGAAAAAAATCATCACTTTTTCAAATGCTGAATGCTTAAAACATTTGGGATTTTAACCACCTACTAGAGTAAAACCAAACAATGAAATACTATGCAGCTGTAAAAAAAGTGGGAGTTTTTCTTTATATATTGGTTTAGAAAACTAACCAATATATATTAAGTTAAAAAAAGTAAGGTGAAAAACAGTGTAACAAGCCTTCCTTTAAAGCACTACTAGTACTGAACTGCCTGTGGACAGAGGCACTCTGGAGGGCTGTTCATCTGAAGCTAGTAGTTGCAGGGGCTGGGGGAGATGGGTAGATCCGAGACCAAGTAGGAAGGAGACTTCTCACTGGATGCTTTTTCCCTTTTGAAATAATTTCAAACCTCTCTCTTCAGCCTTTCCTGATGGACACTGCTGGAGATGACAGGCCAGACATCTAGATCACTGTCCCTCAGTCTGGGCCATCCGACATTCCCTGTGACGGGCTGCCGGCGATGTGTCTCAGGAATACCCAGGGCTGCTGTGCTCGCCTCACTGTACCATGTGTGGTGTGGTATTCAGGTTTTTTTCAATCCTGGCTTTCGCCCTTGATAACTTGGTAACGGTGATGTTTGCCGTGTGTCTTCGTTGTGAAGGCTGCCACATGGTGACTTTCTACTTAGCCATTCCTCCTACAGTCAGTAGTCAGCATTCTGCTGTACAGACACAGCCCTTTCCTTCCTTCCACCATTCACTTACTGGTTCACTGCTATCAGCAAGGACCTGTGAGCTCCCATTGCATGCAGTCAATGGGCTACAGTCAGTCAGTGGGCCTCCCGATGGGGGGGGCACCAGTGGTCCACACTCAGCCAGTTGAGCCCCTGCCAGCTGGTTTCAGTGCCCTATTGACAGTTTTTATTCTTTTTTGGTTTTGGACCATATTACCTGTTAAAATTAAATGAACTTTAAAATTTAGAAAGATCTTCATGGCAACATTCCCTTTTCTGGAGACAGTCAATTTTCCTAAAAGATTAAAAATTCTTTATGAAAAACAGGGCAGAGTGAGCATATAAATTTATCTCAGCTCACTCCTGATATCGGTATCAATAAAGAATTAAGATGTAGAAAGCCACAAGGACAGAGAAAAAGGGAAGGGAGGCAAATTTTGGAAAATGACACTTGACTAGGCAGAGAAAGCTAGAACCTAACTCCCTGTAGAGAGGGAGTCCCAACTGAGACGCAGGCTGAGAGCTCCTGGAAACCTTGGAACTTGGGGAACTTATTACACCAGGCCTGAAGATGAAAGAAGGGGATGAAAAGGGAGCTGGGCTGGAACTCTGGGTAGGGTAATCCTGCTTCTTCCTCAGCCCTGCAGGAGCTGGAAGGAACCCTCTTGGAGCCGCTGAATCAGAGAAGCTCAGACCCGGGCATTTGAAGCAGAGAGGAGGAGTGTGTGAGGGAGATGCTATACCAGAAACAGAGGGACACAGTGCATATCAATATATCAGAGAGCCATGAGCCCCCCATTTGGCTTCCAGAACGACGACAGTGAGCCATGCGTGCCCCTGCAGGCTTCTGCACACGAGAAACCAAAGGCCTGAGAGAAAGAGCAGCATTTGGAAGCGCCTAAACAGCAGAGCCCACCCACCTCCACACACTGTCTACCTTTAAAAAGTCACCAACATAAGAGACCAAGACAAACATACAAAAAGGAATTTGGAGGGAGGCAAATAAAACAAGAAAAACCTCGCAGAAATCAAATAACCAAAACAAAAAATTCAATCAAAGCGCAAAAGATGAAGCCTCTCAGAAAGGAGAAAAAAGACCCCCTCCAAGGCACACTATGAATTCTAGAACACCAGGGGCCAAAAGATCTTAAAAGCACTCAGAGATTAGAGGACAAAATAAGCAATGCTTTCAAAATTCTGAGAATATGACCCTTCAACTTTTAATTCTACATCCAGCCAAAGTATCAATTAAGTGTAAGGACAGAATAAATTTCAGAACTGCAAAGCCTCAAAATGTTTGCCTCTAAAGCACTCCTTCCTCATGAGGCTACCCCAAGGAACACAAGCAAGGGCACTCCATCACAGGAGCAGGTAAGGGTGACAGGAGAGGGGACCACCAGGCCACGCTGGAGCAGAGGGATGGAGGTCTTCAGGAGAAAGGAACACACTACCTACGTGCTTTCAACGTGGGCTCTGGCAATCCTGGGGAGTTTGGGGAAAACTAATGACAGTTACATAAAAAAAAATAACCACCAAAAAACCCAAGGATGAAAACGGACAAAAACAGAGATTACTTCAAAATTTACTCCAGCAAGTCATTACTTGTTCAGCAGTAAACAGTATTTATACAGTCGTAATGACATTAGTAATTACCGGGATATTGGGAGGCTGAGGTAAGAATGTGTGGTATAAAGGGCCAATCTTCACTGTTCAATGAAGTCTAAACTTGATAAATTAAGAAATAACAGTATAAGCATGTTAATTTAGAAATAGTAAAGCTACAGGTAAGCCATGGAAGGAACTTTCCCTAGGAAGCAAGATAAGGGGTTGAGAGAGGCTACACAGAGGACTGCTATATACATGTTTTGTGTCAGCTCTGAAGTATTACGCTCATAAAAATCAACACAAAAACCCCTCACCAACCTCCACATCAGACAAGACATAAAATTCCCCCACGTAAACAGAGTCCAGTTGTAGGAACTACGGGCTGGATTCCTGCCACTACATGCGGTTAAAACGTAGCATGTGTGGTTAAAACCACGTGTGGTCTGTCCTTCGCAGTACCACCAAATGATATACCCAACATCCAACTCTGGGCCACGCTGTGTGCCTGGCCTGCCTCACAGCATCTGCAGGCAGCCAAGTTTGCAACTACCACAGTGGTCCAAGCCCTACCCCCTCACCACACACATTTCTATCTGTTTAAAAAACATTTTTTATTTATATATACTTTCATATATATATTTCAAGCAACATATTGGAGCCCAAAAAGGGGAAAATAGCTCACGAATCTGGTGGCAGGCTCAGGATCTGGATGAGCAGAGTCTTAGGTTTAAGACACTGCCACACAAACTGTTTGGTCTCTCCCACTCAGCACGCCCTTCTGTAGACGCAGGCCAAGCTGGTCAGCACTTTCTGCCTCAACATATTCCAACATCCTCATGGGGCCCTGGACCTGGGCTAGAAGTTCTGGCAAGCCCCTAGAGCCTCTTTTCCCTTGCTGTGAAACGGAAGTGCAAACCATTCCTCACTGTTTACTGCTCTGTACTAGGTACAAACCTAACGCCATACAGGCAGTAGGGTCAAAGTTCCCCAGTGACAACCGTGGCTGCTTCTGTGGCCTCTCTGCACAAGCTCTAGCTTGCTGCACAGTGCCCAGCCCGGGTGCTATTTCACCCTTTCCTCCACACACTTCGCTTCAAACCTGTTTTTCAGGTTCATCTGGAATATCCTGTGTATTAGCAAGCAGCGAAAACCCTGACTTTTCCAGAAGAGCCTGTCAGGCTAGGCAGGCATCCCGTCCAACTCACTTATTAACTTAGAGGGGACAAGAAGAGTAACAGTTAACAGCTTGTTCCTGTTTCCTGATATCTAGAGTTCCCACCAGGCTGTTTCCCACACTGGCAGTGTCCTGTGATCTCAAGATCTGATCAGGTTAAGGTCTTTACCTTTGGCAGGGTCTAGCCTGAGAAGAAAGGTGACACCCTTTAGGGACAATTTTTTTCCCTCTCTTTGTTCAGGACCAGAGAACAACGACAAAGGTGGCTTTGGAATTAAAGCAAAGAACACTACAGTGAAACTTGTGAGAGCCATAACTTGACAGGATTGCCTTGTTTTCCTGGGTCTCGCAAGTTTTCTACCTTTGACAGGGTGCAGCCTTACCACTTTTCCATCCCTCTCCAATAGTGGAAAATGTTTGAGTTTTCCTTTTCTGACAGGTTCGTGCCTTTCACGGGTTCCAGCTTTTGCAGGTTTTACTGTGTATGCTCAACTCGGTGAGCTACATGCTCTCGTGTGAAAGGGACTGACTGACAAGGGTAGTAGTTGAGGTCAACGGGTGTCACTGGGGAAGAAGCAAACCACCTGCTTTCTGAATAGGGTGCCAACAAACTGGCAACAGGCTTAGGAAAAAAACTCTAGCTTTGTGAGTTTACACCAGTTTCACCTGAATAAAGGAATCCAATAGAACTGGTTTAGCTGCTGAGAAATGTACCTGTGACCCAAGTAAACCTGTGACCTCCACCTGCACCACCTGCTACAATTATACCGTCTCTTAACAAGTCTCACAGAGGTTTCAGGACAAGGAAGAGACAGAGCCCTCGTCTAAATTTAGAATTGTACATCTCGCCTCCTCAGAAAGAATACATTCAAGTAGAAAGTTTATTACAATTTCTCCAAAACTGTTAAAGCTGGCTTATTAAATAGAATCTCTAACAATATCAAGATAACCTCAACTGTCAGGCATCATCAGAAAGAGATACCACCGACCTAGAGCACAGAGCACAGGAAATAAAAACTAAACTAATGTGACTGATGGAGGCAAAAAATCTCTGCCAATTACCGGATGGGCTGCTTGTCAACTGGGACTCACAGGACATTACCTGCCTGAATGAAAAATGATGGATAAGATCAAAGCTTTTTTTTTATTGAGGAATAAATCACATACAGTAAAATACAGTCAATAGTCCATAATTTCAGTTTTAACATCTAACTAAAGGAAAATTACAGTAACAAAGTAAAGATTTTCCTGAGGAACTATACATTACAGAAATTTTTCTTCAAGGGTTTTTTGAAAGAGCAGCTGCCTTCAAGCACGCACACGTGCTTGGACTATTAACTGCTGGAAGCCTAACTCAGCTCCAATACATAAAATAAAAACACGGATGTTAACTTTCAAGGGGCAGTGCTCTACCTTCATATGGGACGCGGTCACATAACCTGCCACAAACTGCTTTCTGTGTATCAACATCGGACCCTGATACGTAGGAAAACCAATGTACGGGCCATTGCCAGGTGGCTCTACCTGCCCGCCAACGTTCCTTTTCTGGAGCTCTGACACGTTTCTTCAATGAGCTACTGTGTTACATTTTGTCACTACTCCATAAAAATTAGTCTGAGAGGAAAAGGGAATGACCCAATACTAGTGATCAGAATATACTTCACTCAAGCCTCACACAATTGTGCCAAAAGTCTCAAATCAATAAGCGCTAAGAAGGGAGCGTATTCTACCTGAGACTCTCAATGGATTTAAGCTGACTAACCATTCAATTATGAAGAAAAAGAAGAAAACCAAGGAAGTGTGAAAGCACTCTACAGACGTTATCATCCTAGCCCACACCTAAAAAAGGCAAGTTCTCAGGAGGTATTTTTGTTTTCACGATATTATTCCAGAGCATGCCTCTATGCTGGGATCCTATACATCCTTCAGAAAGAGGGCTGCTGTCCAGAAGGAAGGGAGCGGAGCTCCAGAGATCCCCAAACCCAGCACCCTTACTCTTAACTGATGGCACTGAAGACATCTGCCTCCTCCCACAGCTTCTTGCCCCTGGGGAGTTCCAGGAAAGGCATCACCTCTCAGGCTGGACTCCTAGGGGAGGAATCCATCAAACACTTCAGACTGCTCTTTGCCAGCTTAAGATTGAAGGCAAGGCATCACCTCTCAGGCTGGACTCCTAGGGGAGGAATCCATCAAACACTTCAGACTGCTCTTTGCCAGCTTAAGATTGAAGGCAGAGTCTTTAAATGAGTGCGTGAACTGACATCTGGAAACAAGTTTCCTTCATGAGATTATAGTCCATAAATATAATCTTGGACATTGCCGAAACAGAACAAGTACACACCAAACACCAAGTGCCCAGTGTACGAATCTGCATAACTGGAGGCACTTTAACGTACCTCCAAAATAATCCAACTAACCATTCACTATAAAACCGAAGTATTTAATCGATGAATGTATTTACATATCGTATTCCCCCCACCCTGTTCACATTAAGGCTTTATTTACCTTTTTTTTTTTTTTTTTTTTAACATAACCGTCCTCAAAGCACTTCACCGAACACAGGTATGTCCTTCTGTGGTGCAACGGATCGCTTTTATATGGCTTTTGTCACCATGGTCTTGTAAATCCTACCAAAAGACTGGGTCGGACTATGCAAATAAGGCCTTGTGGCCTACCAAGTGGATTGCACAGTTTGCTAATAATGTAAATAAGGTGCATGTCACCCTTGTGGAAGTGGGATCATGCCAACGATGTGTATGGAACCCTAACGAGGATATTGGTCAGGTTTGCCATTCCATTAGGCTTCAAATGAGCCACCCCAGACACAGGAAAGAAGGATCTCACCACCAACAAGAAAGAAGAGCCAGGAGTGGAGCATGTCCTTTGGACCTGGTACCTGGCACTGAGAAACTCCTGGAACCAGGAGACTGGGAGGGAGGGAGGGAAAGAGGGAGAGAGAGAGACAAAGCGAGTGAGCAAGCTAGCCATAACACCAAAGATGGAGAGAAGCGGTGGCAGAAAAACAGTGGTGGCAGAGGCAGGAGACCGGCAGGAGACAGCATGGTGGGCTTCCTGGTCCAGGAGGGGGAACCTGAGTGCCCTTGGGCAGAAGGCCTGCTGGCAGAGTGGGGTGCCTCCAGGTACTTGGTGGAGCTAGGTTTGCCAGCCCACGGAGCCAGAGCTGAGTGCCTCTGGGCTGAGGCTTACTGGCGGGGTGGGGTGCCTCTGAGCACTTACTGGCAGAGCTAAAAGAGCTTTGTAACACTTGCCTGAGCAGGGCTGAGGGCCAGAGGCACACCTGCCTGTGTCACGGCTGAGTAGATGCCCTGATCGAAGAACTGTATCCTGAGCATTCCTGAACCTGAACTGTAACCTGTTACTTCCCTAATATACCCCATAACTGTGAATATGGTCTGTGAGTTTGGTGTGGCCACTGCCAACTAATTATCAAACCAAGCAGAGAAGGAGAAAGTTTCATGGGAGGGACGGATGGTGTCAGAATTGGTGAAAAAGTTGGAGGGTGCAGGTATGTCTGATCTCCACCTCATAAGAATCAGCCTGGGGCTGCTCATCTTGAGTCTTCTTCCCCCTTGTGAAGTAAGGGGTCAGGCGCCTCTGCCAAGCCATTTTTACAGCTAGTGTCTGAAGCGAGATTTGTTGCAATGGCTCCAGACTCATGGAAAGGGAAGTGAAACTTTGGATTCTTAGATGGTTACTTTGGTTGCTGTTACCTGTAAGGCCAAAAGGAAAGCAAGAGATGTTCTGTACAGCTGAGGGGAGGAAAGCCAGGTTGATTAAAGAAGAGGGTCTACAGGTAGCCAGGGCGCACAGGTTCTAGCTGGCCAGAGGCCTAAGCCATATGCATAACGAATGGGAGTGGAGAAGATGAAACCAGAGTGTTTTTAAGAAGGGCTATGTGTTTTGCTTTCTCCTATCTAGTGTTGTAAACCAGCACAGTAGAACTGCCCCACAGGGTTTCCAAGGAGCAGCTGGTGGATTCAAACTGCTGGTCTTTTGGTTAGCAGCTAAGCTCTTAACCACTGTGCAACCAGGGCTCCAGTGATGTAAAACCAAAAACCAAACCCGGTGCCGTCGAGTCAATTTCAACTCATAGCAACCCGACAGGACAAAGAAGAGCTGCCCCATGGCATTTCCAAGGAGCAGCCGGTAGATTCAAACTACCAACCTTTTGGTTAGCAGCCAGTTCTTAACCACTGTGCAGACCTAAATATATAACAGAAATGAATACTGGACATTACAGATAAGAGAACGTGTAACTCCACCTTCAGCCAATACTTGATTGGATATGCTAAAAGGGGAATCAGAATTTGCCACAAAGCAGCAGGCTGTTGGTTTGAATACAGCAGCCCTGTGTATAGAGTATTGATTGGAGCCATAGGTTGAAAGCCCGGAGCCTCATCCAGGAATCTTGCATTTGAAAAGACATGCAGACCTACCAGAACTGCTGAGAGAACAGATTTGCCCCAAAGAAGGACCTGGGGGGGGGGGGGCGGGGGCGGAGGTGGAGGTGGAGACTGTTTTGCTCTTTGAATTTCCAGCAAGCCAGTGGTTTGCCTTTGTGTGCACTGAGGCGGCAAAAGCCAGTGCCCATCGGAAGAACCCCTTTCCAGGACTGGAATTTAAAGGGAGCCAGCAAGTAGACGGCCCGGTATATTGGCCTGTGGTGACCACTAGAGTCATGAGTGTAAGCCGGGAAGGTGCAGCAATGAAGAGATGGGCCGAGGGTGGATGTGTTCCACTGGCACCTGTTGACCTGGCCCATGGAGACTAGGGATGAGAGAGAAGGGGCTGGCTGGACTGAAGTGTGTGGACTCTTGAGGCTACGGCTGGTACTCACTGACCTAGCACACAGGGGCTAAGGATGAACTGACCAGAGCCCAACTGAATGAAGTGAAGGTGTTTGACGCCATGAGCCGGTGCAGACTGCTGCAATTTGATGGACTGCTCTGGACTGGACTTTGCTTATGGATGCAGATGCTCAAAGTTCCAACTGGAACAGAAGATTCGTAGACCAAGGAACATGCTTGTCTCCACAAAGTACTGGCTTGAGAGGGACTGGCAATTTAAACACTGGCTATCTAAAATGGGGGGGGGGGGTGGAGATAAAGGAATGGAATGAAGCAGCTGGCTTACACGGTTTCGTGAGTGTGCTTAGACTGAAAACAAGGGGGACAAGGAAGGATCCCCACTGAGTAGTTTCCTCTTCCTGATGGGTCTGGGGAAGAGAGGGTGGGAGAGGATGCTGATAGGATTAACTGATCCAGTTTTGAGTGTTGACTGTTGACAGGGTTAACTGTGATTGTAGAAGCTGTACGTGTGGAAGTGTGGACTAAAGGGGAGGCACTGCTGGATGGGAGTACAGTGGCCAAACCTGAAGTCCCTTAAGTTTTGCTGGTGAGGCTCAGAGCAAGGAAACAACCTCAGTTAAATCTCATCAGAGGCCAGAGACGGTGCAGCCAAGAGGACTTCTGGAGAACCTGACCAGATCAGATGGACACCTGCAGCAGACTTGAGTGGCTGTTACCGGAGTAACCTCACCCAGAGGACTCTCTGCCCTACGGAAAGACTAATTGTTAATGACTGTTCTGGACTGGTAAAATGATTGCAAGGGGGAAGTTAATCCTTAAAGTATGAAAGAACCATGGCTATAAAAGCCAGAGGGTGGCGATGGATGGCTTTTATATGGCTTGTCTCACCATGGTCTTGTAACTCCTACCAAAAGACTGGGTGGGACTATGCAAATGAGGACCTGTGGCCTACCAAGGGAATTGGGTAGTTTGCTAATAATGTAAATAAGGTGCATGCCATCCTTGTGGGGGTGGGATCATGCAAACCAGGTATATGGAACCCTAATGAGGGGATTGCTCAGTTATGCCATCCCCCTAGGCTTCAAATGAGCCATCCCAGAGATGGGAAAGAAGGCTCTCACCACAACCAAAAAAGAAGAGCCAGGAGTGGAGCGGATCCTTTGGACCTGGGATCCCTGCACTGAGAAACTCCTGGAACCAGCTGACTGAGTGGGAGGGAGAGAGGGAGGGAGGGAAGGAAGGAGGGAGGGAGGGAAGAAGAGAGGGAAGGAGGGAAGAAGAGAGGGAAGGAGGGAGAGGGAGAGGGGAAGAGGGAGGGAAAGAAACAGAGACCCACAGGAGACGGTGCAGCAGGCTTCCCAGCCCACAGAGCAAGAAAGCTGAGTGCCTTTGGGCGCCTGGTGGAGCTAGGTTTGCAGACCCAGGGAGCTAGAGCTCAGTGCCTCTCAGCTGAGGCTTACTACTGAAGTGGGGTGCCTCTGGGTACTTACCAGCAGAGCTAACAGCTTTATAACACTTGCCTAAGCAGGGCACAGGCCAGGCCAAAGGGTTGAGGGCCAGAGACAGATCTGCCTGTGGGCACAGCTGAGAGGAGTCTGTTCTGATCTAAGAATTGTATCCTGAGTGAAAAACTGTCTCCTGAGCATTCCTGAGCCTGAACTGGAACCTGTTACTTCCCTAACAAACCCCATACCTGTGAGTATGGTCTGTGAGTTCTGTGTGGCCACTGCAGCAAATTATCGAACAGAAAAGTACAAAGTGTTGTGGCACAGTGTCGGAATTGGTAAAAATGGGGAAGAGAGGAAGTATCTCTGATCTCGCCTCTTAGCAATCAGCCTCGGGCTGCTGGTCTGGATTCTCCTCCCCCCTTGTGAGGTTAGAGGAGGTCAGACACCGCCGCTGCCATGCCATTTTTACACTTCTGAAATCTACACAGAGGCAGCCCTTAGAAAATAGGCAGACAAGCTCCACATGAAAAAACAAACTACTCAGGGCCACTGAAAGCAAGTGACACATTACCTGTAACTTCACGAGACATGAACGTTTAAGGCCTTTACAGGCTCAGATCAGTTCCAATGGAACACTCGCTGGGATGTGGGTATGAGGAGCCCCTTTCTTCCGGTGTGCACAGCCCTGCGCACACATCCCTTGTGGCAGACACTAGTTGCTCCTCAGTAGTTCGTTCTCCCCTCTTTTCTCTCTTTGCAACAGAACCCCAATTTACATACTCATTTAACATTTTTGAACTACAGTTGACAGGGGTAACTGAAACCATGGAAAGCAAAACCGCAGAAAAAAAGGGGGGCTACCGGTACATCTATTTTGGCAGTAATGGCATGGATTACCTATGTCTGGCCTGAAAATGCATTAAGTGTGGAGGACTTGTCACTGGAAACATACAAATCCCAAAACACAAATCTCCACCAATCCACACATTAAAACTCACAACAAATTAAAATGGAGGATATCAACATAATTTTAAAATGCAGAGAAGCAAATGAGAAACCACCCTAAAGATACACAGAGACAGATCCCACAGTGTGGGACCCCCATCAACTGAGGAGTGTCCACGAGCAAAGTACAAGGCGTGGCAGCTGAACTTCCTAAAATATACATTAGAATTCCCAGTAAGCTCCACCAATGTGATAATTTCCTGTTATGAGAATCAAATTTGGTAACCTTTAGTAATTAACTTGGTAGGTCATCAGTTAGTAGTCCTCTGAAAGTCAACTGGAGTTGTGCTTCAATTCAATCTAGTGGGAATGACAGGAGGGAGCTCCTAAATGGGACCCTGCTAAGAATTTCCCACTACCTCTAAGACTAGTCTCCCCATCTTCCAGACACTCTGCCAATCCTCCAATAAGCTAGTGTTCACTCAGACTCAATATCTGAAGCCAAGAGCAAACATCACCTTCCACAGGAAAGGCTTCTCCCCAAGAACTGGTCCTTTATTCTAGACTGTTCTAAGAGCACTCTTCACACAGCCGGTCAACATTAGCCACACCATGGCTTGGCATGGTGCTTGGCACAGAGAGGCCCAACAGACACTGAATCACACTGATGGACGACTAGGCAGAAATGTAGTGGTGACAACAACCTCAGCTTCCCTGTCAGGATCCACAGACCCAAACAGCTGAATAGCTACGTTCTTACCCCAAATCTCACTGGTGAACTACTTCTGATAAGCCTCTTAGTTCAAGCAAAGATCATACAAAGGCTGCTATGCCTATGGGCAATATCACGAAGTTTATTTCTAAATGCAGCCAGAAATTTTCACAGGTTCACAGACACACACATACTTGCACATCTTATGGCTGCTGCAGTCTTCTCCACAGTCCTTACAGAACTGGCAGGTATCTGGTCACACTTTTTTTTTTACATGTCACGGTGGTATTTTCCAAATATGTAAAACATTCGCCATCTTCACCATTGTCAAGTGTACACTTACGTGACATTAACTACACTCACCATGTTGAGCAACCATCACCGCTACCCATTTCCAAATGTTCTTCATCACCCTCAAGAGAAACTCAGAACCCCTCCACAGAACTTCCGCTCCCAGGCCATCAGCCCCGGGCACTAACCACTAACAAACGTCTGTTGCCATGCATCGGCCTGTTCCAGACATGCCATGTCAGTGGGATCACACAGAACTTGTCCTTTGGTGTCATCTGACTTATTTCACTAAGAACAACATTTTCCAGGTTCATTCATGTTGTATCAGTCAAGCTATTGCAATTCATACCTGTATTATACAGTACAATTTCTGTGTTTCTGCTCTAACAGTGAAGACATCACAAAAAGAGAAGGTAAGGGAATTCAGCATCCGAACGAGCCCTGGTGGCACAGTGGTTAAGCATTTGGCTGCTAATTGAAAGGTCTGTGGCTCGAACCTACCAGCCGCTCCTCAGGAGAAAGACGTGGCTACTTTCATAAAGATTAAAACTGCAGCCTTGGAAACCCTACGGGGCAGCCTACTGTCCCATAAGGTGCTCGATGGTAGTGGGTTTGGGTTTAATTCAGGATTCTAATTTCTGTAGCTAAGTAAATTATGTTAACTGACTTTCGTCACTTCATTTCTTTAACTATACGCTCACCACAAAATATGCTGGGCACAAAGAAGTGGCCAGTTTCTATATTTTGGTTAATTCCCCAAAGAGGCCATATCACAGCGCCCACTGGTGCAGACAGGCTCTCTCAGAGCTCAAAGTGGGGCTCTGGTGGGAATCAGGCTTCACCACGACTCCCCCTTTCTACACCACTTCAAGAAAAAGGGAACTGAACAGCCAACAGCTAATCAGCTATCCTATAAGAAAGTGGCATAGAGTTTGCTATTCTTCCTCAAATCTCTCAGAATGGGGAGGCCACCCCTCTGGGAGTGATTAAGCCAAACCCCCAAAACTGACTTTGAAAACAAAAAGTTACAAGCCCATTTCTCTTCTCAGAGATGGAAGACTTGCTCTTCGTGAGGAAATAAAAAGCACAGTGCAGCAGGTGTCAAGAGCTATTGTCTGATTCCTTTCACCTCTGGGGCAAGCAGTTCCCCTGCCTCATGACAGGGCGGTGAGGGATACAAGCCAGTCCCCATGCCCCTAAGTTCTCCCTTCAACCTCTGGGAGGGCACTGTTCCAGCATGAACTCTCATTACTGTCTCATCTCTTGCCTGGGTCCTTATCTACCTCTGGTCTGCACCTCAAGCCAAGGCAGCACTGTGTCAGAGGGCTCTGGATACCACATCTGGCTCCGGCATCCCCTGCTTCAAGCCCTCCACAGCTCCCATCGCCTCCAGGAGAAAAGGTCACAGCCTGGATGGTGGCAGTGTGCCTCCTCACCCCTGCTTCACTAGTACCTTCTCAAGCCTTGGACCCCACCACCCTTGGTTTCTCACATCCACACTTTTTTTCTCCAGCCACCTTCATTCTCTAAGTGAGCTCATCCAGGCTCAAGGCATTACCACCTACACGCTGACACCCCCAAACTGCTATTTCCAGACAGACTTCTCAACTCCAGACTCATCCTACTGCCCGCTTAACAGACATCCTTTCCAGCGGGGTGTCTAACTCTCCCATGGAAAGGTCCAGACCATCACTTCCATGCACAGAAACATCCTTTCAGTCACTCAGACCCAAGCCCTGGAGACATCTCCAATTCCTCACTGTCCCGTCACCCCAAAATCATTTCTGTTTTATCAGCAAATCCTGTCATCCCTCCCTTTGAAAGGTGTAAGAAATCTGACCACTTCTCTTCATCTTCACCACTAAGCTCCTTGGTGTCTGGTCCAGGCCACCTTCTCCCTTCTCTGTTAAGAGTATGCTGTCGCCTCCACCCCACAATGTGTTCCCACCACATCAGGAAGAGTGAGCCTGTTACCGTCACAGCAAGTCCAACGATTTAATGCTTCTGTTCAAACTGTTCGGGGGTCCCCACCACACTCCAGGAGTCCTCACAATGGCCACCAGTGGTTGGAAACCATCAGGCCAAATGTGCCCCCCATGACACATTTTATAACGCTACCTTTACCATCCTGAAAGAAAGTTAAGAGACAATATAACCAACACAGTGCAAAAGCGGGAAAAATCATCATATTGGCCTAACTGTAACACACTGGGAAATAGAGGTAAGTGACTTATAACAAAATATGTACTTCGGCCCTGGGCACGACCACACCAAAAGATAAAATGAAGTGGTCAGACACACTGGGAGACCACCATGACAGACAGCTGCAACTGCAGACTGCGCGTCCTTCTGGCACCTCAACTGCTAAAGGACACATTTCATGTGTCCACGAAGTGATATATATATATATTTTTTCCTGGAAACAGAGAACAACTCTTGGTAAGGTTCTGCAAACAAAACAAAATCATCCTTGATTTACAAGGTAGTTGCACTCCTGGAACATTCAAAACATCTATTAAAAGTATGCAAAAGAAACAGGGTTTTGTCTTTGTATGTAAAACAGGTGTAATAACTGGATCTTCCACCCACACAGAAGTCACACAGGATGCAGCACTGTATGGCCGCTGCTATTAAATGCCAGTCCTGACTCCCAGCCCTCAAGAAAGCCAAAACTGCTCCCACAAATGTCCAAAAAACCCTTTCTGGGGGCCAAATAGCCCCTCTGAGAACTGCTGTCATGCCCAACCAGGCTTGCCTCCTCAACCTCAACTCTGTCCATTCTTCCCCTCCCCTCCCCCATTCTATTCCTGGCAGGTCTCCAAGAACAGGAAGCTCACCCCTACACCTCAGGGCCTTTGCACTGACTAGTGTCCTTGCCAGAGCCCTGGTGGTGCAGTGGTTAAGAGCCTGGCTGTGCACCAAAGGTCGACAGTTCAAATCCACCAAGCCGGTCTGTGGAAACTCTATGGGGCAGTTCCACTCTGTCCTATAGGATCACAATGAGTCAGAATCGACTCGAGGACAGTGGGTTTGGTTTTGATTTTCCTTGCCTATAAGAAGCTTCCTGTTTCTCACAGACCCCTCGCTCCTTTGTATCTCTGCCCAAATGTCACTTGTCAGGGAGATTTTTCTCCCACCTGGCTTTGATAGGTCTCTACTGCATTTAACTTGCACTTATTTCATCTGTTTACTGTCTGTCTGCCTTCGCTCCACCAGGACAGAGTTTTGTGTTTTGATCACAGCCCAGCACTCTATGAATGGTATTTCCTCTGCCTGGGATATGTCCTCCTTCCCACCGCTATCAGTTTTCAGTTTGGCACTAGGTAGAGGTGAAAATAATTGTAGAAGAGCATTTACTAGGGCCCTTAATGATCAAAAAGATTAACCACACATCTACAAAGATGTTTTTCCTAAAACGTGGGCTGTCAGTAAAAACATAACAAGCCACCGATGGTATTTCATGCTGTCCATGTGGTCCAGTACCCTACATTCCTTCAAATGTAACAGTGTAGAGAGCAGGAGCGTTAGAGACACCGTTAACTTCTCAAGGCAGAAGTGCGGCATCTCAGCAATATAAAAATACCACGGGCGGGATATGTGTGCCTGCAAAATCTGCTTTCTAAATTTGCCTGCAGATATCTTCAACTCATTTTCATTTAATCTTCCCAGTAATTTTCAAGATCTTCTATCACCCTGGCACAAGAGAAATGCTCAAAGCTATAAATACTCTGCCAAAAGATACAGTCTAAATATAAATTAATGGAATCAGTCAGTTAATGAAGAACTGCACTCTGGTCCATACAGGAGTAGGAAGCTGCTCCTTTACAGGCATGCGTACTGTTTAGAGCACTCTTTAAAAGGAAATCCTCTGTCCTGCGTCCCTCTGTCTACATTCCTACTCTTCAAAGGACTCTACAGAGACTTTACAAATTGTTTTCTTGGCTGTTTGCACCTAAATCAAACTGATCACCTGCGGTTGCCAACCACGTGAGTTGAGAGTAGAACCGTGTGCCACAGGGTTTTCAAGGGCAGAGTTTTCCGGAGATCCCCAGGCCTTTCTTCGGAGGCACCTCTGGACGGACTCAAATCACCGACCTTTCAGTCAGTAGCCAAGTTCGTTAACTATTTATTTGTACCACCCCAGGGTCTTCAAATCAAACTGACAGGATACTTTACAAACTTCTTGTTAAAAATCTTTGGTATCTCAGAGGGTTAGAACCACTAAGTTTCCTGTGCAGCTTCCATATGCAGTAGTGCAAAAGTTACTGAATGTATGAAGAAAAGGAAGAAGAAAAAAAAAGACATTCTTTTCCATAAAATCAAATACTACGACTTGAAGCCCTTTAGAAATGAATCCTTCTAATCTGCTAGCATTTCTTTTAGGAGTAAAAGTTGTTTCCAAAATACACACTCCTACATCCTTAAGATGTGCACAGATCATAATCAAATCTCTAAGTAACTTAAACCACACAGCAACAGCACCCTTCAGGCCTCGGAGGTGTATAAAAAAATCTGCCTCCTAAACTGAATAGCTCCCAATGCTATGTTTTTGAAATTTGCCTGGCTTTATGTTTTTTCCTGTCTCCTCCCTCGCTGTCACTTAAACCATGCCCCTTGCTATTGTCAGGGACTGGAAGGAACTCCTTCTTCCCTTTCTAGTCACTGATGACAGATTGTTAAGCTCCAGTTACCACTGTATGTAAAACCAGGAAACGGGATAGTATGGAGGTTGGGTTCCTCAATCAGCCAGCCTCCACCATTCTTTCCAGTTTCTACAGGGCAGCTGCTGTGACAAGACTCTGTGGGTGAGGGCCAAAGAGATTCTCCTAGAAATAAAGAGTCCTGATGTTTCTGTGTTAAATCTTGCCATTTTTTTCCAGCTAATCAGGCCATTTGACCCACCTGAGAATGCGAAACTACCTTCCTGAATAGCTGTAAAAGATGAGGTGCAACCATATTTCACAGAGCTTATGACAATCACAAGAGGGTACAAGCCTAAGGATGAAAAAACGATCTTAAGTGTTATCCAGGTGACCTGGAATTTCTATCTCCTCCTTTCTCTCCCACCACCCTTTACTTCCCCATACGTAGGGTCAGACCCAACTCACAATTAGGTCAAAATCTTTTCCAAAAGCCTACTTCAGAGGATGCTAAGAGGACATCTTTAACAACCACCTATGCCAGTAAAAGGGCTGGCAGTTCAAATCCGCCAGGTGCTCCTTGGAAACTCCATGGGGCAGTTCTACTCTGTCCTATAGGGTCGCTATGCGTCTGAATCGACTCGACGGCGCTGGGTTTTTTTTTTTTTATGCCAGTAAGGAGCCATACAGCACAAAAAAGGTACTTCTCATTTAATGTCAAACTCCCAACTGAAAGAAATGTCTGTTTCTCTCCCAACTACCTCTAAAAGATCTGCATTTTTATTTCCTTTCACTTCTACTAATACCATTATGAAGGCTGAACGGGTCAAAGGGAGAGTCCCTATCACGGACAATGCGGACAAGGATAGTCTGTGAAAAGCATGGCAAATCCAGAATGGCTGAGGTCTGATCATCTGTAAAGTAGAACGATAACAACGCTCAGGAAGGTGTGTGCAAAAAAGTGTGAAAAGCCTGATCTGTGATTAACAGCCAATTTTAAATCCAGACATATCAAGGCAAAATTTAATTAGAAAAATCTGAAAAAACTGATTCAATGCTCTCAAGCCAAATTAATATACCATTGTAAGAACCTGCACAACAGATTTTTTTTTTCCCTTGGTTGGGTTTACTCCTATGGCCCTTTGACTCCGGAGATCACCTCAGCAGTTGATGGTCCATATTACATTTTCCTGACGTGAATAAGAAAAGCCAGACTGTACCTTTGTTGAGATTCAGGCCTGTCTGGTTTTGGGTACAGACAGGTCAGCAGTTGAAGAAGTCCGAATGTCCTCTTCATATTGTGCAATCAGCTAAACACCATGATTTTTAAAATCCAGAACCCTAGAGAGCACAGAACTAGTTTCTGCTTTCTACTAATTCTCTCTCACTGATGAGTGGTGGAGTGTAAGTCAAGCCAGCTATTATCCAAACCAGTGATTTTAAATCTCTCTGGAGTAGCAATTCTGAGTATCTGAGAATACCCCCACACGAGCAGCATATTTCTAATGCTGACATGATATTTTTCAACATGATATTTAGGAAGACCAGTAAAACTCTACAATGTGGCACATCCAGGACTGAGGACCTCCACTAGGAGGTTACCAGAAGATCTTAGTGCAAGCAAGATAAGACACCTCTGATCAACGTGGCCGATGGCGATGACACCACAGAGCAGTAACACTTTGTTAACCCGTGGAGAATGTCAAGGCAGAAGACCACAGGATCAGTACACCATGCAGTGACCTTATACTCCCTCAGACACACTGCTGGAAACACCAGGACCAGTCGTGCACACAGCAAGTAGGAAAAAGTGCTGACACTAGTTCTGAAAGGAGAACTGGGACTGACAACTCCGACACCAGTGGTGACATCAACTGTGCAGCTCTTAACAGAAACTTCTGGGACCACCCAAAAGCTTTTGAAATTTCCTCGTTTTCTGCCAGCCATTTCTTGTGCAATTCTGCTCAAGTCATTTAAAACAGCAGTTTGCTTTTCCTTTCGATGAAATGGGGAGTGTGCCACCAGGCTCCGAGGTACTGTCTCAAATAATTACTTAACGTTTTAAGTACTGTATAATTGTTAAGCCTTATTAACAAAACTACCATTTTCCATGCCGTAACAACCCGGATTGTGCAACAGGAAAGCATGAGGTCAGCTCTGCTAAAGAGACTGCCTAGACTTTGGGAGCAAATTGTTTTACAGGTAGGTTAAAGATTCGCCAGCTGCGAAAGAGGTATTCTTATCTACTCCCCAAGACATTCAAGGAAAAAGTCCTAAGGTTAAAAAGCAAGGATAATTCAGTCCTCTAAAGGCCACAGGAGCCTCGACTGCCGATTTACTCAGAAGGCAGCTCCCTGAGCTGGGCATCCTATAAAGTCTTCGCATCTCCTAGGCTACGCCGGGTTTGTCTTAGAGGTCTACAGATCTCACTCACGCGAAAGCCGAACCTCCATTCGGCAACAGAGGCAAAGCCCAGGGCCCCTGCCCTCAGGCAGCTCCCAGCCGCTCCTCCCCTCCCCCAGCACCCGCAAGGCGAACTCCGACTCCCAGCTTCTGAGCAAACAGGAACTGGAGGCAGGAGGCCTAGGTTCAAACCCTAGCGATCTGTGACCTTCACCGAGTCACGGAGCCGATCCAAGACTCAGTTTCCTGATCCCTTATAAACCTCGAGGCTTATAAAATTTCCTCTCCAGAGGTCGGCACCCGGAGGCGCCTGGAAGGGGCCGGCTAGACGTTCATCCGTCCTTGGGAGACCACCGCGCCCCGAGCCCTAAGCGCCCCGCTTCCTCCTCCACCCTGCCAGGGCAAAATGACTCAAACGCGCCGGCTCCAACTTCCTTTCCCTGCGCCGGTCACCGGCGAGCGAGTCCCGCTCGAACAAGCAGTTCCCGAGCAGAGGAGGAAGCAAACCTCTCGGCTTCGAAGGCGGGGAGGGCTCCAGAGAAGGAGCAGGAAACGAAGGCTTTTTAAAGGAAAAGCCCGACCTCCCGGCGAGGCCAGGACCGAAGCCCGCGCCTCCGGATCTCGGGACCGGCGAGGGGGAGGCGGCGAGGGTGCCGGGCGAGAACGCGCGGGAGCGTTCGGGGTAGCAGAGGCCAACAAGGGGGACACGGGAGGCGCCGACCAAGCCCTCCGCGCCCCGACCGCTCGGCCCAGCCCCAAACCGCCCGGCCCTACGGCCTCGCCTGCCTCCGGTCCCGCCGCCGCCGAAGGGGCGAGACACGCGCGAACCCCAGGGCTAGCCCCGCCGCCTGCCCGCACCGTGCCCCCCGCCGTCTCACCCCTCGGCGGCCGGGCGGCTGCTGCTGCTGCTACTGCTGCTCCGAGCCAGGCGTTGGTTTCGCTCCCACAAGATGGCGGCTCTGACGGCGGCCACGTCAGTGCCTGCTGCCGCGGGAGACGCCGGGTAACTGGGGCAGGGACATCGCAGGCCACGCCCACACCGCTCCTGGTGCGCATGCGCGGGCCGCGCGCGGAGGCGGAGCCGGCGGGCGAGCAGCGAGGGAACGGCGTCCCGCCCCTGGCCGGTCCCGGTCTTACGGGTCCAGGTGCCTTAGCGGTCCACGCGATCGGACGGGCAGTGGGCGCGCTGGGCGCCGGGCCGGCTGCGCCTCTCACCGACGTGGAACCGGGGCCTGGAGCGGTGGGACGGGGCCAGGCCCTCCTGTCCAGTCCCTCCCGTCCGGTCCATCGCCGGCAGAAGGAGCCCACCTCCCTGCGGCCCGCGCGCGGCATCGTGGGGGGCCCCGTGGCCACCACCAGGCGGCCACACACAGAAAAAGGGGTTTCCAGGGAGCTTTCAGGCCTCCGGCGTCCTCCTCCTGCAAACCGGAACGTTACTGGACGCCGTCCAAGGGCCTGGCAGAGACCAGAACAAACGCGCTTGTCCCTGGAGCTGACCTGCGGGAGCACCGTCCTATATGGAAGAAATAAATGATTTACTGAGTCCGGTAGTACGGGGTCAGCAGGGCAGGAAAGCCAGTGGCACGAGGGAGAGTGATTGCAGGGGAGTGGTTGGGTGACCTCTAATGAGGTGGCCTATGACGGGAAGGGACAGACTTGACGGTGAGGCTTGGAGGAGACATTTCCTGGGGAAGCCTCCCTGAACCGATCACTCCCCCCAGTTTCTCAGGGTGCAGGAATCTGGCTCTGGCTTCCACTGTGAGGCTCACTTTGGCCTCCAGCTGACCCCTAGGGCTACATCCTCCCATCACCCTCATGTGACTTTGAATCCCCCGCGGTGGGTGCTCCTCATTCCAGAAGCTTTAGTGGAAATGCAGGGAAGCTTTCCAGCCCAGTGCCCTAGGTGTTGTGGGTGGCCAAAAGTGGAGCCTTCACTTGGGTCCTGGCATAATCACTCCGTGGCGAGTCCAGGGGCCTGCCTGATGAGGCGGTCAGCACCCGAGCCTGCAGAGCAACTGTGGCCCGGCAGACAGCCTCCTGTCCCCAAGTGCACCCATCACCCACCTGGCAAAGGCGGTGTGGCCTGCTCGCTGGGCTGGTGTGGCCCGGGTCTCACGATGCCAATGCTGCCATCACCCCAGACAGCAATGACCCTGTGACCCACCTGTCTCCAAATACTGCTTTTCTCCTCCTTCTGAAATAATGAGAACCAAGGCCCCCATGGACAAGTCCCTGCTTCAGCCCCCAAAACATGTCATCTGTGGAAGAGCCCACGGCTCCCCTGCCTGCAAGCGCCACCCCGTTCTCTGCCTGGGACACAACTGCCATCACACTACCAGCTCAGATGTCACCTCTGTCAACTGCTGTGGGGTTGTCTGTTTAGGGGTCTCTCTCCCATTCGGACCTATAACCCATTACCACTGAGTTGGTTCCAACTTATATGACAGAGTAGAACTGCCCCATAGGGTTTCCAAGGCACTAATCTACACGGAAGCAGACTGCCACAGCTTTCTCCCTCAGAGTGATTGGTGGGTTTGACAGGGGTTAGCAGCCCCGCACTTAATTACTGTGCCACCAGGGTTCCCCTCTACAAATACTCCTGTGAAGTGCTCCTGGGTCTGCATTCCCAGGGAGGGACATGGAGGTTCCCTAGAACTGCAGTGGTCATGGCTCCCACCCCAGGGAGCTGGCCCATGCCTGGTGTCTCCCACAGTCATCCTAGAGATCCTAGCCACATGTGAACCTTGTGATCACAACTGCTTCAAAGCTGAGGAACCGAGGAAAGGAGCAGTGAGGAGACAGACTTAGAGGTGGCAGTACCTGAAAACTGGAGCTCACCTTCCCTTTTCTTTAAAAAGAAAAAAAAAAAAGTGAAGGCTATCATACATAGGAAGGAGTGTGTGTAAGATACACACAGTTTTAAAAATAAATGAATTCCAGGTTAAGAAATGTAACTTCCTCCCAAACTCGGCCTCCTGGTTTTGCCCCCCAGGGCAAGGGAGCTGTCTTCAGGTTAAAGCAGGCACACCAGGGGAATAATTCCAAGATCAGGAAGTGTCAGGCAGTTATTTAGCGAAACTAAGGCCCAGGTGCTTGCCCAAATTGACAAGGGAGTTAGGGCTTCCGTGTCCCTCTTGTGTGGGACTCCCAGGATAGAATCTCTTCAAGGTGGGGCCTAGAGTGGGTGCCTTCTCAGCCTTGGCCAGGAGGCGGCGCAGAGCGCAGGCCCTGGGGTGTCCACATTCCGCAGCCACCTTAGCTGATAACTCAACAGCTTGGGGAGATCCCAACCCAGCTTCCCTTTCTGACTAACCTGCCGGGCCCCTTGCCCCTGACAGATGCTCAGAGCAGTCAGGGCTGAACAGGACAGCATCCTGAGGAAGGTGGGCTGGAAGGATGGGCAGGACGGGCCTGAGTGAAGGGGCAGAAGTGGCCGGTTTGGCTGGAATGGAGGTGTGAGGAGGGAGCACTCATACACTCAAGGACACCAGCCCTGCCCCCAGGGGCGGGTGGATGTTAAAATTTGGCTAGTACTTTATGTGAGAAGTCAGGCAGCATACTCAAGGTCATATGGCTAGTTCTTAGCCACACTGGGACTAGAACCCCAGTCTGCCTGTGGCCAATGCCTTCAGTCTTCCGCTCACCTGCTACATTGCCTCTGGAGGGTGAAATTTTATCTTGAACCCCTCCAGGGATGGGGAGCTCACCACTGCCCAAAGTAACCCTTGTTCATGGGGATATCTGCTCTGCCCGGCCTTCCTGCAGTCCCTGTGCCCTTAACATAACTGCTGGGGGAGGCTCTTCACCAGGCCGCATCCTGGGGGAAGCTCCAAAGTTGGGACTGAAGCTGGTCCCCGGCTAAGTCAAGGCTCTCAGCTCAACACCCAGTGCTGAATTGTGGGAAGAACTTTAATGATTTTTGTGGAGCACGGCGGATCATCTGGTTCTCTATGCTCCCCCACCTCCATCTGGCCCTCTGAGGGGCCAGAGGCAACCGCTGAGACAGGGCTTCCATGCGGATAGGGATGGGATGGAGAAAGGACCCCATCCCCTTCCCTCCTCCAGGCCCACTGCAGGAATGATCATGGTCTGTTCTGACCACGGGGGTCCTCAGGAGGAGGGCCTGGACAAGCCCCCACACTCTACCCTGTGACTCCCCCTTCCTCGGGCCTGGGCTGGGGTCTAGGCCAGCCAGGCCTCAACTGCCACTCTGGTTGTGGTGGGGGGAGCCTTGTCTGGCAAGGGCTGAGCTCACCTGCGGCCACGCAGCAGCTGAGAGGCAGCGTGAGGACCACCATCCAGTACCATGAGGTGGGAGAGAACTGGCTCAAGGGGCACCTCTTACCCCCCGACCCAGTCCCTTCTGTAGCATGTCCGTTTCCCTCTAAAAAACCAACCAACCAAACAACAACAAAAACAAAACCTTCTCCTGCGTCATTTTCCCCATCTCAGAGAAGGTACCCAGGACCCAGTCTCCAGAACCAGGGTCACTCTGGTGCCATCCTTTCCTTGGTCCCAACCGCTCTGAGATGAACTCCTGTTCATGCCAGGGAAAAGGCCAGGACCGCCCTGAGCCTAGGCCTTCACGCTTGTGTTCCCTGTGCCTGGGACACTCTCCCAGGATGGGGCGGCCCCTCCGAACGTAGCTCAGCTCTCACCCGGCCAAGTGCCCTTCTGGCAGCAGCTGTGATGGCCACTCCGCCTGGTCTTGCATTCTCTTAGCCACACTTTCCACGGTCTGAGGCAGGCAGTGCTCAGGCCCACATGTGCAGCAGATGAGGTGTGTGATGGCCACACAGCTCACGGGACACACACTGGGCTGGGAAAGCACAAGTCTTCATGGTTATTGGCCTCTCACTGACATTTGGCATTTCCTGCCAACTTGAATGTGGGCAGAGTCAAGAATGGCAGTTTTAGCAGGACCTCTGACTCTGTCACCTGTGGAAACCTCAGAGACCTTCAGGTCTCACGGCAGCTGCTGCAGTAACCTTGGGCTCCTGTCTCTGCTCCCCACTAAGTGGAAGTGGCGGGGGGGATCCCCCTCACCAGTCTTGTCACAGTTGCAAATGACAGAGACTGATAGCTCTATGCACCACACTTGCCCTCTTTTCCACAGGCTTTGCTTTTCTATTTGTTACAGCGTTGCGAGGTATAGTTGAAATATAATAAGCCGAACGTAGTTATTGTGTACACTTGTGTGCACGTGTGGCCCTATCACCACAACTAGATAAGAAGATACCTGCCATCTCAAGCAGTTCCTCTACCATGAAGTGTTTGAAGCTTTTGATAACATGTCAGTTTCTTTCGTGACGGTGGGTCGTTTATTTTATGAAAAGGTCCTGGGCTTTGCTAGACCCCTGGGGGGCTCTCTGGCACAAGAACCCCTGCCTCCCACCTCCCAAGCCAGATGCAGAGACAGAACCAGGGAGAAGAAGGGTTTTGGGGGCCCAGGGTCCTTGGCCCTCTGTGCACCTCCAGCCTCAGCCCCTGCCACAGCCCACCCTGCTGTCTGCCTACTGACAGAAGCGCCTGCACTGTGGGGTCTTGGCAAGTTGTTTGTCTTCTCTGAGCCTCGGTTGCCTCATCTCTCAAATGGGAGTGCTGAGGGTGGTTGTGCTGTTTAAGAGGGCCAGTGCCATCCAGGGTTTGGACCGGCCTGGAAAGAACACACTTGCGTCAACTTCCCAGCAGGCCCAGGCTCTCGGGCATTTCTCTCTGCCCCCAGTGTCCTCTTTTTGTGGCCACTCCTCTCCACCGTGCCTGGCCTGCTTTCACTCCGGTACCTACTGCCTGGCCCATGCCCCTCGGTTGGGTGGTGAGATCTCTGGGGAATTAGCTATGCCCCCTACCCCAGCTAGCGACAGGGCGTGTCTGCTGGGTTGAACAGCTAATCCTGCCCTGCTGGTAGAAAGGGGCTGAATTTGCAGCCAGAGGATTTAGGGGAGATCCACCAGATAAAAGCACGTCTCCCGTGAGCTGGGAGATGGGGGCCTTGTGGGGAGGCTGGAGTTGCCTGGTGGGTGAGGGCTGGAAGGGAAGAGGAGTCTGCTCTCTGAGGCTGTGTGTTGGGTGCGTGGTTCCCCAGTGACAGCATCCGAGTTCCCTGGAGGCTGTGTTGAACCTCTGGCCCACCCCAGAGTGTCTGACTCAGCAGGTCTGGGGTACGAAGTGAGAATCTGCCTTTTTAGCAAGTTCCCTGGTGATGCTGATGCTGCTGGCCCAGGGACCCACTTTGAGGGCATTGCACTAGTGTGTGGCTGCATCTGAAGGTAAATGAGGCATGCAGGGGGAATGGACTGGTGACCTGCCTGCTCCTTCTAGCCCCGAGCTCTCAGATTTGGGGATTCCACTGGTGGGCCCTGGTGTGCTCACAGGGTGGAGGCTTGGGGGCATGGGCTTTGGAGAGTCTGCAGTCAGGGCCGTGGGGGGCAGAGCATGTTCTGGGAAGAGCCCCCCGGCAGAGTTGGAGAGCTGCTCCATCCGCCCTAGGAGTGCGTGGTGCAGGAGGGGTTGGGCCCGACCTTGGACAGATTTTTGCCCACCAGCCACTGGCCCCAGCCCATGGAGAACGTCAGCCGCTCTGTAGCCCTGCCACCTGCTGGAGAGCACCTTCTCCTGCCGCTGGCCTTGAGGGCCCATCCACCCAGCAAGTGGCCTCCCCAGGACCCAGGAGGCACCAGAGATAACTCCCACCCTGTTTGCCACATTTGGTCTGTCCCACAGCCCCAGGACTAGGACCCATCCTCCTGGTGGGCGAGGACCCTGAGGCTGTCCAGGGCACCAGGAAAGGCTTTTTCTTTTTCCACTTTTGTTGGGGCATACTTTATAGACAATGATATGCACAGATATGAAGTGTACAACGGTGATGTGTTTTACAAAACCAACACCTCAATAAAGATACAGAAGATTTCCCTCACCCACGAGAGTCCCTCTTACCCATTTCCCTCCAGTCCGCCCCCAGGCAACCACTTTTGTAATTTCCACCCCCTGATTTAGCTTTTCTTGCTCTAGAACTTTGTATACACAGACTCACGGTATGTATCTTCTGTGCCTCGATTTTTTGGCTCAGCGTAACGTTTTGGATTCATCCTGGTGTTGCCTGAATTGGCTGTTTGTTCCTTTTTGTTGCTGAGTGTGTTCCATTGTGTGAATACACGGCCGTTTGTTTATCCATTCCACTGTTGATGGACGCTTGGGTTGTTTCCAGTTTTTGGTGTTTACGAGTAAAGCTGCAATAAACATTCTTGTACAAGTCTTTTTGTGAAGTGTGTTTTCACTTCTCTTGGGTAAATACCTGAAGTGGAATTGCTGGCTTGTGGGTTAAGTGTCTGTTTAACTTTAGAAGAAACTGCAGGTTTTCGAGGGCCTGTGCCTCTGACACGCCCTCTCCCAGGGTGGAAGGTGCCCACACTCCACAGGGCCCCCTCTGGCAGGAGTTCATGATTTTACGTGGCTCTTTGCTTCTGGTGGCTCATTTTTCTTCTGCTTATCACAGACCCATTTTAGAGAGAAGGCAGTTGAGGCTCTGAGTGGGGATCAGTGCCCTCAGCTGACACAGACTGTTGGAAGGGGCGAGCAAGGACCCCAGGAATCCGCCTCCTGGTCTCTCTAGGAGCCCTCTCTGGGGTTAACAGGAATGGGATCTTACCCAGCCAGAGCCGAGCCCCCTCCTCCCTTGTCTTTGCTGTCCACAGGGGCAGCTGGCCTGGTTGGAATGGGTAACACCTCTTCCTGTCCTTTAATTACCTTGTTAGGGGCAGAGAGTCCTGACCCTTCCATGTGACCCCTGCCCATGCCCTCCACCCTCTCACCTACAATAGAGCTGATGTCCCATCCTGGGTGGAGCAGAGCAGGCCAGCTCACAGAACAGACCCTGCCCTTTGCTCTGCGGTGGCCCTGGGGTGAAGGCGAGGAGGCCTCTCCAGCCTCCTTCTGGGCTGGACGCCTATCAGTTGGGGTCCTTTGGAAATACTACCTCTGCAAAGGGTCCCAACCTCCCAACCTGACCCTCGGCTCAGGGCTGCATCAAGCCAGTGGGTGCCAGGTGGAGACGGGGGGTGGGGTGTTGGAGGGGAGGAGGCCAGGGCCTGTCCGGGAACACACTGTGGTTGTGGCCTGGGTTTGAATTCAGGGCTCCTGAGAACATTTAACACTGCTCCCAGGGCTTCTCAGGGGAGTCTGTAGAGCTGCTTGGGCTGGGAGCAGGAGGAGGGTGCCAAGGGCTCTGTTCTGGGCAGTGTCTCTCCGGGAGTGGTCAGGGGCTGGGATAGCAGAGGAACCGTGGCTGGTGCAGAGCCAGGCTTGGTGGGGACCAACACAGAGCAGATTTCAGCTCAAAATGTGGGGACAACTCGGCAGTGAGCTACCTGGGTAGGTAGTGAACTTTCTGCTGCTGGGGGCATGCAAGAAGAAGCTAAACATACTTTGAAAGGAAGGCTGTGATTGTAAGCAGTGGTGGCATCAGGTAAGGCTTGTTCGGGGTGAGCTTAGATCTAAGATCCCATCATTTCTTGTGTGGCAGGAAGTCAGACATGGGAGAGACATGTTGATAAGGACAGCTGCAGGGGCAGGGGGTCAGAGGGATGGGAGGGCTTGTTTTTGTACTCAAAGAATAGCTGGGTGTGCCTTGGTGGTGGGGTGGAGGTAAAGGGGCAGGGATCTCATCTAAATGAGGCTAGCCTGGGTGGAAGACAGGCACCAAATGGGGAAGTACGGAGTCTGGGGAGGGGGGCAGTGGGGTCATCAGAGAAGTCTGGGCCGAAATTTGAGGGGTAGTAGTAGCCCCTGTGGCTCTGGGGCCTTGGAAGACCCTGGTGGTCCCTGCTGTGTGTTCCAGGGAGAGGCTGGAAGCCAGGAAGGAGGCCACACACCCACCAGGTTGACTCAGGCACGCAGCTGTGGAGAGCACATTGCAGATGTACTTAGTGAAGGATCTGGAGGTGAAATTGTCCTGGATTAGGGTGGACCCTAAATCCAATGAGAAGTGTTCTTATAAGAGACAGGAAAAATGAAGGCCATGGGAAGATGGAGGCAGAACTTAGCAGAATGCAGCCTCAAGCTAAGAAATTCCAGGAGCCACCAGAACCTGGAAGAGACCAGGAAGGATCCTTCCCTAGAGCCTCTGGAGGAGGAGTGTGGCCAGGCTGGCAGCTTAATTTTTGTCTTATGGACTCCAGAGCCATGAGAGAATAAGTTTCTGCTACTTTAAGCCACCTACTTTGTAATAATTTGTTACATCAGCCACAAGCAACTAATACGCACTTCTTCTCTTGCACATCTATGCCTGGAAGCTGATGGAATCGGGGCCCAGACGTCTCTGTCCATCTCTCTGTGCCTGCTTTACAGGGTCCCTCCACGTGGTGCTCTCTGCGTGGCCCTGACCTGCCCATCATGGCCGGCTGAACTTGGCTCCAGGAAGCCATCTCTCACCAGGCTGGCTCAGGCCTGGTCCCCCGGCCGTCCCTGTCCTCGGGCCCCAGCAGAGTTGACGCAGGGCCTGGATGCAGGTGTGGTGGCCCAGGTGTGCCCACTGACAGCAGGGCTGTGTCGGGGTAGCAATGATCCACCTTCCCTGGGCAATGAGGTTTTGGGGGCCCAGGGCTGGCAGGGGCAGAGGATTCACACTGGCCCTGGAGTTTCCTCTTGAGATGAGATACCTCAGCCCCCCTCCCTCCTGTCTTTGGGAGGAAGCCAGGTGTGGAGAATGTCAGTCCTGCAGCAGGATTATTGCAAAACTGCACTGAAGAAAGACAGGCAGCTGTGGGGCTGGGCGCCAGGGTGGGGCCCAGTGCACGTGCCTCCCCCGCCCCTCCTCCCCCCTTGCTCAGGCTCACCTGCCCCTCACAGGTCACCTAGGCACACATGGCCAGCCAGACTGTAGCAGGAAGGGGCCACACAGAGCTTGGCAAGGACCTGGGGGCACTTTGGTGTCCCTGGACCTAGCATGGACCCTGGAAAGTACCTTGCTGGGAAGCCCCTAGGCACCAAGCCCCAGGGAAGCTGGGAGCCTTCCCTCCCCCCATCCCCAAGGGGGCCCAGCTTGCTTGTCCTTGCTTACTGGCTTCAGCTATGTCAGCTTCCTCAGCCCTCAGACACTGCACTTTGCCACAGGGCCTTTGCACTGGCTGGCCCCCTTTGAGTGTCCTTCCTCTCGAGAGAGCCCTGTGGCTCTTCCTACCCCTGCCATCCTTGCTTCCATGTTGCCTTCTGGAGGGGCCTTCCCTGCCCCTGCCCAAGACCCTCCTGCTTCTCTCTGCCACTCACCCCACCTTCTTCCCTTGCACATGAAAACTTCACTTCTGTGTTTGGTGTGTTGATTTCATCTGCCTCCACCCTTGTGGAACCAGGGGCTTGGCGATGGACACACACATGACACTTGGCTCAGTAAATGCTGCTGGGTGAATGAGAAGTGAGCGGAGGGCCGGGGATGGAACAACAGGCAGGGCAGGTGATCTGTCAGGTGAGGGCGCTCCCGCCCAGAGCCTGCCTCTGCAGCTGGGATCCCTCATGTTAATTAAAGCCTGCCCTGCCGTCTGACCCCACTCTACCATCACATTCTCTGTTTAATTGGGGCTCTCGAGAGCGGACAAGGTTAATTAAAAAGCCCAGCTGAAGGAACCAGTGTCCCCAGCATCGCCTGCCAGTGCCTGTGTGTGCTTCCCCTCCCCACCTGTCTGTGCCCGGGGCCTAGGCTGGGGGCACAGGCAGGCTTCTGATGCTGACCTTGATGCCAGACATTGTGGGGGTGGAAGCTGGCATGGCCCCAGCTTTGCTATTCCTTGCTGTGGGTCTCCAGATGAGCACCTGTCCAGTCTCACTAAAGAAGTCGAGGACTGCCTCTAGTTCCCACAGACCCACCGCGGGGCAGGGCTGGCTCAGTGATGCGGAAGGCACCACCAGCCCAGGGCACCAGAGTCCAACACCCAGCTAGTCTAGCTCCCAAGCTGAGGGCACCGCCCCTGCCCCCACCTGCATGCCTAGCTGGGCACCCACACCTGGTGTGGCCCGCACCGTGGAGGGAGCTGGGAGACTCTTCTCCCACTCACCACCGTTTGACTGTTGGGGTGGGTGACCCTGGGAAGGGAGGCTAGCTAGGGGTGTTGGGCTGTGTGACTGAGCTTCAAAGGCTGTGTATTGGGCGTGTAGACGTGGGTCTCTGCGGGTGGAGGAGCTCCCCTGTTCCTGGCTTGAATGGGGGAGATATAGTTGGGGAGAAAGAGAGCAAGGTGGAGGGAGAGATGCTGGTTCAGAGGCCACACAGGAAGTTGCCCTACCTGGACAAAAGAGGGCCTTGTTCTGCCCTCAACCAAGGGAGAAGATAATTGAGTGTTAACGTGGCTGCCGCAGGCTGGCCGCCTGCCCTGAGCCTGGGCATCCAATTAACGCGGGCGGCTGTGGTCCAGGCTCGGGAGGCCACAGCCGGAGCCGTGGGTGCTGGGAGTTGGGCAGGGGCGGGGGTCTGAGCAGGTGAGGCAGGGAGCCTGAGAAGGCCTGGCCACAGCCAGCACTTTGTGGTTGCTTCTGATCCTAGAGAGAAATTATCGCTCATTAACACGAGAGAAAAATCTAAAAAAAACCCACCAGCCAACAGCCCAATGAGATGCAGAGCTGAAGACAGATTCCGTGCCGTGCCGGGAGCAGGGTCTGGAGGCAAGTGCTCTCTGCATTGGGCCTGCTGCCTGTCTCCCACCTGGGAGCCAAGAGCCGGTGGGGCGGGCTCAAGCCCCAGGCCCCAGGCTGCGGGGCAGCCTTGGAGAGACCCCTGGTCCCTGCCAGAATGTGCCTGCCAGGCCCTGGGGCTCTTCTAGGGACTAGGGGTGTCCTTCATTGGGAGGGGACACAGAAGGTCATCACATCATCCTCCCTCCCACGAACCAGCTGGTTTAGGGTGTAGCTCAGAGTGGATGGTGGCCTGTCCCACGTGGCATGGCAGTGGGGGTGCCATGGCTAAAACACAGGGTCTGGACACCCTGGGCCTGGAATCTGGGCTTCGCCCAGGGCTGCGCTGGACGGGGCTCAGGAATCAAAGTCTGTTGTGTCTCCCTGCCTCCACAGGGAGATACAGGGAGAGTGTCCGAGGGTCTTCACTGCAGCGTCTTTGAGGGGCTGTGCCCCCACTGTAGAGGGGAAGGTGGAGCCCACAGCAATGGGCAGAACTGCCCACTGTGCAAGTGGGCGGGGGGGGGCCCAGAACCCTCGGCCTTCCTGTGCCTCCCCATCTAGCTGCCCAGCCCTGCATCTAACATATTCCATAGGATGTAAGGAGGCGTCTGACAAAGTGGTGCCCTGGATGGGCCCCACAGGCACCCCATGCTGCCAGATGGGGACTTGTGGGCCAGGAGCTGCAGGGTAGGCTGGAGTCTCTGCAGAGCCCCTGCCAACACTGTGAAGGACACCTAGACAGTACCTCCTCTGGCGTCAGGGTGGGGAGGCTGACCTCAGAACTACCCCTGCCCAGGCTGACCTCAGAACTACCCCTGCCCAGGCTGACCTCTGACCTCAGGCTGACCCTGGCTCTGCACCTGTCAAGCTGACCTCTGTGGGCTCTCAGGGGAGGAGAGCCCCAGAACACAGACCCTGGCCCTCGATCTGCTGTTGGCTCTCTGCGGTGATGGCATGAGGCCAGTGCCTCTGCAGGCCTCAGTATCCCTATCTGCAGTTATCCTGAGCTCTGGGGTACCCTTTCTCACACGCCTCCTGGGGACTGCTTAGGGGAGGGCTCTCCTGACCCCCAGGGCAGCCTGCCCCTGGTGGCCGTCAGGGCGACACTCCCAGCTAGATGTAGGCAGCCCATGGGCTGGCAAGAGGCCAGTCTTAGGACCCAGCTCTCAGGCCAGGGTTGGCTTTGTGGGACAAGCCGAGGAGGACAGAATCAGTGAGCTGAGGTCACACCTTGCAGGGGGCTTAGACCCTGCCTATGGGAGATACCCCACCCCTCCCACATCTCCCCTCCGAAGGGCTTGTTGTCCTGGAAGGGCATCTTCCAGGACATGTGTGCACTCAGGGAGCAAATACACAGTAGTCTGGCCTGAAGGAGGCACCGGGCAGGGGTCAGTCTCAGTGGGGAGCTGGGATCTGACTGGAGCTGAATGTGGAAAGAGCTGGAGTAGTCAGAACCAGGCAGGGCTCCTGGCTGAGGCCCCTGGGTACAAGGCAGGCAGAGAAGCTCTCCTTATATGTGAGCCCACCTCATCAACAACTCAGGATCCCCAGAGGACAGTGATGGGCTCCAGAATGTAGACAGAGCAGGCCGAGGAGCAGGAGCTAATCCTGGACTCAGTGGGAGCCCCTAAAGATTATAAAGCAGGACCTAGGAGGGCTGGAATCAGAGGTGTGGGCTGGTCTGGGGCAGTGTGGTGGTGAGAAGCTTGTGCTAGAGGCCGGGGTAGTCAGAGACTGGAGCGATGAAGCAGAGAATGAAGGCAAGGCTGAACTGGAGGTGGGACAGGCAAGGTATAAGATGAAGCCTCAGCATTTCTTAAGACTCTGTCCCAACTTGCTGTGGGCCCTTAGGCGAGTCACCCCCTTTCCGGGACTCCATCTCCCACTTGAGAGTCGAGATCCCTTCAGCCCAGAATCAGACCAGATTGTGAGGGGGCACAGGCTGAATACTTGAACACCAAACTGTGGGCACTGGGGAGCCACTGAAGGTTCTTGAGCAGCGGAGGAGTAAGCTTGTGCTATGTGTGTGATTGGGAAGGCTGCCTGGCAGCAGCCTCTGCAGGGCTCTGTTCCTGAGGGTCTGGCCCAGGCCTCGGCAAAAACAAAACAAAACAAAAAACACTCGGAGGAGAAGCATGTTTGATCTACAGGGCTCATTCCAAACTCCAGACATCAAACAGACTTACCCAGAGTACCTGGCCTTGCCCGTCCGCTGGCTGCAGTCCTGGCTGGGCTGGGCAGGAGCACGCCTGGTTTATAAGGACCTGTGCCATGATGGCAGGACGTTTCATCTCCATGCCAGGGATGGAGAGGCCACAGGGTGAGGGGACCCTGACTTCCTGGGCTGGGGCAAGAGGCACAGTCAAGGTGATGAACCCTCATGAACATAGGTGGTAGAAAGGAGCTGGGGAGCTTGGGGATGGAGGGCCACTGAGCTGCGCTGAGGTTCTGCACGGGCCTGCCTGCTGCTCCACAGGCCCAGGTTGTCAGGTGGGGGTAGACAGTTGGGGAAATCTTCCCCCAAGCTCCGCCTGCCCATGCCTGGAATTCCACCAGCCACCCTCTTACATTAAGGCCTGGGCCTCCCCACATTCCTGTTCTGAATTTTGCACATGGCTGCTGGGGTTGGGAGGGTGTGTGTGCAGAGCGTCCTGAGATCTGGCATCAGCCAGCTTGGAACAGGTTTGAGGAAACCAAAGTCTGGGAGTTGACAGGACCTGGCCAACCTTTCATCCCAACTGGAGCTGGAAGACAGAGACCCTCAATAGGCTGGAGGGCATGGGGCAGTCTCCAGAGCTTCTCTTTGGAGATGCTTCCCTGCCATAGGAGCCTCACCTCCTCCCAGAAGTCCTCCTGGATTGACTGCTCCCTGTCCCCCCATGACCACCCGTTCTGCCTGGCCTCAGCATCAGGCCACTGTGAGTGCAGCACACACAGCCCAGTCATGCCCATTTCCTCAGAATGGGGGCTGCTGTGAGCAGGACTGGCCTCCTTCTTTAGGCTGGCTCCCCTCAGAGCCATGACTGATGGGGGCAGGAGGGTGTGCCCTGTATCCCAGCCTGGGTTTGAGTGGACTGAGTCCTCGCACCGTAAACACCAATTTGCAGGGCTCTGAGAGCCAAATGACTGTTTACTATATGCTCCAGAGGCTCAAAAAAAAAAAAAAAAAAAGACGGTGAGCAAGGAGCCAGCCTAGAGCTAAACAGCAATTAGCACCTTCTGATTAACTCTTGCCCTAGCTACCAGGCGCTCCCAGGCTCCACCTCCCCAGGGCTTCCCCATGGGAGCATCCCCGCATCCTGAAAGCTGGAGCTTCCAAAGGGGTCTACCCTCAGAATTACAGGAGGTTTGAAGGGCCCATAGGTCAGAGGAAGTCGGAGCAATAGAAGCAGTGCCTCTGGGCTCACTTCCTCCAGGAAGCCCTCCTGGATGAGTGCCTTAGGGTTGCTGACCCCAAAGGTAGCAAAAGGGTCATTGTCTCCCCTGGGCCAAAGTCTCCTGCCTGGGTAAGGGTGGGGTGGGAGTGTGGTGCCTCCCCAGTTCATGGTGGGAACAGGGAGGGGAGGAGATGGGGAGGATTGCCAGGAAGTGCTCCCTCACACTGGGGAGGGAAGGAACATTTGGCAGGGCTTGGTTTACCTATCTGTGTCTATGAACAAGAAGGTGGGACAGCTGACCCTCTGGCATGAAGGGGGGAGGTCCTAATCTCCCTGTGGCTTGGAAATGGCCCTGAGAGGGAATGCACCATGTGACCTGAGCCAGGGTCCAGCCTGCATAGAGGGTCCTGGGTTACACAGGGCTGGAGGGGCAGTGAGGTGGTTGGTGTGCACGTTTCTACTCTGGGCCAGGAGGCCAAGGGTGGCTGGAGAGGAACCCATGGGCAGGGGCTAAGGCTTCAGAAAGCCCTGCCTCAGCGCCTGCCTCCTGAGAGGGCTTCGGGGAGGAGAAAACAGGCAGCAGGGTAGGCAAAGGAGGGGGTATGGGGGGGTATGTAGGGGGACACTGCTGGAACCATAGTCAGGAGGGCAAGGCCACAGCAGCCTCAGAGAGCTAGTGGAAATGGGGGCCGTGGGGACTCATCCCAGGCCATCAGGCCAGGCTCCAAGGGAAGGGAGGCCCTGGGTCCCCAGACCAATGTGTGATCCCCACCCAGACCAGGCTGGGGGACAGGGCCGTGTCCCCAGATCAGAATGTGGCTTTTTGTGACAAGGGCTCAGCCCTTTCACTGTGCCTCCAAGCCTCCTGGTGCTGCCTCCTGCAGGCTGGGCCTCTCCTGTCCCTGGGGACCTGCTGGAATCAGTGTTGCTCTGAGCCTTTGCCTGTGGAAACCCCACTGCAACGGGCCTGAGCCCTTCCAGGTGGCAGGGCCTGGCCCTCTCAAACCCATCTGTCATGGATTGAACTGTGTCCCCCCCAAATATTTGTTAACTAGGCTAGGTCTAGATTCCCAGTATTGTATGATTGTCCACCATTTTGTCATCTGATGTGATTTCCCCGTGTGTTCTAAATCCTATCACTATGATGTAATGAGATGGATTAGTGGCAGTTATATTGATGAGAGCTACAAGATTAGATAGTGTCTTAAGCCAATCTTTTTTGAGATATAAAAGAGAGAAGCAAGCAGAGAGACATGCGGACGCGGACCTCATACCACCGAGAAAGCAGAGCGTGCCTTTGGACCTGAGGTTCCTGCTCGGAGACGCTCCTGGACCAGGGGAAGATTGATGACAAGAAACTTCCTCCAGCGTCGACAGAGAGAGCCTTTCCCTGGAGCTGATGGCCTTAATTTGGACTTGTAGCTTTACTAGACTGTGAGAGAATAAATTTCTCTTTGTTAAAGCCATCCAGTTGTGGTATTTCTGTTATAGCAGCACTAGATAACTAAGACACCGTTGCAGGTCCCAGGAGTGAGCTCTCCATTGTTCACCTGGGGCCCCTTTTCTCCCTTTGGCCCCTCTGAGGGAGGACAGGAAGGGCTGGGCCAAGGAAGTAAGGGGGCAGTGGGCAGGGCAGAAGATGCTAGAAGTCAGAGGTGAGCTCTCTGTCCTACCTGGCACCTCTCTGGTTCCTTCCCTGCCTGGATGCCCTCTTGTGGCTTTTTAGCTCTGGCTTTGTCCCTGGAGTGTACTGCCCATTGGCTGGTGGAGCCCTGAGGCCCTGTCCTGCTGAGCTGCACCCAGGTCCCTCACCTTGGCTTTCCGGTGTAATAATACCTGGTTCTGAGCTCCAGGGGTGGAGCATGGTAATGACTGTTATTCCTGACAGATCTTAATGACAAGAGAAGGGTAGAAGGGACTGGGTTCAAATGTCTGCAGGCCAGGCTTGAGGAAGGGCTCCCACAGAGCCGCTCGGGGTGGCTGGTTATGGGGTCACACCCTCAGTAGATGAGATGACCAGCTAAGGACTGGACAGAGCCTTTCAGGACTCGGTCCTTGGCAAGATTTTGGCCTCATGAGCCCAGAGCTTCCCATTCCCAAAAGATCTGCAAGTCTACTAACTTCATTAACTAATGGCATTAGACATGCTGATTCCCCATATACAGACAGGCAAACCAAGCCTCAGAGAGCAGAGGCCACACAGCCAGAGTATGGCAAAGGTGGGCCTAGCGTGGTTTCTGGAACATCCTGGTCCTCAGAAGGGGCTGGCAGCACACAGTGGGAACTGTGGGTGTGGTATCCCCAAGTCCGAGCCTCTCTCCCTCCTCAAGGTGTCACCCAGGACTTCTTGTTCCCTCTCCCCCAGCAGTAGGCTTCTGGAAGGTCACCTCCTCAGGAATTCCCCATTCCTTGCAGCCTGGGACTGCAGGGTGCCTTTGGGCTCTCCTGGGCCGATGGTGTTCATTCCCTCATGTACAGGACAGACAGGCATGGGGGACCCCACAAAGAGGAGAGAAGCCCAGTGCCTGCCAGCTCTGCCAGGTGACCAGGAAGGGTGCTGCCAATAGGGAGGTGGCTGGAGAGGTGGCAGAGGTGGGTGAGAGAGTGGGGATGGTGGGGATGCTGGATGGGGGCCTTGCCCAGCTCTCAGGGCCCCAATGCTTCCGAAGGCCCTGCCCCTGAGGCTGGGGGACTCAGGACGTCATGGGGGTCTCAGACTTAGCAGGTGGGCACCTTCCTCTCCCAGAAGGCTGTGGTGTGCCAAAGAGGCAGGGCCCTTCCCCAGGCCACAGGCGGACAGCCCCTCCATACCCAGCCACCTGGTCAGTGGGGCAGTCACCATGGTCACCACTGTCCTCGGTATCCTGTGCCAGTATCCTGCCACTGTATCCTGTGGGACCTGGCGCTGGCCTCACACCAACTGCCCTGAGCACTCCCAGCCCAGGTAAGTGGTGGGTCCAGGCTTCTCCCAGAAGGAAGGAAACTGAGGTCCCAGAGGACCCAGAAAGTGGGTGTCAGGAAGGGTGCCACAGAGACAGGCAGCAGTAGAGGGCTGATGTGGTGCAGAGATGAGGAGGGTGGGAACCCAGGGGGCTTAGCCACACCCCTGTACTACTTCAAAGCCGCTTCCTGGGAGTGTGAGAAGGTGGAGGGGCCGTTCCAGAGGGGAGCCCTATGCGGAGGAGGCCCATGTCCGGGCCTTTTATATGGTTATTCCTCTCCTGTCTCAACTACCTGCGAACAGGCCCACTTCCTCCCTTTTCAGGCAGGGGTGGGGAGGGGCTGTAAACTTCCCAGGAGAGGGGGCTTCTGAGGGGCCTGCCAGGTTTCCTGCAGGGCGGCCCTCCCTCTGAGTGAGGCCTTGCCCCCTTGTCTCAGTTCCTGGGGAGATGCTGACCCCTTGGAAGGGGAGAGGGGCTCCAAGTGGAACCTCTTAGGTCAGCAAAAGTCACGCGCGGAGAGGTTCTAGGGAGATCCCCATCCCGCCGCCGGCTCCTGTACAGAAAGGGAACTGAGGCCCAGAGAGGGGAGGGGCTTGCCTCTTGCCCCAGTGAGTTAGGGGACTGCAGATGCCCTCTTTCTCTGGGCACACATCAAGGCCTCTTGCTGTGGGCCTCTGCCGTTGCTGTGACCTCCCAGCCTGGCTGCTTCTGCCCCTCTCCTGCCCTGGTGTTACTGTCATCATGGTGGTGGGTGAGCAGGGGCAGGCCTGGCTCCTCCTGGAGGGCCGGGACTGTCATGTGGTGCTGCAGGGGTCTCAAGGGCTCTGCACCCAGAGGCCAGAGCCCGGCTGGACCCAGGCTGGCCCTCTAACATGCTATGCGTCCTCTGACTGGTGCCTTTCCTTCTCTGGGCCCGAAAGCAGAGCAGAGCCTAGACAGCCAGGGCTTACAGTCCTGTGCTCAGAGATCTTTGAGGCCTTTGAGCCGGGAAAGGTCAGTCATTGCTTCTGCCTTCGGCCCCCACAAGTGTCCCCAAATTGAGTGCCTGGGCTCTGCTCCCCACTCAGGGGGCACCTGCCCTACTTTCTTCTCTGCCCTCTGTCCCTGGCTTCCCTGTGGCTGTGCCTGCCCCCATTCAGTCCCTTTCATCCTTGGAGCAGGCACCTGGGCACCAGCAGGTGCCAATTAGGGCGGCTCCTACCAGGGCCCTGACTCAGAGATCCGTGTCTGTGCCCATCTGACAGGCTGAAGTAGGCTTGCAACCACTAGGGCCTGATGGCAAGCGCTGGGCAGTCCTGTAGGAGCAGGTTACTCTCTCCAGGGGTGCACCCCCTCCCTGAGGCTTTAGGGCCCCCAGCCCTGACCTCTTAGCTGCACTGTGCAGGCCTCTGGGTTGGATGAGCAGCGCTGAGCTGCCAGGACCCTGAGGCTTGGGGCCCATGGTGACCCTGCCTGACCCCATGGGTGACCCACTTGTTGTGGAGGGAGAATGGGTACCTCAGCTCTGTCCTCAGCCACTGCCTCAGTACTTAACCACTGCCTCCTTCTTTATAGTGCATCACCCGCAGCCGGTCAGGCCAAGCTGACCCCTGAGGGCTCTGAAGAGCTGTGCTCTATCTGGGAATTCCTGGGTCGCTGTTGGGAATTGTGGGGAAGCTGGCCTGCAGGGTGCGGGCCAGTCTTCGCCCTGCATCTGCCTGCAGGCCCAGCAGCAGTGGTGACTCAACCTGGAATGGCCCGGTGCAGCGAGCCCAGGCCCTGAGCCTAGGCGCCATGGAGCATGGGAAGTAGAGTGTGGGCCCCAGGAGGGCAGGTTTAAGGGGAGTCCAGAGCCTGGTCTGTGCTCCCCTGGTTCCGAAGCACGATGTACACAATCTGTCCCTGCGCCCAGGTCCCTGCTCTCCTGTCACTGCCATTCAGTGGAGTGGATCACCTCGCATCTGGGCCCTGCCCATTGCTCCCTTCAGAGGCTTCTCTTGCCTCTCCTGGGGGCTGGGAGCTTGTGCTCCACAATGGCTGGTGACTGGTGGGGCTGGTGAGCCAGGTGGCAGTAGCACCGCCCTGCAGGCTTTATCCTTCTGGAGGGGCTTGTCCAGGCCCTATATTTCCTTGCTTCCTCCCACCTCCCTGTCTTGAGTCCATCCTGCCAGGCATTCCCCAGACCCCCTCAGGCTCTCACCCAGGCCACAGGCCTCTTCCCTCCCCCTCTGTGCAGTCCTTTGAGATGGTGTGCTGGGGTTCCTCCTGAATACAGCGCTGAACTGCTCTGCGTGGGGAGACCACTGCTCACTTCCGTGTGCTTCACAGGGTGGCTGGGGCAGGTGAAGGCCAGTGTGGCATCTATGCCCAGACAGGGGTGAGGTGCATGGGGCAGACCCAGAACTGGCAGGAGGCACAATTCACAGGCAAAAGCGATGAGTGGGGTGTGTGGTGAGGACACAGAAAGGTCTGGGGATGCCTCTATTATTTTGGGGTGTGGGAGGCTGGGTGCATGTCACTAGAGCAAGGGGCTGAAGGGGCAGCAGGAGCCTGGGGGTCCTTGGTGAAATGGCTCACTCAGGGACCACAGTGGCTTTCCCAGGCCTCCTCCATAAAACTGGGGTTCCCTTCCTGGGGTGATGGTGAGCCAGTAGGAGGTCTCCCTGGGGGGTACCATGTGTATGGTGAGGTAAGTGGCCATAGGGCCCTCTCCTCCAGCCTGAGCCATGAGGTTCATGAAGGGCTTGCAGATGAGGAACAAGGGGTGCCCCCTTCTGACCTCTCTCCTCCTCATTTCCCGAGACCCTCTCCAAAGTACTGGGTGCAGGAGGCCAGGCCAGGGCTGAGGTGCAGTCAGGGGTATCCTCCTGGCCTGAGGCCCAGTGAGCTGGCGGGGGGGGGGGGGAGTACCTCAGTGCTGTCTGGGCTGAGTCAGGAGGCCTGACCAATGAGGTCAGCCTTGTCGTGGTCAGGGCAGCTAGTGTCTCCATCCTGTCTCACCTGGCTGAGAGGCGAGAGTCAGCCAGGACTGCGGATGGGAGGCTGGGAGTATGGGTGGGGTAGGGACCCTGTCCTCATTTCCAGGACTCCAGGGCCCTTCCAGAGGCTGTACCTATTCCCACAGGAGGCATGCACGCACTCAGATGTCTGTGGGGACCCTTCCTGGCCACCTGGGAGTAGTGGGACCCCACACCCAGATACGGAGAGTTGCTCGTCCTGTTTGGGGAGGGACTGTGTCTCGCCTCAGCCTCACCAGGACATGGTCCACTCATGGCCCCACTCTCCCCCACCGAAGCCTGGCTCTGCTGTTCCTGGTCCCCTCCTCAGATGGGGAATTGCCCAGCATGCAGTGGGCCTCCACCTACATTGTTCAGTGAATGGGTGTGTGGCCCTTGGCTCCTTGCAGCCCGGTTCCTGAGGCCTCCTGTACCCCGTGTGAGGGTGGACACGGATGAGAAGTACAGAGAGCCCCACCTGAGGGGTTCAGGTCAGCAAGATGACTTGCTTGTCCTTCGGGCTCTGCTCCCTCCCTGGCCCCACTGAAGTCCCTGGGCTGTCTGGGATGGCAGGTGTGGTGGTGGTGGGGGGGGGTCCCTAAAGGCAGACCCACTCCTGCCTATAGCCCCTGGATACCTCAGCCCACAGGTGGAGACCCAAGGCTCCTGGGGGCCCAAGGCTCCTAGGGGCCAGCCCAACTGTGGGTCCCAAGTGTGGTGCCAAGACCCAGCTGACCCTACCTTAGAGGCCGCCCAAGTGCTATGCCACCATCCCCAAGTCCTGCACCCCTCTGCCTCCCCCTGCTTCGTGGGCCTACAGTACCTACTCCGGCCCCTGCCCTGAATTGGACCAGGGCAAGTAGGGTGCCCCTTGTGGCCTGTAAGGTTGATTTTAGTGGCACGAGCCCATGCAGCCCATGACTTATCTGTATCAGGCCTAGGAGGAAGCATCCACCGGTTTCCAGGCTCCTAGGTGGAGCTTCTGGTTCAGGGAACATGGCTTGAACAACTGGCTCACCTCCCAGCCAACTGTGCCCCTAGAGGTCCATGGTGGGCCCCACATCCTGGAGCTCAGAGAGCATCAGGCTCCAGTGGCACTCGGCAGCCGGCTGTTAAACAAGTAAGGAGTAAGGCCTGTGCCACCTATCCGTGGTCGTGGGGCTGCCCCAGTGTTCTCCAAGTGCACATGCGTGCATACACACACACACACACACACACACACACACACACACGGCCCTGGCCTCCTTAGCAGAGGGTCTTAGGGCTCCTATTGGGAACCCATTCGAGGCTTCCACCTGGGTCACCAACCTACCTCAACCCAGGCCTCAGGCTGGTGGGATATTTCTTCCTTTCCCTGGTTTGGCTGTCCCTATTCCTCCTCCTGAAATTCTGACCTCTGGGAGCCACCATGGGGCCCCAGGAGTCTTTGCACTAAGTATCCCCTTGCCTCCCTCCCTGCAAGGGTCATCTTCTCCACCTCCCAGCGCCAGTGGGTGCATACACAGCAAGCATGTGGACCCCCACCAAAAAAGTCCAGCAAGGACCACAGGCTTATTGGGTTGTCCTCCTTTTTGTTTTTACTTTCTGTGTTTGAAATTCACAAGCTATGACTAAAATAATTTCTTTCATAGAAAGAAAAGGGAAAAACCAAAAACCAAAAAAAGTCTGTCTAGCTCCAGTGTATGGTGGATTTAGCAGCATTGGAAATAAAATTAAAACAAAAAATGCAGAATCCTAGGCGAGTGTCTTGGCCGGGTGTGCAGTCTTCTGGGCTCTTAGGGCGTCTCCACCTTGCGGTCCCCTCCCCTGCCTCGAGGTGGGCCCTCCAGGACCTGGAGGGCGGGGGACGTTCACAGTGGCAGAGGCTGAGGAGGGGGTCTTTGCATGGCTGGCACCTGGTGGGGCCACCTGATTGGTGGCCAGTGGAGGGGCCTCTTCCATTCACTGGCTGGCCAGGGAGTGACTGAGTCAGAGATGTGAAGAGTAGAAGGCCTGCTGGAGGGTCCCCAGGACCAGAGCCAGGGGCAGGCAGGTCTGGCAAACCCCAGCCTCAGCAGCAAGCAGGCCCTGGGATGGCTGGAGTTGCGGGGTTGCTGGTTATCCTGTGAGGAAGACTGTTCCACTTCAGGGTCTCTATCTGCAGCAGCCATTGGCCTAGGAGCCCATGAGCCCTTCCAGACACACAATCCAACCCAAAAGCGACCTCAAAGACAGAGTGATGAAATGAGGAGAGGCCTGGCCAGTGGCTCAGGCCAGCAGCTCTGGGTGGTCTTGGAGGTCTGGACCCCCCTCCTACCTTTCTATTACAAGGACCTGTGGGAGAGGTGGAGGGAGGGGATGGGGCAAGGAAGGAGGAAGGGGATGGATGGAGACAGGGGCTTCACTCTCTTCTTGCTGCGGTGGGGTGCAGGTGGGGAGAAATGAAGGCAGGGAAGTGAGAGGGCCGGCTGGCAACGGGACTCCTGGTAATTGCAGAGGGAGGGCACAGCACAGGAGGCTGAGAACAGGGACCCGGTGGGGGGTGGGGTGGCTGAGGGACACAGTAGGAATGGGCTGGTAGTTCGCTCCTGACTAAACCTGGGTAGCGGACCAGCAGAGTATGTAAGGCAAGGGTCCGAATTCAGAGGTCAGAGCCCCTTCCTCAGCCTTCCTCCCCCAGGCCCCTTCGCCTTCCCCAGGGGCCGGAGGTCTGCTCCTGGGGCGGAGGCACAGGAAGGGAAGGGTCTGCCCTGCAGGTTTCAGGCCTTCCCAGGAGGGGGTCTGCCTTCCAGAGGGATACATCAGATTCCAGGCAGAGTGAGAGGTCGCCCCTGCTTGCCAAGCCCTGCCCAGCCCAGGGCCCCGCCCTCGCCGTGGAGCCCCGCCCACTCGTCCCCGCCCCCAGGCCCCCACCCCAGACCCGCGCCCCACCCTTTCCTGGGCTCCTATACTCCTGGAGCCCGCCCCCCCGGCCCCGCCCCACCTGGGGCCCTGTTACCGCCCACAGAGCCCCCTCCTGGGGATCCGCCCTAGCCCCAGCCTCCCCCGGCCAGGAGCTGCTCTCCTCCCCGGGGCCCCGCCCCTCTCTGGAGCCCCGCCCCTTCCAGGAGTCCCGCCCCAACCTGGCCGGCGGGCGGGAGAGGAGGCGCCGGGCGGGTGCTGCAGGCTGGGGGCCTGGGCCCTACTTGCAGGTGTGCACGTCGTAAACGCGCGCACACTCCTGGCAGCTGACGTAGCAGCACCAGTGGAAGACGCAGTGGCACTTCTCCTTGCGCCTCTCGGTGCGCGTGTTGTGGCCACGGCCGCAGCAGAGCAGGTCACAGCCGTCGATGCCGTGGGAGCTCACGTTGCACGTGCGGTCGCGGGTGCCGAAGGAGCCGGTGTCGGGGTTGGGCTCACAGAAGTTGGGGGAGCTCTCGTAGTAGACCAGATCGCGCTCCGTGGGCACCTTGAAATAGTTGTAGCGCGGCCGCAGGGTCTCCACCCAGCCGCGGGACTCGCGGTGCTTCTCCACCGCCATCTCCGAGGCGCTGTCGTACTTGTCCTTGAGGAAGTCACCGATGGCGCGGAAGTCGGGCTGCGACCACCAGCAGGTCTTCACCTCGCAGCTGCCCGACAACCCGTGGCACTTGCACTTGAGGTGCATGTGGCTGGCGATGGCCTGGAGAAGCGCACAGCGTCAGCAGGCCACCCTCATGCCCCGTCCCTCGGCGCAGGTCACATCTCCATCACGGCCGTGCCCCTCATCTGCTACCCTCTGACGCGGGCCTTCATCTTCTTCCCAACCCGCAGAGATCCTCCGGCAGAGCCGGTGCCCTCGCAGGGCCCCAGCACCTTCCTTCCTGCGTCCCCGTCCTTCCTTCCTGCGTCCCCGTCCTTCCTTCCTGCGTCCCCGTCCTTCCTTCCTGTGGTCCCCCCTTCCTTCCTGCGTCCCCGTCCTTCCTTCCTGCGGTCCCCCTTCCTTCCTGTGGTCCCCCCTTCCTTCCTGCGTCCCCGTCCTTCCTTCCTGCGGTCCCCCTTCCTTCCTGCGTCCCCGTCCTTCCTTCCTGCGTCCCCGTCCTTCCTTCCTGTGGTCCCCCCTTCCTTCCTGCGTCCCCGTCCTTCCTTCCTGCGGTCCCCCCTTCCTTCCTGCGTCCCCGTCCTTCCTTCCTGCGTCCCCGTCCTTCCTTCCTGCGTCCCCCCTTCCTTCCTGCGTCCCCGTCCTTCCTTCCTGTGGTCCTCCCTTCCTTCCTGCGTCCCCGTCCTTCCTTCCTGCGTCCCCGTCCTTCCTTCCTGCGTCCCCCCTTCCTTCCTGCATCCCCGTCCTTCCTTCCTGCGTCCCCCCTTCCTTCCTGCGTCCCCGTCCTTCCTTCCTGCATCCCCGTCCTTCCTTCCTGCGTCCCCCCTTCCTTCCTGCGTCCCCGTCCTTCCTTCCTGTGGTCCCCCCTTCCTTCCTGCGTCCCCGTCCTTCCTTCCTGCGGTCCCCCCTTCCTTCCTGCGTCCCCGTCCTTCCTTCCTGCGTCCCCGTCCTTCCTTCCTGCGTCCCCCCTTCCTTCCTGCGTCCCCGTCCTTCCTTCCTGCGTCCCCGTCCTTCCTTCCTGTGGTCCCCCCTTCCTTCCTGCGTCCCCGTCCTTCCTTCCTGCTGTCCCCCCTTCCTTCCTGCGTCCCCGTCCTTCCTTCCTGCGTCCCCGTCCTTCCTTCCTGCGTCCCCCCTTCCTTCCTGCGTCCCCGTCCTTCCTTCCTGCGGTCCCCCTTCCTTCCTGCGTCCCCGTCCTTCCTTCCTGCGTCCCCGTCCTTCCTTCCTGTGGTCCCCCCTTCCTTCCTGCGTCCCCGTCCTTCCTTCCTGCGGTCCCCCCTTCCTGCGTCCCCGTCCTTCCTTCCTGCGGTCCCCCTTCCTTCCTGCGTCCCCGTCCTTCCTTCCTGCGTCCCCGTCCTTCCTTCCTGTGGTCCCCCCTTCCTTCCTGCGTCCCCGTCCTTCCTTCCTGCGGTCCCCCCTTCCTTCCTGCGTCCCCGTCCTTCCTTCCTGCGGTCCCCCTTCCTTCCTGCGTCCCCGTCCTTCCTTCCTGCGTCCCCGTCCTTCCTTCCTGTGGTCCCCCCTTCCTTCCTGCGTCCCCGTCCTTCCTTCCTGCGGTCCCCCCTTCGTTCCTGCGGTCCCCCCTTCCTTCCTGCGGTCCCCCCTTCCTTCCTGCGTCCCCGTCCTTCCTTCCTGCGTCCCCGTCCTTCCTTCCTGTGGTCCCCCCTTCCTTCCTGCGTCCCCGTCCTTCCTTCCTGCGGTCCCCCCTTCCTTCCTGCGGTCCCCCCTTCCTTCCTGCGGTCCCCCCTTCCTTCCTGCGGTCCCCCCCTTCCTTCCTGCGTCCCCGTCCTTCCTTCCTGCGGTCCCCCCTTCCTTCCTGCGGTCCCCCCTTCCTTCCTGCGGTCCCCCCTTCCTTCCTGCGTCCCCGTCCTTCCTTCCTGCGGTCCCCCCTTCGTTCCTGCGGTCCCCCCTTCCTTCCTGCGTCCCCGTCCTTCCTTCCTGCGTCCCCGTCCTTCCTTCCTGCGTGCCCCCTTACTTCCTGCGTCCCCGTCCTTCCTTCCTGTGGTCCCCCCTTTCTTCCTGCGTCCCCGTCCTTCCTTCCTGCAGTCCCCCCTTCCTTCCTGCGTCCCCGTCCTTCCTTCCTGCGTCCCCGTCCTTCCTTCCTGCGTCCCCGTCCTTCCTTCCTGTGGTCCCCCCTTCCTTCCTGCGTCCCCGTCCTTCCTTCCTGTGGTCCCCCCTTCCTTCCTGCGTCCCCGTCCTTCCTTCCTGTGGTCCCCCCTTCCTTCCTGCGTCCCCGTCCTTCCTTCCTGCGTCCCCGTCCTTCCTTCCTGTGGTCCCCCCTTCCTTCCTGCGTCCCCGTCCTTCCTTCCTGCGGTCCCCCCTTCCTTCCTGCGTCCCCGTCCTTCCTTCCTGTGGTCCCCCCTTCCTTCCTGCGTCCCCGTCCTTCCTTCCTGCGGTCCCCCCTTCCTTCCTGCGTCCCCGTCCTTCCTTCCTGTGGTCCCCCCTTCCTTCCTGCATCCCCGTCCTTCCTTCCTGCGGTCCCCCCTTCCTTCCTGCGGTCCCCCCTTCCTTCCTGCGTCCCCGTCCTTCCTTCCTGCGGTCCCCCCTTCCTTCCTGCGGTCCCCCCTTCCTTCCTGCGTCCCCGTCCTTCCTTCCTGTGGTCCCCCCTTCCTTCCTGCGTCCCCGTCCTTCCTTCCTGCGGTCCCCCTTCCTTCCTGCGTCCCCGTCCTTCCTTCCTGCGTCCCCGTCCTTCCTTCCTGTGGTCCCCCCTTCCTTCCTGCGTCCCCGTCCTTCCTTCCTGCGGTCCCCCCTTCCTTCCTGCGTCCCCGTCCTTCCTTCCTGCGGTCCCCCCTTCGTTCCTGCGGTCCCCCCTTCCTTCCTGCGTCCCCGTCCTTCCTTCCTGCGGTCCCCCCTTCCTTCCTGCATCCCCGTCCTTCCTTCCTGCGGTCCCCCTTCCTTCCTGCGTCCCCGTCCTTCCTTCCTGCGTCCCCGTCCTTCCTTCCTGTGGTCCCCCCTTCCTTCCTGCGTCCCCGTCCTTCCTTCCTGCGGTCCCCCCTTCCTTCCTGCGTCCCCGTCCTTCCTTCCTGCGGTCCCCCCTTCCTTCCTGCGTCCCCGTCCTTCCTTCCTGCGTCCCCGTCCTTCCTTCCTGTGGTCCCCCCTTCCTTCCTGCGTCCCCGTCCTTCCTTCCTGCGGTCCCCCCTTCCTTCCTGCGGTCCCCCCTTCCTTCCTGCGGTCCCCCCTTCCTTCCTGCGGTCCCCCCTTCCTTCCTGCGTCCCCGTCCTTCCTTCCTGCGGTCCCCCCTTCCTTCCTGCGGTCCCCCCTTCCTTCCTGCGGTCCCCCCTTCCTTCCTGCGTCCCCGTCCTTCCTTCCTGCGGTCCCCCCTTCCTTCCTGCGGTCCCCCCTTCCTTCCTGCGTCCCCGTCCTTCCTTCCTGCGTCCCCGTCCTTCCTTCCTGCGTGCCCCCTTACTTCCTGCGTCCCCGTCCTTCCTTCCTGTGGTCCCCCCTTTCTTCCTGCGTCCCCGTCCTTCCTTCCTGCAGTCCCCCCTTCCTTCCTGCGTCCCCGTCCTTCCTTCCTGCGTCCCCGTCCTTCCTTCCTGCGTCCCCGTCCTTCCTTCCTGTGGTCCCCCCTTCCTTCCTGCGTCCCCGTCCTTCCTTCCTGTGGTCCCCCCTTCCTTCCTGCGTCCCCGTCCTTCCTTCCTGTGGTCCCCCCTTCCTTCCTGCGTCCCCGTCCTTCCTTCCTGCGTCCCCGTCCTTCCTTCCTGTGGTCCCCCCTTCCTTCCTGCGTCCCCGTCCTTCCTTCCTGCGGTCCCCCCTTCCTTCCTGCGTCCCCGTCCTTCCTTCCTGTGGTCCCCCCTTCCTTCCTGCGTCCCCGTCCTTCCTTCCTGCGGTCCCCCCTTCCTTCCTGCGTCCCCGTCCTTCCTTCCTGTGGTCCCCCCTTCCTTCCTGCATCCCCGTCCTTCCTTCCTGCGGTCCCCCCTTCCTTCCTGCGGTCCCCCCTTCCTTCCTGCGTCCCCGTCCTTCCTTCCTGCGGTCCCCCCTTCCTTCCTGCGGTCCCCCCTTCCTTCCTGCGTCCCCGTCCTTCCTTCCTGTGGTCCCCCCTTCCTTCCTGCGTCCCCGTCCTTCCTTCCTGCGGTCCCCCTTCCTTCCTGCGTCCCCGTCCTTCCTTCCTGCGTCCCCGTCCTTCCTTCCTGTGGTCCCCCCTTCCTTCCTGCGTCCCCGTCCTTCCTTCCTGCGGTCCCCCCTTCCTTCCTGCGTCCCCGTCCTTCCTTCCTGCGGTCCCCCCTTCGTTCCTGCGGTCCCCCCTTCCTTCCTGCGTCCCCGTCCTTCCTTCCTGCGGTCCCCCCTTCCTTCCTGCATCCCCGTCCTTCCTTCCTGCGGTCCCCCTTCCTTCCTGCGTCCCCGTCCTTCCTTCCTGCGTCCCCGTCCTTCCTTCCTGTGGTCCCCCCTTCCTTCCTGCGTCCCCGTCCTTCCTTCCTGCGGTCCCCCCTTCCTTCCTGCGTCCCCGTCCTTCCTTCCTGCGGTCCCCCCTTCGTTCCTGCGGTCCCCCCTTCCTTCCTGCGTCCCCGTCCTTCCTTCCTGCGGTCCCCCCTTCCTTCCTGCGGTCCCCCCTTCCTTCCTGCGTCCCCGTCCTTCCTTCCTGCGGTCCCCCCTTCCTTCCTGCGGTCCCCCCTTCCTTCCTGCGGTCCCCCCTTCCTTCCTGCGTCCCCGTCCTTCCTTCCTGCGGTCCCCCCTTCCTTCCTGCGGTCCCCCCTTCCTTCCTGCGTCCCCGTCCTTCCTTCCTGCGTCCCCGTCCTTCCTTCCTGCGTCCCCCCTTCCTTCCTGCGTCCCCGTCCTTCCTTCCTGTGGTCCCCCCTTCCTTCCTGCGTCCCCGTCCTTCCTTCCTGCGGTCCCCCCTTCCTTCCTGCGTCCCCGTCCTTCCTTCCTGCGTCCCCGTCCTTCCTTCCTGCGTCCCCGTCCTTCCTTCCTGTGGTCCCCCCTTCCTTCCTGCGTCCCCGTCCTTCCTTCCTGTGGTCCCCCCTTCCTTCCTGCGTCCCCGTCCTTCCTTCCTGTGGTCCCCCCTTCCTTCCTGCGTCCCCGTCCTTCCTTCCTGCGTCCCCGTCCTTCCTTCCTGTGGTCCCCCCTTCCTTCCTGCGTCCCCGTCCTTCCTTCCTGCGGTCCCCCCTTCCTTCCTGCGTCCCCGTCCTTCCTTCCTGTGGTCCCCCCTTCCTTCCTGCGTCCCCGTCCTTCCTTCCTGTGGTCCCCCCTTCCTTCCTGCGTCCCCGTCCTTCCTTCCTGCGTCCCCGTCCTTCCTTCCTGTGGTCCCCCCTTCCTTCCTGCGTCCCCGTCCTTCCTTCCTGCGGTCCCCCCTTCCTTCCTGCGTCCCCGTCCTTCCTTCCTGTGGTCCCCCCTTCCTTCCTGCGTCCCCGTCCTTCCTTCCTGCGGTCCCCCCTTCCTTCCTGCGTCCCCGTCCTTCCTTCCTGTGGTCCCCCCTTCCTTCCTGCATCCCCGTCCTTCCTTCCTGCGGTCCCCCCTTCCTTCCTGCGGTCCCCCCTTCCTTCCTGCGTCCCCGTCCTTCCTTCCTGCGGTCCCCCCTTCCTTCCTGCGGTCCCCCCTTCCTTCCTGCGTCCCCGTCCTTCCTTCCTGTGGTCCCCCCTTCCTTCCTGCGTCCCCGTCCTTCCTTCCTGCGGTCCCCCTTCCTTCCTGCGTCCCCGTCCTTCCTTCCTGCGTCCCCGTCCTTCCTTCCTGTGGTCCCCCCTTCCTTCCTGCGTCCCCGTCCTTCCTTCCTGCGGTCCCCCCTTCCTTCCTGCGTCCCCGTCCTTCCTTCCTGCGGTCCCCCCTTCGTTCCTGCGGTCCCCCCTTCCTTCCTGCGTCCCCGTCCTTCCTTCCTGCGGTCCCCCCTTCCTTCCTGCATCCCCGTCCTTCCTTCCTGCGGTCCCCCTTCCTTCCTGCGTCCCCGTCCTTCCTTCCTGCGTCCCCGTCCTTCCTTCCTGTGGTCCCCCCTTCCTTCCTGCGTCCCCGTCCTTCCTTCCTGCGGTCCCCCCTTCCTTCCTGCGTCCCCGTCCTTCCTTCCTGCGGTCCCCCCTTCGTTCCTGCGGTCCCCCCTTCCTTCCTGCGTCCCCGTCCTTCCTTCCTGCGGTCCCCCCTTCCTTCCTGCAGTCCCCCCTTCCTTCCTGCGTCCCCGTCCTTCCTTCCTGCGGTCCCCCCTTCCTTCCTGCGGTCCCCCCTTCCTTCCTGCGGTCCCCCCTTCCTTCCTGCGTCCCCGTCCTTCCTTCCTGCGGTCCCCCCTTCCTTCCTGCGGTCCCCCCTTCCTTCCTGCGTCCCCGTCCTTCCTTCCTGCGTCCCCGTCCTTCCTTCCTGCGTCCCCCCTTCCTTCCTGCGTCCCCGTCCTTCCTTCCTGTGGTCCCCCCTTCCTTCCTGCGTCCCCGTCCTTCCTTCCTGCGGTCCCCCCTTCCTTCCTGCGTCCCCGTCCTTCCTTCCTGCGTCCCCGTCCTTCCTTCCTGCGTCCCCGTCCTTCCTTCCTGTGGTCCCCCCTTCCTTCCTGCGTCCCCGTCCTTCCTTCCTGTGGTCCCCCCTTCCTTCCTGCGTCCCCGTCCTTCCTTCCTGTGGTCCCCCCTTCCTTCCTGCGTCCCCGTCCTTCCTTCCTGCGTCCCCGTCCTTCCTTCCTGTGGTCCCCCCTTCCTTCCTGCGTCCCCGTCCTTCCTTCCTGCGGTCCCCCCTTCCTTCCTGCGTCCCCGTCCTTCCTTCCTGTGGTCCCCCCTTCCTTCCTGCGTCCCCGTCCTTTCTTCCTGCGGTCCCCCCTTCCTTCCTGCGTCCCCGTCCTTCCTTCCTGTGGTCCCCCCTTCCTTCCTGCGTCCCCGTCCTTCCTTCCTGCGGTCCCCCCTTCCTTCCTGCGGTTCCCCCTTCCTTCCTGCGTCCCCGTCCTTCCTTCCTGCGGTCCCCCCTTCCTTCCTGCGTCCCCGTCCTTCCTTCCTGCGGTCCCCCCTTCCTTCCTGCGGTCCCCCCTTCCTTCCTGCGTCCCCGTCCTTCCTTCCTGTGGTCCCCCCTTCCTTCCTGCGTCCCCGTCCTTCCTTCCTGCGGTCCCCCTTCCTTCCTGCGTCCCCGTCCTTCCTTCCTGCGTCCCCGTCCTTCCTTCCTGTGGTCCCCCCTTCCTTCCTGCGTCCCCGTCCTTCCTTCCTGCGGTCCCCCCTTCCTTCCTGCGTCCCCGTCCTTCCTTCCTGCGGTCCCCCCTTCGTTCCTGCGGTCCCCCCTTCCTTCCTGCGTCCCCGTCCTTCCTTCCTGCGGTCCCCCCTTCCTTCCTGCGGTCCCCCCTTCCTTCCTGCGGTCCCCCTTCCTTCCTGCGGTCCCCCCTTCCTTCCTGCGTCCCCGTCCTTCCTTCCTGTGGTCCCCCCTTCCTTCCTGCGTCCCCGTCCTTCCTTCCTGCGGTCCCCCCTTCCTTCCTGCGTCCCCGTCCTTCCTTCCTGTGGTCCCCTCTTCCTTCCTGCGTCCCCGTCCTTCCTTCCTGCGGTCCCCCCTTCCTTCCTGCGGTCCCCCCTTCCTTCCTGCGTCCCCGTCCTTCCTTCCTGTGGTCCCCCCTTCCTTCCTGCGTCCCCGTCCTTCCTTCCTGCGGTCCCCCTTCCTTCCTGCGGTCCCCCCTTCCTTCCTGCGTCCCCGTCCTTCCTTCCTGTGGTCCCCCCTTCCTTCCTGCGTCCCCGTCCTTCCTTCCTGCGGTCCCCCCTTCCTTCCTGCGGTCCCCCCTTCCTTCCTGCGTCCCCGTCCTTCCTTCCTGTGGTCCCCCCTTCCTTCCTGCGTCCCCGTCCTTCCTTCCTGCGGTCCCCCTTCCTTCCTGCGTCCCCGTCCTTCCTTCCTGCGTCCCCGTCCTTCCTTCCTGCGTCCCCGTCCTTCCTTCCTGTGGTCCCCCCTTCCTTCCTGCGTCCCCGTCCTTCCTTCCTGCGGTCCCCCCTTCCTTCCTGCGTCCCCGTCCTTCCTTCCTGCGGTCCCTCCTTCGTTCCTGCGGTCCCCCCTTCCTTCCTGCGTCCCCGTCCTTCCTGTGTGCACCCTTCTGCGGTGCTTCAGATACTCCTGCTGCGGTCTCCTCTGCCAGAGCCGAGATCTCCAGAGGGGAGAACACGGACTTGTAGAGGCCATCTCTGTATCTTGCCCCTTTCACTGAGTCTAGTTCTATTAGTATGGAAGGATTGAACGAGTGAAGAGAGGAACTCTGTACAAGATAAAGTACAAGGGAATTGCTCCATAGAAGCATGGGAGTGGACCAAGTCAAGGCATTGATTCTGACTGGGAGGATCCAGGGACGCTGCCCAGAGGAGGACTGAAAGTGCTGGGCAGACTTGAGGACGGAGAACTGAGTATGGGCAACAGGGATGGCTTGAGCAAGGCACCTTCAGGGCCCAGGGGCTGTTCAGTTTACCTGGACTGTAGAGGGTAGGAAGGGGAGGAGGGAGGCCAGCAATGGGAGAGGAGGCTGTAGGAGCACTTTGGGGCCTGATAGTGACCAGACTGGAAAAGCCTGGAAGTGTGTGTGTTTTTTCCCATGGGCAATGGTGAAGGGCAGGCTTTCTTTCTTTCTTTATTTGAAGGACGTGTTGGGGGTCGGGGCAGGGGGAAAGGGGCATGTGACTTAATCAGACTGTCTAGTACTTCGCTGTCCACCATGGCAGCCACTGGCCCCATGTGAGCACCTGAAATGTGGCTAATCCAAATTGGGATGGGCTGTAAATGCAAACTGCATGCCGGATTGCCAAAATTTAGTATTAAAAAAAAAAAAGAATATCTTAAAAAATATCTCATTCATGATTTTTATGATGGTTACATTATCAAAATTATAAGATTCGTATATACTTGGTTAAATAAAATTTGGTATTAACAGAATTTCTAGTATTAAACTACTGAGATTACTTATGTGGCCCCCATTATATTTCTACTGCACAGTGCTGGGCTATGGTTTCTACTGGGTCTTGGGTCCAGATCTTGTGTCTACCCCAGCCCCTTCTCTCTGCTGTTTCTTGAACCCCTACTTCTCCTATTGGTCCTATTTCATAAGCATCTGAAAAACATACTACCCCCCCTTCCCCGCCAAGTCCCCAAAAACCCAAGTCCAGTTGTATCTAATTTCCATGTGCCTGGGCTTTTCCAAAGAGGAGCAGCCACTTCCCATCTCTGTCTCCTCAACCTCTTTTAGTTTTAATTTTGATCAAAGTTATATATGTGCATAGTTTAAAGAGTCCAACAGTTACAAAGACCTGCTAAGGAAAGCAGGAGGTCTGCCCCCATGCTCATACACAGTACTTTTCCTGATCCCCCAGGCAGCCCCTTGCAACTCTTACACCTAACATGCTTGTTTTACTTCTTCATTTTTCAATGTTAGGCATTGTCAGTTGACGTCTCACCATGAAGATGGGAGTTTAGCTCTCTTTCACCACTCCACCACTTTGATGAACACTTCCCAATCCCCCACAATGCTGCCCTAAAAACTATAGCATTATTTCGGTTAAATCAATATTCAATCCTGACAGTATTGGAGCTGAGCCATGTGATATATTCTTATGATACTTACTTTCTTACACAACTTTTTATTGTTGCTGTTTTTAATGTACTTATCTATCACTGATTCACAGGAGCCCTGGTGGTGCTGTGGTTAAATGCTCAGCTGCTAACTGAAAAGTCACACTTCGAACTCACCAGCTGCTCTGCTGGTGTGGCAGTCTGCTTCCATAAAGATCACAGACTTGGGAACCCTATGTGGCAGCTCTGTTCTGTCCTGTAGAGTTGCCATGAGTCAGAATTGACTAGATGGGAATGCGCTTCAGATCACTGATTCATTCCCAAACTCTCCCTTGTCTAAACATTTTCTTTAAGACATTTGAATACATCAGGTGTTGGATCATTTTCATTTTTTTGGAGACAACTTTTAGAGATGCCTCCTAGTAAACTTTGTGAAATGTGTATGTCTGGAAACAAATCTTTTCTACTACTCTATTTAATTGACAGTTTATCTGTGTATACGGTTCTTGGTTTAAAATAATTTCTTACTGACTGAAAGCAGCAGTCAAGAAGTCAAACGACATATTGCATTGGGCAAATCTGCAAAAGATCTTTTTAAAGTGTTAAAAAGTAAAGATGTCACCTTGAGCACTAAGCTGCGCCTGACCCAAGTGATGGTATTTTCAGTCAACTCATATGCATGCGAAAGCTGGACAATGAATAAGGAAGACCGAAAAAGAATTGACGCCTTTGAATTATGGTATTGCTGAAGAATATTGAATATACCATGGACTGCCAAAAGAATGAACAAATCTGTCTTGGAAGAAGTACAGCCAGAATGATCCTTAGAAGCAAGGATGGCAAGGCTGTGTCTCACATACTCTGGACATGTTTTCAGGAGGGACTTCATGCTTCATGGAGAAGGACTTCATGCTTGGTAACGTAGCAGGTCAGCGAAAAAGAGGAAGACCCTCAATGAGATGGATTGACACAGCGGCTGCAAAAATGGGCTCAAACAGCAGTGATTGTGAGGATGATGCAGGACCAGGCACTGTTGTGCATAGGGTCGCTATGAAATGGAATAAACTCGACAGCACCTAACAACAGCCCTCAGAATTCTAGATGCATTGCTCCATTTTCTCCTATCTTTCATTGTTGTTCCTGAAGGCTTATGCTATTTTGATTCTTGATTCTTTGCATGAAACTAGAATTTACTCCTTGAAAGGGTGGATGCTTCTTCTTCTTCTTTTTTTTTTTTAATTTGCATTGTGCTTTAAGTGAAAGTTTACGAATCAAGTCAGTCTCTCACACAAAATCTTATATACACCTTGCTACATACTCCCAATCGCTCTCCCCGTAATGAGACAGCCCCCTCCCTCCCTCCACTCTCTCTTTTTGTGTCCATTCTGTCAGCTTCTAACCCCCTCTACCCTTTCATCTCCCCTCCAGACTCGTGATGCCAACATAGTCTCAAGTAGGGTGGGTGCTTCTTCTTGGAAGGCTCTGGATCTTACAATAGTGTGTCTTCCGTTCTGGGGCATTTTCCTGCCTTATTTCTTTGCTGATTTCCTCCTCTTTGTGTTCATCGTTTTCTCTTTTGGACAGATCTTATAAATTTTCTGTTCTCTTCTACTTTTAATCTCTTTGTCTTTGAGATAGGTGTCTCAACCATCTTCCAACTTTTCCGATGAGATTTTTGTTTCTGTTATTTTATTTTGAATTTCTCAGAGCTAAAAAAAGCTTTTTTTTTGGTCCTCTGAATTTTTTCATGTATACAATGTTTTCTCTTGTTTCTGTTTCCCATGAATTTTATTTTTGTCTTTACCTTTGTTGATGTTGTTATTAAGGCTTTCTTTCACTGTCCAGTGGTCCTTAGCTGCCTGTGTTGTTGCTGTTGTTAGGCGCCTTCGAGTCGGTTCCGACTTATAACGACCCTGCGCACAACAGAATGAAACACTGCCCGGTCCTGTGCCATCCTTATGTTCAGTTTGTCATCTTTAACTGGAAGTCTCCATTCATTCATCAATTCTAGAATTTCTATATAATTATATTCCAAATCTATTACATTCTTTTTATAGATTCCAGTTCCCTGTTGAAATGTTCAATATAGGATTTTAGCTTCACGAAGTAAGTATACTTTTTTCTCATAATCTGTGTCTAATAATTCTAGTATCTGGATTTATTTCTGTTGTTTTTGCTGGTTATCGCTCACTGTGTCATCAGCTCGTGTGACAGGTTATCTTTGATTATGTGTTGGTCATTGTGCTTGAAAAAATTATTTGTAGAAATATTTTGGAGCTTAGAATAAGGTTATCTCCCTCCAAAGAGAATTTTGTCTGTTTTTGCCAGGTGTTTGGGGATACCAGCAATCTGGGGTCACCTGAATCCAATTTCAAGTCTTGAGATTTTTGTAGCCTGCACATGTGCACAAGTGCTGCTCTGCTTCTGGATCTCCTTTACACTGAGCTCCAGCCTAAACTGAGGAGTGATTTACCAGACATCATACCCTTCTTGGGCCCTTTGGCTCTATGAGGCTGCCAGAGTGCTGTTTAACTTCTATACTTTTTCCAGTTCAGCAAAGGTACCCCTGGACAAAAGCTGCTCCAGGTACCAGGCGTAGGGTCCTGTCTTCTCTGGAATCTTGGAATCCTCACTATATAGTCAATTATTTGGTACTTTATTGAAGTATAATGGTGGCACAGTGATTAAGAGCTCGGCTGTTAGCCAAAAGGTTGGCAGTTTGAATCTACCAGCTGCTCCTTGGAACCCCTATGGGGCAGTTCTACTCTGTTCTACAGGGTTGCTATGGATTGGGATCTACTCCACGGCAACAGGTTTCTTTTTTGGTTATAATAAAACATGACAGAATTTCACAAAATTACCAGCCCCAGAACACCAGCTCTTCAGAAACCCCCATAATGCTCTCTCCCAGTCATTATTCCCTCCCCATCTCCTGGGCATAGATTCTAATACATAGATTAGTTTTGCATTCTATGTTCTTTATATAAATGGGAACATAGAGTATGTATGCTTTTGTGTGTGGGTTACTTCACTCAACAGGTATATGAGATTCATTCACACTGTTGTGTGTTGTTGTGGATCATTCATTGTCATTGCTGTATAGTATTCCATTATGTGATTACACCATAATTTATGGTTAATGAGCCTTTGGTAGTTTCTGGTTTATGTATATTACAAATAGGGCTACCATGGGTACTTTAGTAGGTGTCATTTGGTGAACATATGCGTGCATCTCTGTTGTATATGTACTAGTGGTGGAATTGGCGAGTCATAGGGTATGCATAAGATCAGCTGTATTAGATACCGCCCAACACTTTTCCAGAGTGGTTGTATTGATTTATCCTCTCACAGCAGTGTTATAAGAGTTCCAATTACTCCGAATCCTTGTCAACACTTGGTATTTTCTGTCTTTTTCATTTTAGCAATTCTAATGTGTGTGTAGGAGCCCTGGCAGCACAGTGTTTAAGAACTCAGCTGCTAACCAAAAGGTCGGCAGTACAAATCCACCAGACAATCCTTGGAAACTCTTTGAGGCAGTTCGACTCTGTCCTGTAGGGTTGCTCTGAGTTGGAAATGACTTGACGGCAACAGATTTGGTTTTGGTTTTCGAATGTGTGTACTGATATCACATTGTGGTTTTGTTCTGCATTTCCTTGATTTCTAATGATGCTGAGCACCTTTTCATATATTTATTGCCCATTTTGATATTTTGTTTTTTGAAGGGACTTTCGATTCTTCAGCCAATTTCTCCATTGGGTTTTCTTTTCCTTATTAATTTGTACAGTTCCTTTTATATGATTGCTATTAAATAGTTGTTGGATATATGTATTGCGAACATCTCCTCCTGTGTGGGTTGCCTTTTCAGTCTCACAGTGGTGTCTTTCTATGAATGTTGTTGCGTGCCGTCGAGTCAGTTCCAACTCATAGTGACCCTATAGGACACAGTAGAACTGTGCTATAGGGTTTCCAAGGAGCGGCTGGTGGATTTGAACTGCCGGCATTTTGGTTAGCAGCCAAGCTGTTAACCACTAGGCCACTAGGTCACGAGGGCTCCAATTCTATGAATAAAAATAGAAGTTCTTAATTTTAATATAGTCCATATTATTACCTTTTTCTTGTTGCTAGTGTTTTCTTTGGCCTGTTTAAGAAATCTTCGCCTACTCCAAGGTCACAAAGATGTTCTCCTCAGTTTTCTTCTAAGAGTTTCATTGTTTTACCTGTCCAGTTTGAATTTGCAATTGATTTTTATATATGGTGTGAGGTAGTGGTCAAAGTTAGTTTTTCTCCATTTTGTTATCCAATCGACACAGCACCATTTATTGAAAGGACCATGTCCCCCACTGCACCATAATATCTCCTCTGTCATAAATGAGGTGACTGTGTGTGTGGGCATTCTCCACTTTGAAGAAAGTGCTTTTTGTATTTCACCCTGTGTTTATAATTGTCAGAGCCCTGGTGGTGCAGTGGTTAAGCATTTGGCTGCTAACCAAAAGGTCAGCAGTTCAAATCCACCAGCTGCTCCTTGGAAACCCTATGGGGCAGTTTTACTGTGTCCTATATGGTTGCTATGAGTCAAAATCAACCCTACGGCAATGGGTTTGGTTTTCTTTTTTTAATAATTGTCTTCAGCAGGCGGGTTTAATCTGAATTATTCTGTTCATTACTGTTTGAAGGTGAAGATACCCTGCCAGCCTTCTGCAATCTTGTTTCTCACCCAGTGATTCCATCATCTTCGTGTTGCTAAATCTGATGCATACCTCTCAGTCCTTACATTTCTCATGAGCAACCAGCCCTCCATTGGCTCCCCACTGACCTCATGATCAAGTCCGCTTTCACAAGGCTCACGAAGTCCTTCACAGTTTGGTCCCTGTCAGCCTCTCCATCTCACACTTCTCTCTTCTTCCTTTCTACTCCATATTCTATCCAGACAAAATCACTTGTAGTCTTTTCCATCTGGGCTGTCTGGGAAGCTCTCCCGGCCTTCCCCTCACCTAAATAACTGCCCATTGCCTTCATGTATCCACTCAGACACCCCACCAATAGAGTCTGCCTGGAGCCTGCAGACTGAGTGATGGCCTTCCTCTGTGCCTGCCCATCTTGCATGCATCTCCTCGTCACAGCACTTTCCACACTGCCTCGTAACTGCCTCTCTGTCTCCCTGCCTGAATAGGCAGGAGCTCCTGGAGGGCAGACCTCTACCCAACTCCTCTGGCCTTGTGACCCTGAGGGAATGCACTAGACATTGTCAAATTACCCAGAAGCTTTGCGCCACACCAGGCCACACCCCCCAGGGTACCCAGCACACCCCTGCTCAGGGTGCATTTCCCCAGGACATACCTGGCGCCCAGCCTCGTTGTTGTGGCGGTTCATGGCTGAGCGGGCATCAGGTCGGTTCTCCCTGGCATCTGCGAACTCCCGAGACACCATCCCACCAAACTCGATGTCCTCACTGCAGCCGCCCCACTTCCAGCCTTCGCCTGGTGAGCCCTGATGGCGGCCACTGCAGCCGCAGATGGCAGCAGAACCCTCTGCGCAGGAGCGGGTCACAGCGAAGGCCACGCCGGCCGAGGCAATGGCATGGACGAAGGCCGACTCCCTGGTGGCTGTAGAGAGAGGCAGAGACATTGAGGTTGGCAGGCTCCATCATGCGGTGTGTGAGATAATAGATCTGAGCTGGGCCAGGGAACAGGGGGAGCTGCCTCCGGGGAGTCCCTGCTAATTCTTGAGCCAGGCACTGGGCATCCGCTGACACACCCAAGTCGCCTTCAGGCATCCACAGGTTGTGGGTGGTGGTTGCTAGATTAGCAAGGAAGTAACATGGACCCAGGGAGGTGAGGGCTGCTTTGCTCAAAGGGTGTGTGCCCACAAAAAGCGACCCCCAAAAGAAGAGAGAGCTTCTCCAAAGAAAGCATATGATGACCATGGAAAGATTCTTCACATCATTAGTCACAGAGGAATGCAAAATAAAACCACACCTGTTAGAATGGCCAAAAAAAAAAAAAAAGGACTGACCATACCAAGTGTTGGCAAAGATGTGGAGGGACTGGAACTCTCATACACTGCTGGTAGGAAGGTTAAATGGGCACAACCACTTTAGGTGACAGCTGGGCAATGTCTTTAAAAGTGAACATGTATATGTATGAGCATGAGAGTGTGTGTGTGAGAGAGAGGGGGAGAGGTAGAGAGAGAGAGGAGGTGGCACTGCGCCCCGCCCCGCCCAATCCTGTGTGGTGCAGACTCTCGGATAGATTCCCCCAGGGGTCACTGCATTTGCCTGGCCAGCTTTTGGCCCCATCCTGCCAAGCTACCTCTTCCTGGTGCCCTGACGTCCCAGGTAGAGACCTACAGCTCAGATGTCCCAGTGGGAAGTTTCTAGTAGCTCTGACTCCCCCACCTAGAGAGAGCTCCTGGTCCTGCAGGCAGCCTGTGTGCCCCTCTGTACTCCCCCCAGCTACAGGGCCACCTCTTCCCAACCCTGTCCCAGAGCCAGTACACACCCCACTCAGTGAAGGTGCCACTATGCCCTCAGGATGCCTCCCAGTACGAAGTTTGGTCCTGAGGGCCACAAGGGTGCAGCACTCTCTGCCACAGGAGCCCTGGGGGGCTGGTAGGGGAGCTGCAGGGCCCTTACAGAGCCTCCATACAGCGCAGGGACAGTGAGGAAGAGACAGGAGGACGGGATGACTTTTGCAGAAGGGCAATAGTGGTGGGCAGAGCGGCTGGAACTTAGAAACTGACCAGGGTTGGCTCAAAAAGGGTCAAGGAGTACAGGGGATGTGGAGGGAGGTCTGCCTTGGAAGCTGCCCAGGAGTTCAGGGGAGGAGTCCTAAGGCCAGTCCCAGGTGTGGGGAGGGAGTGGGGGCATTCTTCCAGGGAATACCCAAGGGCAGAGGTGTGAGGGATGGACTAGCAGGACTAGAGGAAGACCCAGGCATGCAGGTGCAGCCAGCTTTGCAAAGGTCTGGCCTCCCTGGGCTTCCCTGGGCAGGCTGAATGCACCATTGGGCGTGTGCAAGTGCTTCTGAAAGGAGACTTGAGCAGCGGGGCCTCTGGGTAGGAAGACCAGAGATGGCTGCCTCCAGCACTGTTTGAGCTGACACAATGCACACACTTACTCCTCAGTTCACTCATCCAACGTACATCCACTGTGCATGTACCACTGGCCAAGCACTGTGCTGGGTGCTGGGGGAAACGGCAGGAACAAGATGGGCAAGAGACTGCCCTCATGGAGCTTACTGATCTCATGGAGCTTACCTTCTGATTAGTAAGAATTAAACAACCCTGCTGAAGATGCCCTGGGCTTTAGAGTCCAACAGATTTGGCCTGAGACTTGGCTTTGCCTGCAAGGCTCATACACCTGGGGCAGGTCACTGGGCACTGGGGCTTTCACAGACTGCCCTCAGGGTGGTGTCGGGTGGAGGAGAGAATGTCACCATCAGCAGCCCTGGCTCCCACAGGCCAGGGGACAGCTGGATCATTTTGGGGAAGGGATGATGCCATGTGGACCTGCTCTTCTCCTTTTCTTGGGCACAGAGCTGGGGAGGAGGAGGTGCGGAAGAGATTAGAAGCAGGAGAGAGGCTGCCTCGAAAGTATAAGATAGAGAGGCCTCCCTGGTGAAGAGGCTGCAGAACCTGCCGAACAGTGCCGGTGCCCTGGTTGTGTCCTGAGCTCCTGCTGCCAGGCCCTCGGGGTGATGGGGCAGTCACTGTAGTGGGGCTGACCCCAGAAATTGAGCAGAGGTGGCAGGTCCACAAGGGCCCCTTGTTCCATTGCTGTGTGGAGCAGGGCAGCCTGCTGGTCTCTCTGCTCCCTGGCTCTGCCTCAGGTTTCTGGACGCACTTGGCTGGTGGTGCCCACGTACCCCCACATAACATGCACACTCCCAGACACACTCTGACACAGCTTCTCACACCCCACACACCATTCACAGAAAAAGGCACCTGTGCTTATGTACGAGACTGCCCCAGGAGGAGGTATGTGAGGAAGAGCCCCTACTCTGACCTTTCCGGCTGCCCTTTTCTGCCCAGCGGCAAGCACTCCTGTTTTTGGAGGCTCTGGACTCACTGGTGTCCTTCCACGGCCCCTTCACTTCCCTCAGGCACCTCCAACTCCTCCTGGGCCTGGCTCTGCCTGTTCCTGGAGCTCACTGCAGACTGGCCTGCTCACCCATCAGCTACCAGCCCAGAAGTGTGCTCTCCATTCCTCCACTCTCATCCCTCCTACACCCACCACCCACTGCCCACTCGGTGAAGAGCTGCTGCCCAAGCCTCAGCCTGCCCCGAGCAAGTGAGCATCCTGGCCTCCCCACTGAGGTCCAGGGTCATCCCAGCCATCTTCTCCTTGCTGGCCATCTTCTGCAACTAGCCCTCAGCATCTGGATAAGAAGAGATTATAATTGGGACCTGCTCTGCCAGCCTCCAGCATCCTCTCACTCCATCCACACACACACACACACACACACACATGCACACATACAAATATGCACAGGTGCATGTGTGCACACACAAAACCTTAGGCACGTATGGACACACAGGCAGATACACAACACAAAACCACATGTGTACACACGCATGTGCAATCCGCACAATGTGCATGTAGAAATATGCACATACATACGTGCACACCTGTACACACAAACACATACCACATAATACATGCTCATACGTCACATGCACACACAACCACACACATGTGCACACACATGCACATATCAAATGCACGCACACACATACCCTGAAAGTGTTGCTGCTCTTTGTTCAACACCAGCCTGACTGTGCCGTGGACCTTCCTGGACTCTTGAATAGTGTCCACCCCTTCAGCCTACAGGCGGACTCCTTGTGTGACCTTGCTTTCCTCCCCAACCTTGTCAGCCCCTCCCTGGCCTCCAGCCACGTGCAGCCACTGTCCTTTCCTCAGTTCCCTTTGGTTCCTCCTCTCTCCACTTCTGTTGCTCCCTATGTCCTGTCCCTGCTTTGTGGGGTGGCAGTCAGGTCCTGGACTAAGCCTATCTGTGGTGTCAGTGCCTGGTGGGGGTCCCCGGGCAGCCTTTGGAGGCCCTCCCTGGCACTGCCTGCACCCCTTCCCCTTCTGCAGTCCTAAACAGCTGCCTGGCCACCATGAGCCCATCCAATCCACCCCAGCCTGAAGTTCCGAGCCTGGCTTTAGATGCTTGTTGGAGGGTGAGGGCCAGGTCAGAAAAAAGAGCTGGAGCCCTGGGCTGGCCCATGCAGTGAGGGGGCACAGCTCTCTGCTCCCCAGGGGACCCAGGCCCATCCCACTGTTAGCTCCCCTTACTGCCCCCGTTCCAAAGACAAGCTTGAAGCACTTCTCTTCTGCGCCACCCCCCACCTCCATTTTCCTTTAATAGAGCAACTGTTTGGTTTAACACACAGTTTTGGAGTTGCCTGTCATTGGGCCCAAGGCATATGAGTGACCAAATACCAGCTGCGTGTCAGACAAGCATCCTCTTAGGGACACAGTTGTTTCCCCTCACCATGCCTCCATTCAACCGAGCCAGCACCCTTGCTTTGTCTTCTAAAGAACTCAGGCTGCCCCACAGCTCCCCCAGAGTGGCCTCCGCTCCTGTCATGCACATGTGGCATGTGTCTAGGTGAGGGCTGTGGGTACCTGTGAGCCCTTTTCTGGCTGCTTCCCTCAGGTAGCACAAGGTTGAGCTGACTGCAGCTTGCCTCTGTCCTAGGCACACTGGTTCCAGGATGGTCGCTTTGGGACTGACCACGTACACTTTGTTTGCTTCCCCTCCCCCTCCTTGCCCCCTCCCCGCCCCTTGTTTTTAGCTGGCTAGGCCGGCTTTGGGGACCCTTCTCAAGGCTCCCGCACCTCCAAGGCGCTGCAGAACCTGGCTGTGGTGCAGGTCCCCCCTCCACCGTCCCCTCCCTTTTGGTTCTTCTCTGGCTCCTGAGAGATAAGCCCGGGGCCAGGGCTCTTTTAGCTTCACCCACACCCTGGACAAGGGCTTGGAGATCCCTGCTTATCAGGGCACAGGCAAACAAGCCCGGGCAGCCAGACACACTTGAGGGGAAGGGCGTGTGGGGTAGGGGAAGGGCGTGTGGGGTAGGGGGAGGGCAGAGCGCAGGGCCTGAATTTGGAGGGATAAGAGCAGCACTCTTGCCCAGCTGTCTCTAACTCGCTGTGTGACCTTGTAGAAGTCTCCTTCCTCTCTGGGCCTCAACTTCCCCTTCTATCAAATGAGTAGGTGAGACTCCTGACATTAGAGTCCTGAAGGCCAGGGTCAACCAAGGTTGAGAAAGCCCTGAGGTAAGCCTTCAATTTAGTCATGAGGAAAAGAAATCTCCTACGGAGGCTCAAGACTACCCAGAGAGGAAATGGTAAGAAGGCTGCAAGACCACCTGTCAGAAATACCTGAGGTATTTTGTTTCTGCAAAGAAAGTACATTTTAAAACTGAAGCAACGTAGCCTGTAAGCATTTTCCCTAAGAAATTTATCAATTGCAAAGGAAAAAAACAGTAACTTTACATTGGAGGGAAAACCTAGTGGGTAGTGGTTAAGTGCCATGGTTGCTAACCAAAAGGTCAGCAGTTTGAATCTACCAGACGCTCCTTGAAAACCATATGGGGTGGTTTTACTCTGTCCTATAGGGTTGCTGGAAACCCTGGTGGTGTAGTGGTTAAGTGCTATGGCTGCTAACCAAAGGGTTGGCAGTTTGAATCCGCCAGGCGCTCCTTGGAAACTCTATGGGGCAGTTCTACTCTGTCCTATAGGGTCGCTATGAGTTGGAATCAACTTGATGGCACTGGGTTTGGTTTTTTTATAGGGTTGCTATGGGTTATGAGTTCAAATCGACTCGATAGCAATGGATTTTGGTTTGGTTACATTGGAGAGACTGCCAGACATCATCTTAACCAAGAGGTCAAGACGACCACAATCAGTAATGGGACAAATGGACCTCATGTGCCTCCTGATATCAGGTACTGAGAAGGACGCATCACCTCAGAGGGATTCCTGCTAAAAAAGCATCACCTGAATCTAATCATGAGGAAACTTTAGCTAGGCTCACACTGAGGGGCCGTTTATGAAACACCTGACCAGGGCTACTCAGAGGGCTTGAGGTCATGAAGGCCCCAGAGGAGACTAAGGACTTGAGCACTAAATGCAATGTGGGACCTGGAACAGAAAAGGCACATTAGTAGAAAAACCGTGAAACTGGGATAGAGTCTGGAGTTTGGTTAATAGCAATGTACTCTTCTGGTTTTGGCTCCATACGATGTTAACATGGTAGGGGAAGTCGGTGAGGGGTATACGGCAGCAAACTCTGTACTACTTTTGCAACTTTGCTGTGAATCTAAAATTATTTCAAAAGAAAAAGTAAAAAAAAAAAAAATTCCAAGGCTATGCAGAAGAAAGACTCTCAGGATGTTCCAGGGGACATCTGATAGTGGCAGGAGATTTTAATCCCAGGTAGAATACCACCCAGGGTCCATGGGCAGGCTTTGGGGGCTTCATAACCTTCCCGAAATCATAAGTAGAAATGACTGTGTGTGTCTGGGATCACGTGTGTTTTCCCAGAGAGAGAATCCACTGCTTTTCATCAGATTTTCAAAGGAGTTTGAAACAAAAAGGTTATGAACTACCGTAAACTACAGTTTACAGAGGAGGTGGAGGTGGGGGAAGCTGACACTCAGGCTCTGGGGGCCCAGGAACCGCCTCACTCACAGCAAAGTCCTTTGTCACAGATAGCACCTTTGTAGGACAGAGAACTCTGCTTGTGTTTGTACAACAGAGGCAGCTAGGGCTGGGGGAAGACTGAGACATACTTCTCATTGGCGGTGCCACCCCAACAAGGGAAGGGAATCACATCTTTGAGATGAACCTGGAAACATCCCAGTCATCAGTAAAATGCCTTCTTTTGAATGGGCCATTGGGAGGAGGAGAAGGGCTACAGGGAATGAGAGAGCGGTGCCAGTTTGGCCAAGTTGCCTGGGGCAGAACCTGGGTTTCTGAGTTACCTAAGGCCTGCCCTGTTCAGGCCAAAGACTCTTAAAATCAAAGGCATTTAGCAATTATTTACTGAGTTCATGGGAAGTGTCAATTATCCTTCCTTCTATTTATCATCCATCCATTCATCCATCTATCCACACAACACTCATCCATTCATCCATACATCCATCCCTCTATCTACCACCCATCTATCCATCCATTATCCATCCACCACTCATCCATTCATTCATTCATCACCCATTTATTCACTCATCTATCCATCCTTTATCCATCCACCACTCATCCATTCATTCATTCATCACCCATTTATTCACCCATCTATCCATCACTCATCCATCTATCCACCCATGATCCATCCATTCATTCATCTATTATCCATCCATTCACCACTCATCCATCCATCCAGCCATGACCCACCCATCTACTATCCATCCAGGATTTGAACCAGGCACTAGGATCTGAACTAGGAATATGAGCTGTAAGATGCAAGATGCCCGGTCTGAAGAACTGGGGTCAGAAATCTGCAAGTAAGTGGGTTGCTGCCCAATATGATGAAATTTCTGACAACCTAGGCTGTCTGGAAGTTGAAGGAGCTATACCTGTCATGTAGGTAATTAGCAGAGGCTGAATGAGCCCCTGTCAGGTGGAGGAAGTCACTGTCCTGGGAAGAAGGAGGGTGAACCAGGGAAGCATTCCCTACCTTTAATTGTAGGTTCTGTTGTTGTAGGTCAGGTTCTGTGCTTTGCATTGTAGTGAGTCACCTGCCTTTGGGAGCTTACAGTTCAGCAAAGAAGAGGGTAGGGAAGACGTGAACACCCAGTTAGTTCTGAAAACTTGAGATCTGTTGCAGGCTGGGCAAGGTGCCCAGGAAGTCCTGTGTGGAGAGAGCCCAGAGCCACAGAGGGAGGGCTGGGTTCAGGTTGGAGCCCAAAGGAAGCTGGGCAGCACTGCTGAGATGGGCTTTGGCAATTTCTTTACTTCCCTGGAGCTCAGGACTCTTGAACTAGAAAAGATTTAAACACTTCATTTGTTTCCAGACTCGAATTTCATGGACTCATCAAGTGTCAAAGATCATCTGGGGACTGAAAGACGGCTGCTAAGTTTTTTAATTTTGTTGAGACAGGGTAGTACATTAAAAAAAAAGAGACTATTACCATAATTTCAGAAAAGACCTTTGACCACCAAAAAAGAAGGATATATTTCCAACATTCTATATGCTGAAGAAATTCGACAGCTTGCAAAAAATCATGCCGAGGTCCTTAAGGTTCGCATTTCATCATGAAGCTGGTCAGATGACAAATATTCCTGAGCACCTATTATGTTCTAAGTGGGTAAGAGTGTTCAGCCTCTGAGCCCTCAGAGTTGGGCTTCCAGTGGGGAGGAAAGCGAAGAAGGCCCTGTAGCCTAAATGCTAAGATAGGTGACCAGAGCCTGGGGTGGCCTTGGAGAGTCACAATCCAGGCAGTGAGAAGTGGGTTCCTTTATTGTTGAGCCGCCGCCATGGGTTTGGGGCTGATGAAACATGGTGGACTCTCAGTCCCCAGCAACATGGGGCTCTATCCCAGTCTTATAATTGAGGAAGCAGAGGCCCAGAGAGGGTCAGTGATGGGCCCCAGGCTGCACTGCAGCGAATGCAGGGCATGAGCTAATGGGGCCCTATCTTGGGAGAGGCCCTGCACCAACTAGCTCTACTACAGTCTGTGTTTCTACAATGACAGCCCCACAGTGGCAGGAGGAACAGCCCAGCCTGCCCTGCATCTAGCCCCAGCCCCCGCCCAGCTCTCAGGACCACAGCGAGCCTGGCTGGGGTCCAGTGACCTCACACCCTGCTCCCCACTCCTGTGTGAGGGTTGTGGGGGGCATGTGTGTCCTCTCCTGGGAAGGGCCAAGGCTGTGTGGGGCCAACACTGGCTGAGAAGGGAGGGGACAGCCCCAGGACTCCTGGACACATCTGGCATGTGCCCCAAGGGGACACCCTGGAGTGGGACTCTGAGGAACCAGTATAAGTCGATAGAGCAGCTGAAGAAGTGAACATCACTGGAGGGAGATTTTTGGTTCAAACGAGAACATCTGAACAAAGTCAAGTTCCTCAGCGAGGCAGGACCCTCTGTATCTAGGGGGTTCACATGGGCTGGGCCCCTTGCAGTGCCCACGGGGAAATGGTCTAGGTCAGGGCTGCCCTAGCAGGGGCCCGGGGGGCCAGAGGATCCCCTGCAGGCCCTCCCATTCCATTCAATAGTTTTGGGAGGGCCGACACCACACGTGTAAATGGCCCACAGGGGACTCTGACACATTTCCTGGGACTGGCAGGCTCTATCATAGCCGAGCACTGTGGCCCTCGGATGGGTCCCTTTGTAGTCCCGCCTCATTGAGGAGAGGACCAGTCCAGTGTGTGTGTGGAGCCAGACACTCAGCTAGGAGGGGACCCTACTGGGAGGGCAAAAGAAGACCGTGGAGGTGGGGGTCTGTGAACACAGTGTCGCCCCGCCCTCTCCACGTCCCACTGACTGTGAGGGGGCTCCCCATGGAGACACACTGTTATCTCCCCCGGATCTTGTAGATTCTGGTGGGGCAGGGCTAAGCCTGGGCTGGGGTGTGCTGTGTGTGTACTGGGCCTGGGGGAGGAGTGTGCACTGGGCCTGCTGAGGCCCAAGTGCAATGAGAGGACTGTTCCCAGGAGTACAGGACTCGAGCCTGCAGTGCCAGTTCCATGCTGACCTGTGCCAACCACTGGACAGTCCATACCTTCACCTCGTCCTGGGACAGGGGCCTGAGAGTGAGGCGGGGGTGGGAGAGGGAGCATTCATTGCGCAGTATGCAGAGAAAGGCCTGAGAAGGCCTAGGGAATGCCGTCTTCGGAGGCCTCCCGTGCCCAGCTGCCATCTGTGCCCTGTACCTCTCATCTCTCACTGTGGCAGCGCTCACCTCCCCAGGCTGCTGCTCCAGGCGAAGTGGGGCTTCCCTGCACATGCCTCTGGCAGCAGAGCTGTGCTGCGCGGAGCCCCTCGCCACCTTGTCACTCCTCTCCTTCCTGTGCCTTGTATGCCAGCTGAGGAGACACCTCTGCTCCCTCTGGTCTGGGAGTGGCCTTGCTTCCCCGTCTGCAGAGGAACATCCTGCCCCACCAGGCCTGGCTCCCACCTGTCCAGGGACCCTCCTGACCCCTTCCCTCCAGATGCTCAGAGTGGCTGTTGTTCTGTCCCCTTGTGCTCGCTGACACACAGGTCTGTGGCCCTGGCAGACCCCCTTCCTCCTGCTCAAGGCCGGCCCTGTAGTGGCCCCTGTGACAGCCCCTCTCTTGCTTTGGCCCCACATGTAGAGAGCACACGCTCTGTCCACACTGCCCCCTAGAGAATGCTGGCCCTGGAAAGCAGGGGCCCCTGACCACGCCGCACCCTAGCACCTGATTTCTGTGGCCTAAAAGGATTGGTTCAGGCACATCCCACACCTCATCCAGCACAGCATGGCAAAACCAAGGCAGGGGTGTGCTCCCAGGTGCCTGCAGCTGCTCTGGGGCCTCGCGCACCCCACTGCTGCACCTCCCATCCCGCCGCTAACCCACACCTGGCCATGGGAGTGGAATGGAAGGAGCGCTCAGCACGGGAGCCCAGCCTGGCTGCTGCTCTGCCTTGGGGCCTGCAGGTCTCAGGGGCATGCATGTCAGCAGGCCTGCTGCACGCAGAGCTAGGCCTGGGGCTGAGACATGAGACTGGAGCCACAGAACCACGGCCCTGGTGGCTGAGGCCTGAGCAGGTGCTTATGTCATCAAGACGATTCAACAAGGGGGCCCTCTTCCCCCAACTTTTGGCTCCCCCAACACAAGGTGGGCATTTCTGGGTGGCACAAATTGTTACGCCCTTGACTACTAGCTGAAAGGTTGGCGGTTCCAACGTAGCCAGAGCCTCCTTGGAAGACAGGCCTGGCGATCTGGTTCCAAAAGTTCACAGCCTTGCAAACCCTATGGAGCAGTTCTATTCCAACACGTGGGGTCGCCGTGAGTTGGAATCCACTCGATGGCAACTAACAGCAACACAAGGGGACGGACAGACGAAAAACACTTGTTCTCAGAGGAGGACCCTGGGGCCCAGCTAGGCAGACAGCCAGGTGGACTGACAGACAGAGCGCTTCCCCAGGGCTACTGGCCCGGTAGGTTTGCAGACGACGGGAGGTACCCTGATTCAGCCCACCTCTCCCCCATCCTTGAGCCCAGGCGGCCGGCCGGAGGGGGTGTTGCGCTTGCATCTGGTAATCAGGGAGCGGTGTGGGGACAAAGGACCTGGGAGAGCCACCTGAGAGCGGAATGCGGCCCTCGCCCCATTGTTGCTGAGGCCTCTGACACTGCCCGGTCCCGCGGCCAATCGTCCCGATTACCTGCTGGGGCTAATGAATCTGGCTTTGTGAGGCCACTGTCACGCCGAGTTAGGCCCACAATGGCCCGCGATATTTTATATGAATTTCCCCCTCATCGGTGATTAGGCTATAGCAAGTAAGTCATAGCAACCTGGAGGTATGTCGGGCGCCAGGGGAAATCCCTATTCACATGCTTTAATGCAGCGCTCAAAGGGCGTGTGAATCGCCAACAGCATTTTCACTTTTCTCTTGTGCTTAATCTTGTCGTCGTCGCTGGGATATTGTGCTCTGAGCCGGGCACGGCGGGATGTCGGCCGAGGTCTCCCCTCAGCCCATTTTACACCCCCTCCCACTGGGGAGAGTTAATGATATACCGGAGAGGTGGCTGGAGACAGTGGGAGCCCCCTCCCAACATATCGTAAACGGCAACACTTTCTGATGGGGGGTCAGGGGTCGCAACCTGGAGTGGGACCCTGGTTTCCTGGGACCCTGCTCCCCTCCTGTGCCCCTGGCTTGTGCTGCCGGGCCGGCCACCCACCCCCGTGCCTGCACACTGGTCCCTCAGGAGGCAGCGGACACACAGGGAGGAGGACGGACCACCCCCAAGGGCTCCTGAAGATGCTAGGGCCAACCTGCTGTCCCTGTCTGCTCCTCTCCAGCTCAACCCACCCAAGTGGAGACACAGGAAGCAGGGGAGATGGCAGGGAGGAGGGCGGGAAGAGCGGTGCTAGGGACTCATCTGGGATGAGAGAGCTGGCGCTCACTATTGGGCACCCTGAAGACCCGCCTGCAGGTGTTCCTGGGGTTCTGGGAGCCCGACTGGACACACGGGCCCAGATACTCAGATACAGTATGCTTCCCACTGGTTTGCTTGGGTTTGTGGAGGGAGGGGGCATACCTGGCTCGGCCTGGGTTAGGGGAATGGGGCTGGCAAGGCTGCCGAGATGAAGGCCCCACAGCCAGGGTCGCCCCTGGGGCAGTGTACCCAAGTGTCCTGGGTGCCAGCTGAGTGGCCCCACTCCCTCTCAGGGTATCAGGGAGTTACAGTGGGTCCTAGCCCCATTGGCTTTACTTCCCCCTTCTGAAATCAGGGAACTCTCGAGACCTGACTGCGGGGCAGTCTAAGCGGCCCCACCTCTGGATTCTACAAACTTAACAGGGTGGGTGGCCAGGTGGCTGGGGTGAGGCCTTTGTCCTCTCATGTACAAGTGGGCCGGAGAGGCCCAAGCCACTGACTCCCCTATATGGATGCCCCACGGCTGCCTGCCCTCTCCTGCATGCTGGGCCACCATCCCTCAGCCTCGCTCTAAAACAGGGCGGCTGACTTCTTCCCAGGGCAAAGGCTCCATGCTGCCCCCTTGGCCCTACCCTCAGGGATGGCCGCTGCTCTCCTTTGGCCTTCAAGGCCCCCAGCCAGCTCTACTTGGTCTCCACCGTGGCCCTGGCCAAGACCGGCCCTCCTGGACAGGCCCTTCCTGCCTTGCCTGCCTGTGTCCTTCCCCTCCACCTTGCGAGGGGTCGAGGAGCAAATCCAGAGAGGGTGTCACTGGCTCTCCAGGTGTGGCTGCCCTGAGGAGCAGATAAGCACATTTGTGCACCCAGGCTGCAGCACACTCAAAATTCCTCAAATGCTTTCTTCCCGTGCACAGGTTAAACACTTCCTGCTGCCTTCAGAAGCCAGTGGAGTCTGGCTGTGTGTCTGTCTCTGAACCACCTGCTCCCAGTGCCACTGGCTTTTGGGAGTTTCGCCTAGCTAACTGACCGGGAGGAGTGAACACTGCACATTCATTCACATTCTCACTTGCTTTTCACATGTACATGTGCGTGCGCGGGGGCACACACACACACACACACATACAACACAAGGCTGGGCCCCTCTTGTCGCAGTTGCTGGCAGTGTTAAACTCTGATCAACAAGGCCGCCTCAGCAGGGGTGGCCAGGCACCCCGTGGACCCTGCTACAAAGCCTGGAGTGACCTCTGACATGATTAGGGGTCGCACTGACCCTAATCCAATCAGATTGATTATGGTGAGCGCGGCCAGGGGGCAGGCTGGGAGGCCCTCCACAATGGCTTCCTGGGCCCGGCCTCTCTCTGGGGCACCCGGCAGGCTCCCCTTCCGCCCCGGCCATTCAGATCCTGGGCCACAATGAATCCGGCCATTTCTCAGTCCCTGTGGCAGGCCGGCCTCAGGAGGCCAGAGGCAAGCCTGCAACACCAGGACGGGGAGGGAGAAAGGGCTCCCCTTTTCCCATTCAGACCAAATGGTGAGGGGATGGGAGCCTGAGAAGAAAAGGGAGGAGGGTGGGGGTATTACAGGAGAAGAAGAACAGAAGAGAGAGTAGAGAGGAATAGGCAAATGAGAACAGGGAGAGGGAAGGGGAAGCCTGAGAGAAAGGAGAGAACAGGTGGGCAGGAGGCGGTAGTACAGGGGAAGGCAGACAGGAAGAGGAAGGGCCAGAAGAAGAGGGAAGTAGAGTAAGGAATAAGAGGAGGAAGTGTGTCCGAAGCACTGAGACTTGAAACGTGGGTGGACATAGATGCACAGGGAAGGGCCTCCCCAGCAGTGGGAACAGCATGTACGAAGGCCCAGAGGCGGGAGAACGCCAGGCATTTAGGGGCACAATCACCTGGGAGACTTGGTCTCGAAGGTGGTGGGAACCTCTGAAGGTCTTCGAGTAAGTGAGGGGCACAGAGGAGGGGGCCCCCCATTCAGCCCCAGCCCAAAACAGCATGGCTAGCTCCCACCTGCTGTATCTACCTACAGGGGGCCCCAGCCCCTCCAGGCCCCACCTGTGCACCCTGTGTGGCCTGCCCCCTATGCTGCCCCTCTGTCTGGAGAGGGAAGCATATGGACAGTGAGGCAGGTTGTTGGGGCTCCAGTGCCTTGGTTTCCTCACTTGTCAAATGGGTAATAACCACAGTGCCTGCCTCATCTGCTGTGCTGGGATTCCATGTGGCCCTGGGTGTAAAATGCTTAGAACGTGTGCTCTAAAGAAAGAGGAAAATCCTTCAGGATCCGTCTCAAATGCCCCCCAGGAAGCCCCTTGGAGCCTCCATGTGTGCTTCCTTGTTTCACAGCCACCCATTGCACAAGTTCTGGCTGAGCACTCAGGGAGAGGGTGCTGTCACCAATAAGCCCGGTCCTTGCTAAGTGAGGGTGGTCTCTGCTATGGGGTGCACACTGAGAGGGACAGAGGGAGGGATGCTGGCCTGGAGTGAGATTTGGGCTGAGATCTGAAGGGTGAGAAGGCACGAGCCAGAATGAGAGGAGGGTTGTTATGGACAGAGTCTGCATCCTGGGGGCCAAAGTGCACTGGCACAGCCCAGGAGCCTGAGACAGGCGAGGGCTGCGAGGGGGGTGCGCAGCTTTGGGGGAGGCCTGGGTGACAAAGGGGCAGCATGCCCCAGGTGGAGGGAGAGGGTGGTTGATGGCTCTGAGGCCAGCCAGGCCAGGGGGCCGGTAAGGGGTTCAGATGATGGGGAGCCAGAGGCGAGTGCAGGCAGATCCTAGGGCTGTGTAGGCCCCCTTGAGGGGCTCTGACAGGCTGAGTGTAGTGGAGGTTGGGATGGCAGGATGATGGAGTCTGATCATGACTCGGCTCCTATGGGGAAACAGGCAGAGGGGCTGAGAATGGAGGCAAGCTGACCAGAGAGAATGGGGATGCAGCACAGTGGGAATGGGGGCTCAGCTGTCTCCACACTCACTGAGTCACACACCCCTGGGCCAGGACAGTCTAGGGCTGAAAGAGCACACCTACTGCCTCCTCACGTCCTTCTCCCCCTGCCTTTTCACAACCACCCTTTCCCCTTAGCTCGGAAGCACCTCCTGGGACTTCCTGGGTCCTATTAAGAAATGGAAGGAGAGACCTTCTGTGATAATCACACATCTCAAGGCTTTGACTCTTTGTTTCCACAACATTGAGGGAGGACCTCGCTGAGTCATGAGCTGATAGATTTTAAAAAGCTTTTGATGACAGGTCGCCATGTGATTTTTGGCACATACAACTCAGAAAACATTCAAAGAATTAAGAACAAACCATTCCATTATTCCATTTATTTACGCAAATGAGGGTTCTCAGCACCCAGATCTATAAAGGTTAAAAACAGGATGGCCCCACAGCTAACATCATACTCCATGGTGAAACACCGAGAGCTTCCCCCTAAGATCAGGAACAAGGATGCCCACTCTCAATACTGCTATTCAGTATTGTAGTGGAGGGTCTGGCCAGAGCAATTAAGCAAGAAAAAGAAATAAAAGGCATCCAGATTGGGAAGGAAGAAGTAAAGCTATATCTATAGATGACAAGATCTTACATATAAAAAATCCTGAGACATCCACACACAAAAAAACAAAAAAACTATTTAAAGTAGTAAATGAGTTCAGCAAGGTTTCACTTTATGTTTTAGTTAAACAGAAATTCCACAAACGGGTGGCTATAAAAACAGGAAATTAATTTTCTCACAGTTTAGGAGGCTAGAAGTCCGAATTCAGGGTGCTGGCTCTAGGGGAAGGCTTTCTTTCTCTGTCAGCTTTAGAGGAAGGTCCTTGTCTCTTCTGAGCTTCTACTCCTGGGCAATCTCCACGTGGCCTGGCATCTCTCTTCCCCCATCTCTGTTTCTTTTGCTTGTTTGTTTAATCTCTTCTATATATATATATATATTTTTATATCTCAAAAGAGATCGACTCAGCATACACTCTACACTAATAACATAACAAAGACAACTCAGTCCCGAATGGGTTTATAACCACAGGCGCAGAGGTTAGGATTTTGTTTTAGGCTGGATTCTCTAGAGGAGCAAACCCAGGGAAGCCTGTGTATGTATAAATATACATAGAAAGGCTTATCTCAAGAAAATAGCTCATGCAGTTGTGGAAGTTGGCAAGTCCCAAATCCATGGGTCAGGTATCAGGCTGGAGGCTTCTCCTGACTCTCATGGTTGCAGGGGCTGATAAACACAAAATAGGCCCATCAGGAGGAAGGCTGCTGGCTCATAGGATTGCAGGAACTGGTGAATTCCAAGACCTACAGGTCAGGTGGCAGGCTGGGAGGGCATAGGATGACAAGTTGGATGCAGGATGCAGAGGCTCTGCCAGACCATACATACATACTATTTTATATGTATACATACTGGATGCGTATGGGCCGCACCTCCAAGGAAACTGACTGGCTTTCAACTGATTGGCTGCTCACATGAGATCACAAAATGGTGGCTTATTATATAATCGAAAGCAGAGAATACCAGAAGAATGTTTACCTGTGTTTTATTGACTATGCAAAGGCATTTGACTGTGTGGATCATAACAAATTATGGATAACATTGCAAAGAATGGGAATTCCAGAACATTGCAAAGAATGGGAATTCCAGAACACTTAATTGTGCTCATGAGGAACCTTTACATAGATCAAGAGGCAGTTATTCGGACAGAACAAGAGGATACTGACTGGTTTAAAGTCAGGAAAGGTGTGCGTCAGGGTTGTAGTCTTTCACCATACCTATTCAATCTGTATGCTGAGCAAAATACAAGAAGCAGGACTATATGAAGAAGAACGGGGCATCAGGATTGGAGGAAGACTCATTAACAACCTGTGTTATGCAGATGACGCAACCTTGCTTGTTGAAAGTGAAAAGGACTTGAAGCACTTACTAATGAAGATCAAAAACCACAGCCTTCAATATGGATTGCACCTCAACATAAAGAAAACAAAAATCCTCACAACTGGACCAATGAGCAACATCATGATAAACAGAGAAAGGATTGAAGTTGTCAAGGATTTCATTTTACTTGGATCCACAATCAACAGCCGTAAAAGCAGCAGTCAAGAAATCAAAAGATGCATTGCACTGGGTAAATCTGCTGCAAAGGACCTCTTTAAAGTGTTGAAGAGCAAAGATGTCACCTTGAAGACTAAGGTGCCTGTCCCAAGCCATGGTATTTTCAATTACATCATATGCTTGTGAAAGCTGGACAATGAATAAGGAAGACCGAAGAAGAATTGATGCCTTTGAATTGTGGTGTTGGTGAAGAATATTGAATATACCATGGACTGCGAAAAGAACGGAAAAATCTGTCTTAGAAGAAGTGCGGCCAGAATGCTCCTTAGAAACAAGGATGGCAAGACTGCGTGTTACATACTTTGGACATGTTGTCAGGACGGATCAGTCCTGGAGAAGGACATCATGCTTGGCAGAGTACAGGGTCAGGGGAAAAGAGGAAAACCCTCGATGAGGTGGATTGACACAGTGGTTGCAACAATGAGCTCAGGCATAACAACAATTGTAAGGATGGTGCAGGACTGGGCAGTGTTTTGTTCTGTTGTCACTATGAGTCGGAACCGACTCGACGGCACCTAACAACAACATCATATAATACCTGCCAAACCACTGAGAATCATGGCCAAGTTGACACATAACCTTAACTATCACAGATTTACAGCACATATTTTTTGGGGACATATGAGTCGGAATCGACTCGATGGCGCTGGTTTTGGTTTTTTTTTTTAATTCAATCCATAACATTCTATCCTTTGGCCCCTCAAAATTCGTCATTGCCACGTGCAAAATACTTTCACCCCACCATGTTATCCCAAAAGTTTTAAATCCACTCCAAGTCCAAAATCTCATCTTCTGAATCATCTAGGTCAAATATGCGTGACCCTTTAGGTGTCTCCCATCCTGGGGCAAAAGCCCTCTTCATCTGTGAATCTGTGAAATCTAGCATACACGTTATCTGTTTTCAAAGTACAATGATGGAACAGGCACAAAGTAGACATTTCCATTAAAAAAGGGAGAAATTAGAGGGAAAGAAGGGGTAACAGGCACAAAGCAAGTCTGAAACCCGATAGAACACATTACATTAGTTCTCAAGTCTTGAAAATAATTCTCTCTTCTTTGAGGCCGTCTGGCAATGGCTCTGCCCTCCAGACTCTGGGTGTTGGTCATGACCTCTGGATTCTGAGTGGAGGCCCCTTGGCCCTGGGTTTCAGCTCTGCCTTCAAGGCCCCTTTGGACCACAATTCTGCTCCCTTGGGTTTCAGTGGCCCCATTCTCCTAGTCCATCTGAGTGAAAACTCCAACCCCTTGGCCACGGCAGGCCCCATTCTTCTGCCCCTTGGGCATGGAAGTCCCATTCTCTCACGCCTGGCACCCCTTAATGGCAGCCCTATATCCCAGAACCGAGTTGGTGAAGATCTGACTCTTTGAAACCTAGGAGGCCGTGGCCCCATCCTTTGAGACCCAGGAGACCGTAGCCCTACCTTTTGAAACCAAAAAGGCCCTGTGTGATGGTTAAGGTTATGTGTCAACCTGGCCATGATTCTCAGGGGCTTGGCAGATATTGTTATCATCTTCCATTTTGTGATCTAATGTGAGCAGTCAATCAGTTGAAAGTCAGTTTCCTTGGGGATGTGGCTGGCATCTAACACATATAGGTGTTCTGGCAAAGCTCTCTCTGAATCTTGCACCCGACTTGTCGTCCTCTGACTTCCAGTTCCTGGGATGTGAGCCAGCATCCTGGTGCCTGACCTGCAGATCTTGGGATTTGCCAGCTCCTAAAACCTCGTGAACCAGCAGCCTCCCACCTGACCTGCCAGTTTTGGATTCGTCAGCTCCTGCAACCACTTGAGTCAGGAGAAGCCTCCAGCCTGATGCCTGACCCACAGATTTGGGACTTGCTAGCCTCCACAACTGTGAGAGCTATCTCCTCGAGATAAATCTCTCTCTCTCAACCTTTCTTTCTGTGTATATGTATGTATATACGCTGATTTTGCACCTCTAGAGAACCTAGTCTAAGACACCCTGCTTCCCATACGTACTCCTTCCAACAGTTCTGTTGATCTTTGAGCTGCTCCAGGGATGGTCCCTTTTTTTCTTGGAATACAACAGATGTAGCTCCTATGGCGTTTTTCCTGCCTGTAGAATTCCAAAAGGCAGAGAGAGTTCTTTCCTTACATTCTGTCTCTGTCCCCTTCAGTCTAAGCTGATGGGTTTTCTGCTGTGGGAGTTGGTTAGATTCATAAGTCAGGGGCTTAAACTCTTTAACAAAAGTTTGTGTAGCCACGTCTTCAATGAAAGTTCTAGGACACATGTCCTTAGTTTGCACAACAGAATTTTCCAAATATTTAAGTTCTGTTTTCATCTTGTACAGTTCATTTTTAAATCCATCTCTTTCCTCTCACATTTTACTATAACCAGCAAGGAGAAACCCCATGGCTCCTTTCAGATCTTGCTTAGAAACCTCATCAGCCAGATATCCAAGTTCATCAATTGCAAGTTCTACCTTCCACCAAACATTTGAACGGAATTCAGACAAATTCTTCGCCACTGCATAAAAGCCATTGTCCTTCCTCCATTGTCCAGTCACATGTCCATCATTTTCTTTGAAAGTCTCACCAGAAGCACATTTAACACCCACAATTCTAGCGACATTGCTGGTGCCATGTGTATTCTCTAAGACAATAGAGACTTCCTTTATAACTCTGATCACTCCCTTCTGAGCCCTCACCAGAATTGTCTTTGACGTCCATAATTCTACCAACAGTCTCTTCAAGGAAATCTAGGCTTTTACTATTGGGCATCTTAAAACTCTTCCAGCCTCTACCCCTTATCCAATTCCAAAACTACTTCCACATCTTAAGTGTCTGTTAGAGCAGTACCCCACTCTTCCGGTACCAAGTTCTATCTTAGTTATCTAGAACTTCTATAACAGAAGTACCACAGATGGGTCCGTATATATGAAATAGCCATAACAGGCAAATCCATAGAGACAGAGTGCAAATTGGTGGTTGCCAGGGCTGCGGAAAGGGAAAGGGGAATGAGTGCTTTACGAGTATGGGGTTTCTTTTTGGGGTCATAAAAATATTCTGGAATTAGGGGTGATGGTTGCATATCCCTACATATACTAAGAACAACTGTATTGTACACTTTAAAATGGTGAGTTTTATGGTATGTGAATGACATCTCAAAAAAGCTGCTTTTCAAAAAAGACAAGGTAGATATTACTAGTTGATCTAGTCTAGAAAAAGAATCAGCAATACCTACCTCATTACAAGATCATTTAAAAAAATATTTTATTGTCTTTTTGGTGAAAGTTTACATGGCAAATTAGGTTCCCAGCCATTACAAGATAATTTAGAATAACATTTTTCTTTAATATTTAATTTGATATTTCTCAAATTTATCAAAATCCAATATATTTATATTATTTTGATTACTAATAATTAGAATAATAATCCAGAAGACATTTTAAAAAGATATTTAAGCCTTATGGGCAGAGGAAATAACAAAGCTCAATTTCAGTTTATCTATATATTTCTCTTGCAGAGGGGGAGGGAGAGATGAGGGAAATAAGAACAGAATACGAGCTCCAGAGAAAAATGTGAAATTTCTGACGGTTTATTTAAGTTTTTAGTAGTTCATGGTGGGTATCAAATTGCTGTGTTATTTAAACATGTACATTTAATAGAGTGATCTAAAAGTTTTCTGTCAATATTTAAGGTGTTTTGGAAATCACATCTTTTACAATTAATTTTTACATGGCGACTAAAAATGGGCCAGGGGTACAATGTATTAAAAATTTCTTTTAGAGGGAAAGTCAGATACAGATACATCCATGTACGTAAACACACACGTACGCATACATACTGGTTATATATATACGTATGCATATACACATACATATTCGTGGGAGTCCCTGTGTAGCGCAAACTGCTAAGCGCCTGGCAATCTGCTTCTGAAAGGTCACAGCCTGGGGTCACCATGAGTTGGAATCTACTCAACAGCAACTAACAACAGCCTCTCATGACGCTCTCTACCTACGTTCTTATTTGTGCCTCCCCCACCCTGTGAGGTGAGCAGGGAACAAGTCCCTCCCGGTTCTGCAGGTGGACACTCCGAGGCCCAGGAAGGGTGAGGGGGGCCTCAGGTCTCCAAGTATGCCAACACCTCTCTGGTCCCTTTTCCCTACTGGGAAAGTCTCTTGCTCTTTGGGGAGACTTTCCAGACAGAGTCATAGTCCGTAGCTGGCCCTTTTCTCTGTCAAGCTGGCCCTCAGGACCAGGGCTTTGGGAATGGCCCCCAGCCTGGACATGGCCCTCTTTGCCCAGCCCTGGCCTCTGGTAGCCCATGGGGCTCAAGCCAAGCCACTCTCCCACTTCCTACTTTCTGGCTGGCCAGTTGCCAGAGTCCAGCGAGCTATGGGCTTCCCCAAGGAGCCTCTGCTTGGAGCCTGTGGTGGCACTGACCCTGGGCCCACTTGTGTCTCCAGATTCATGGCCACTAACTGGGTACCTGGGTGGCAAGATGGACTTTAGACATCTGTCTCTCTCTCCTGCATGCAAAGCATGGCCACACCATTAGTTCGGTGCTTTAGGACCCTCATCATAGGTAGGGAAACTGAGTCTCAGGAAGGGGCTCTGACTGCCTCATGATTGCCCAGGACTCACATCTAGGTCCTGCCTGCATCCCCAGCAGACACCTCTTTGCAGAGAATCCAGGGCCTGATTCTCCACATCTGAGCCTCACCTGGAGATGTTAAGTCTTCCCCTTCGCAGCCACACCCCAGAGCAATTAGATCAGAATCTGGGGAGGGGGTGGGGAGAGGTGGTGGAGGAGTGAGGAGGTGGTAGAGGGGAGGGTAGCTCAGGATCTTCTAGCTTTCCTCTAGTGGTTCTAACTTATGGCCAAGTATAAGAGTCACAGACCTGAGCCATCCCTACAGTAAGGAGAGGGTGCAGGGTTGCCTACAGGCTGGGTCCTGCTAAGCTTCACCCTGTCTTTCATTTGGATCTGCTGCTGGTAGTGTGCCCCTGAGGCCGTCCCTGCAGCCTGACTGTGAGGCCATCCCTGTGGGCAGAGGCCAGTCTCAGCTGTTCTCACCCACTGGCATATTTCCTTCACTCACTGTTGCTGGCCCCAGGGCAGTCCTGCTTGGGACACCACTGGGAAGACCTTTCCCATCCCGCAGGTCTGAGGTTCTCCTGTCTGTCACTTTCCACCTCCCTGGGCCCCTCTCTAACAGTAATTCTCCTAGGCAGTGTCCATCACCCTGTCCATGCAGTCCACCACCTAACTGCCTAGCACCACCAACGTCTTCTGGAAAGGAGAAGAGGATCTTACAATCAATAGAGTGAGAAAAAACAGGCCCGACTGTAAGTCCTCCCTATGTTCAGGCAGTATAGGTGTGGAGCACTACCTCTGACTCATGGAGGGAGGAGCAGCTGTCTGACAGACAGGTGAGCCCAGGCCTATACCCTGGCCAGGGCAGTGCTTTCTGGGAACCTGCGAAGAAAGTACATTTTTGGCTTCTCCAGGCCTGCGGGATCAGAGACTTGGAGTGGGCCAGAAGCCTCTGTACCAAGACACCCTGACTAAGGGCTGACAGTGGCTGCCCCACAGCAGGTCACTCAGCTGCAGACCTGCTGTGGCTGCACAGAGGTTTCCTACAGCTCTGCAGTGGGGCTGGGAGCTGCACGTTCACCACAACCTGGGGCACAGTCAGCTTTAGGAGCTGCTATTATGAGAGTAGACCTTTGGAGTCTGAATCCTATTCTCCCATCCTTGGGCTGGTGGAAGCCCAGCTGCTGGCCAGCTCGACCATCTCTGCAGGTTGGACACCTGTGTGTGCCACTGTGGGTCTTTCTTTCCCTGCCTGTGGCCTAGTCCATGGGCTAGCATCTCGCCAAAGGGAGCCAGGCTCCTGAGGCCCAGCCGCAGCCTCAGCCTCTGGTCAAAGGTGGGTGCCTTGTGATGAACAGGAGGAGCTGTGCTTTCGCTGAAGCTCTGCTTTAACTGTACGATCCTGAGCCCATCTGTGTCCCTCCCTGGTTCTTGTCTCCTCATTGTGAAATGAAGAGGCTACTTTATAAACATGTACTTGGCTCCAAAAGCCAGTGGGGTCCTGGCCAGGGTCAGCTCTCCAGGAGGTGGGAGCCACATGCCCACTGGGCAGGGTCAGTGACTGGAGTTGCCGGGTTAGGTAATGTGGGGCAATGGGGCCAGGTCTGGACTCCACCCTCCCCACTTCCACTTGGCATCCTTGGAGCTAGGGTGCTGACAAGGGACACCTTGATGTTCTGGGGACTGTGGCATGCCCCACAGACTCCCACAATGGTACAGGACCTTTAGGTAAAGCTGGCTTTCAGATAGAACCTGGACCTCACCCTACACCCAGGTCCTCCCTCACCTGTGTGGCACACACATGTCACAGCCCTCTCCAAGGGGGACTGGCTTCCTGCCATCTTTCCCAGATCCCTTCTATTTCCTGCTCTCTTAGGGGAAACATATACCACCCCCGTCCTGGCTCTGGAGCCAGGAGCCTAGATGGCACTGGGGCCTCTCTCAGAGCTCTTAGACATGGTGTGTATGGTGAATGTCCTTTCATCCCGTCCATTACACTCACCCATGCACAACAGCCATATCGCAATGGCCCTGCTAACACCACTCCTCCCATGCACAGCTGCTGCATCGCCCCTCCATCGGGAAGGTGCTGTGTAATTTGCTCCAACTAACCTGTTCTATGAAGTAGGCAAGCTGCAATTATTGTCGCATTTGATAGACACTGATGCTCCAAGGTCAAACAGAGGTCACCACTCTGGGCTTCTCGCTCTCTCTGCCCCACAATTTCTTCCCATAGAAAATTCCCCAGCATGTTCCCCCAGGAGCTGTCCTTGCCCTGGACACTCATCTGGAATCAGTACCCCACAGTGCGCTCACCTCCTAAGAACATGGGCACACCTGGGTGGGCCATGGGCATGACCACCTGACCTCAGTGAAGCTCTGGCTCCTTAACCACCTCAGTAAGGAGCCAGGTCAACTCCATGCTCAGTGTCTCCCTCCTCAGCTGGCCTCCACTGGCATGCCAGCTCTCAACAGGGCCCAGTGCATCCTCCTTTCAGAGATGTCTCTTAGGTTTCTTCCTTCCCATGCTTTCTGGCTGCTGGGTCTGAGCAAGGCCATTCATTCATTCCATGCATGTTGACCAAGTTCCTGCAAGGTGTGTGGAGCAGCAGGTGGTGGCCTCACAAGCTCACCAGGTGACTCTGATAGAGTTGAGAGCCCTAAGGGGTTTGGGTGAAGGAGGGATGTGGTGTGACTTGGGTTCTCTTGGCAGCAGGGGCACCAGGGAAGGAGCAGAGTGATAGTGTGAGAGCCACCACAATCAGGGGATTTAGGATGGTGGCTTGGCGGGAAGTGGCTGGATTCAGGATTTAGGTCAGTGGTACAGCCGATAGGCCTTGTGAAGGGGAGGAATCATTGTGATCCTAATATTTTTGGCCTAAGCAACTGGAAGGATGCGGGTGTCCTTTGCAAGCTAGGGAAGCCAGGAGAGAAGCAGGCTTGTGGGAGAGGTAAGATGGAATGCAGCCTTGGTCATGTCATCACAATATCCTTTGGTACTGCAGGGACCCAGCAGGACTTTTCCAAAGTGTTTTGCCCCACCTTTGTCCAAAGAGCCTTCCTTCAGCACTGCTTTAGTCCCAGGTCTCCTGTGGCCTCCTCTCACTGATGACTGCATGTTCAGTATAGCTGTGGTCCCATCCTGGGGCAGATAGCACACCAACACACCTCCCATCCTTCATGCTCATCTTACAGCATGACCTTGACACTCCATTGAACCACAGGGTCTGTGTTTCTTCTCCGTGAAACTGCGTGGACTTTTGTAACTCCTTCGAGCAGTAGAATGTGGTGGAAGTGGCACTGCATGGCCTCTGCGGCTAGGTTGTAAAAGCCTATATGGAATGACATCAGCAAAAAAGGAAGAGTAGGGAGCTCCAAGGGCCTGTACCTCCACAGAACACACACACACGCACACACAGAGAGCAAAAACTGTCAAAATCAACTTTCTCAGAACTCTGGAAAATAGTCAAAGGTTTAGTCATTTGCATAGTCAACAATGCAAATGGTGAATCAAGAAAAAGGAGGCTTTTAACATGGTAGAAAAGCTTTGTGGCATTTTAACTTAGCCTCCCCTCCCTGGCTTGGCAGGGTCTTGAAGATGGCAGCCTGTATTCTCAGTGTAAGGGTCTGCTTCTGGAGGGAGCAGAATGCACCTTGTTCCCAAGGAACTGTGTTTGTTTGGTTTTAGCTGTCTAGTAGTTCTTGGAAGGACTGATGTAAGGTGCTTGATTTTGTTTTGCTTAATTAGTCCTCTCTCAAAGCAGAGACATGGCTAAGCAGAGGATGTTCCTTAAAAACACTGAAAGACAAATGAACAGCCCTCTGCCATCTGGGGCAAAAGATTATAGTTGGCGCAAACAATAGACACAACACTGAACGCTTGGAGGAAAAGGTGGGGAGAGAGTTACTTTGGGGAATGAGGGTTTTGAAAAGTTCCCATGTATACCAAGGAATCTATAGCCACACACATGCCCAGGAAAGAGTGCATGCTCATAAAAGACCTGAAAAGACCCTAAACTTTCACTTCTTTAGGCTCAGTGCAGGCAGTGAAGGCTAAGGCAGAGCTCTAAATAGACTGATATTTGAAAAAGAGTGCCCCACACAGAGCCAATCTGCAAAGACTGGGAGAGTATTTTCTCTTTATTTCTTTGGTAAAGCTCCAGGTGTTTAAGGAAATCTTTACAAATTACTAGATGACCACAAGCTAAAGAAACAGAGACTTCAGAGACAATACAGGACAAAGAATACAGTCATTAAAAATAGTTTAGAAAAGTCACCAAACAACCAACTGAAATACACAAGCAACAACAGACCATGAAGAGGGAGAGAATCTGACTTCCTGAGCTACGACATTATAATATTTAAAATGTACAGTTTTTAACAAAAAAACTTATGAGGCATGCAAAGAAACAAGAAAACTTGGACCATTCACAGGAAAAAAGAAATTAACAGAAACTGTTCCTGAGGCGGAATAGACATTGGGCATAATAGGTAAAGACTTTAAATCAACTGTCTTACCTATGCTCAAAATGATAAAGGTAACTGTGGACAAAGAAAGGAAACTAGGAGAAAGATATCCTAACAAACAGAGAATGTCAGTAAAGAGATAGAAATTATAAAAAGGAACCAAATAGAAACTCTGGAGCTGAAAAGTATAATCACTGAAATGAAATATTTCCTAGAGTCATTCAACAGCAGAGTTTCACAAGCAGAAGAAAGAATTAGTAAACTTGAAGAGAGGCTTAAAGAAATTATGTTGTGTAAGGACTAGAGAGACTAGAGAGAAAAAAGAATGAAGAAAAATGAACAAAGCCTAAGAGACATGAAGAACACAATTAAGGGTACCAACATAAGAATAATCGGAGTCCCAGAAGGAGAGGAGATATAGAAAGGGGCAGAAAGAATATCTGAAGAATTAATGGCAAAAAAGTCCCAAATTTGATAAAATACATGAATGTACACATCCAAAAAGTTCAAGGAGCTCTGAACAGAATAAACTGAAAGAGGCCTATACCAAGACTTTTTATAGTCAAATTGTCAAAAGCTAAAGACAGAGAGAGAATCTTGAAAGCATGAAGAGAGAAGTGACTTGTCATGTAAAAGAGATCCTCAGTAAGATTAACAGCTGATTTCTCATCAGAAACTAAGAGGTCGGAAGGCAGTGGAATGACATATTTAAACTGCTAAAAGAAAACAAAAACAAAACCCCTGCGAACCAAGAATTCTTTATCTGAAAAACTATCTTTCAGAAGTGAAGGAGAAATTCAGACATTCTCAGATAAACAAAAGATGAGAGAATTTGTTGCTAGTCGACCTGTCCTACAAGATATGTGAAAGGAAGTCCTTCAGGATGAAATGAAAAGATACTAGGTAGTAACTTGAAGCCAGATGAACACTGCTAAAGGTAACTACAGAGGCAAATATAAAGGTCTGTATTATTGCATTTTGGCTTGTAATTTCTTTTTCCTATAAGATTTAAAAGGCAAATGCATAAGACAATAATTAAAAATCTATGCAAATGAGCATATAATATGTAGATGTAAGTTGTGAGAATAACAACAGAAAGGGGGAGCGGTGGAGCTGCATAAGAGCAGAATTTTTATTGGTATTAACTTAAATTAGATTGTTGTACCTAACAACAACAACAAAAATTGTTATATATCTAAAATATTAATTGCAATCCCCAGGGTAACCTTGAGGAAAATAACTAAAAGATATACAGAAAAGAAAATCCAAGTAGTACAATGGAAAAAGTCCATTAAATACGAAATGAGGCAGTGATAGAAGAAGCAAAGAACAAAATGATATGGCATACTAAAAACAAATAGTAAAATGATAGAAGTCCCTCATTATCAGTAATTATGTTTAATGTAAATGGATTCAACTCTCAAAGTAAAAGGCAGATTTTTTTTTCTTTTTTAAGGTCAATTCTTTATTGAGCTTGCTTAAGGAAAATATGTATTGGCTTGAGAAAATGAAGGGCTAATGAATAGAGAGATGTATTTCTTATGTCTCAGAAACAGAAATAAAATAATCTGTTTCTATATGGGGTTTCCTCTCACAGACTCGTTATCCTCCTTCCGTAAAGTGGCTGACTCCAGAATCACAGTAGACTCCATTCTTCCTCAACTCCTGGCTCTTCATCAAAACAAATCTCTCCTTTACTTTTCGCAAAACAATAATCTCTCATTCTACACTGTCTGTTTATATTTAGGGCATTTACAGAGTTTAACTTTGTGTTTGAGGGGGGAAAATTGTTTGGGGATCATTATATTTTACTGGTCACCATTTGATTAGTTTTTACATAGCATAGCGATAAGTAATAAAGGACTTCCATTATTTAAATCTATTATAAATTTATTTAAGATGGGTTTGTGTAAATAGTAAATAAGTCTCATATTTATTTGGCACTGGCTCAAATATTTGTTTTAGCTTCTTTATTTTTTTTACAAATTCAGTTTATTTTTCCTATACTTTCTAACAAGGAATTACAAAAATAAAGTAAGTCTCATTTTCTGTTCTTTTTGTGTATTATAGTACACACTTGAGATCGTATCAATAACCCATATTTGATCTTCGTATGCTCACCGTAGTGTTGCAGTCTTTTTTTTTTTAACCCTTCCTGTGGATCTTTATTTCTTCCTTCAGATCCATACATCCATCTAACATTTTCTCTCTTCAACCTCAAGAACAACTTTAATATGTCTCTCTCTTTTATAAAAAAAAAAAAAAAATTATTGTAGTTTAGATGAAGGCTTACAGAGCAAACTAGCTTCTCGTTAAATCAGTTGTACACATATTGTTTTGTGACATTGGTTACCAACCGCATGTCATGTCAATGCTCTCCCTTCTTGACCTTGGGTTTCCTAATACCAGCTACCAGATTTCCTGTCCTTTTCTGCCTTCTTGTCCTTGCCTCTGGGTTGGTGTGCCATAAAAGGCAGAAATTGACAAGATGAGTTAAAAAAAAAAGTTCCAACTATATTCTGCTTACAAGACACTCATTTTACCTCCAAAGACACAAATGAGTTGAAGAAAAAGGATGGAAAAAGATAGTATATATAAATAGTAACAGAAAGAGAGCATGGGTGGCTATACTAATATCAGACAAAGTAGACGTAAGTCAAAATTGTTACAAGAGACAACGAAGTACATTATATATTGATAAAAAGTTCAATCCATCCAGAAGATAGAACAGTTATAAACATACATGCACCTAAATATGTGAAGAAAAAATGTGACAGAATTGAAGGGAAAAACAGACCATTGTACAGTAATAGTTGGAGACTTAAGTACCCCACTTTTAATAATGGATAGAACAACCAGTCAAAAGATCAGTAAGGATATAGAGGACTTGAACAACATTATAATACAACTATACCTAACAGGGAAACCCTGGTTAAGAGCTAGGGCTGCTAACCAAAAGGCTGGCAGTTAGAATCCACCAGGCGCACGTATGAAACTGCTACCAGGCAGTTCTACTCTGTTCTACAGGGTTGCTATGAGTCTGAATCGACTTGATGGCAACAGGTTTTGGTTTATACCTAACAGACATATACAAAAATCTCCATGCGATAACAGCAGAATACACAAGTTCCAATCCTGGAACATTCTCCAGGACAGACCATATGTAAGGTCACAAAAAAAGTCTCAGTAAATTTTAAATGACAAAAATTATATGAAGTATCTTCTCCAACCACAATGGAATGAAACTAGAAATCAATAACAGAAAGCTGGAAAATTCACAAATATCTGGAAATTAAACAACACACCCTTAAACAACTAATGAGTCAAAGAAGAAAACACAAGGGAAATGAGAAAATACTTGGAGATGAACACGCACACACACACACACACACACACACACACACACACCATACCAAAACTTGTAGGAAACAGTAAAACCAGTGCTCTGGGGAAAATTTCCAGCTGTCAATGTCTACGTGAAAAAGAAGATCTCAAACCAATAACCGAAGTTTACACCTTGTTGTTGTTGTTAGGTGCCATCAAGTCGGTTCCAACTCATAGTGACCCTAGGTACAAAAGAACGAAACACTGCCCGGTCCTGTGCCATCCTCACAATCATTTTTATGCTTAAGCCCATTGTTGCAGCTACTGTGTCAACCCATCTCATTGAGAGTCTTCCTCTTTTTCGCTGACCCTCTACTTAACCAAGCATGATGTCCTTCTCCAGGGACTGATCCCTCCTGATAACATGGTCAAAGTATGTGAGACGTAGTCTTGCCATTCTTGATTCTGGCACGAATCAAGGAGCATTCTGGCTGTACCTCTTCCAAGACAGATTTGTTCATTCTTTTGGCAGTCCATGGTATATTCAATATTCTTCACCAACACCATAACTCAAAGGCATTAATTCTTTTTCTGTCTTCCTTATTCATCCTCCAACTTTTGTATGCATATGGGTGACTGAAAAGACCATGGCTTGGGTCAGGTGCACCTTAGTCTTCAAGGTGACGTCTTTGCTTTTTAACACTTTAAGGAAGTCTTTTGCTGCTGATTTGCCTGATGCAATGCATCTTTTCATTTCTTGACTGCTGGTTCCATGTGTGTTGATTGTGGATCCAAGTAAAATGAAATCCTTGACAACTTCAATCTTTCTTCCATTTATCATGATGTTACTTATTGGTTCATGTCTTAGCCATCTAGCGCTGCTATAACAGAAATACCACAAGTGGGTGGCTTTAACAAAGAGAAATTTATTCTCTCACAGTCTAGTAGGCTACAAGTCCAAATTCAGGGCATTGGCTCAAGTGAAATGCTTTCTCTGTCTGTTGGCTCTGGAGGAAGGTCTTGTCATCAATCTTCCTCTGGACTAGGAGCTTCTCCACACAGGAACTCTGGGTCCAAAGGACGCACTCTCCTCCTGGCACTGCTTTCTTGGTGGCATGAGGTCCCCCGTCTCTTTGTTTGCTTCTTTCTTTTATGTCTCAGAAGAGATTGGCTTAAGACACTACCTAATCTTACAGCTCTCATCAATATAACTGCCACTAATCCATCTCATTACATCATAGTGATAGGATTTAGAACACATAGAGAAATCATACCAGATGACAAAATGGTGGACCATCATATAATACTGGGAATCATGACCTAGCCAAGTTGAGAGATATTTTAGGGGCACACAACTCAATCCATGATATCCCACCCTTTGGCCTCCAAAAATTCATGTCTTCCCCACACGTAAAGCATATTCACCCCATCACATCATGGAGAAGGTCTTAAATCAAGACCAAAATCCAAAAATTCCTCTTCATCAGTGAAATCTAGAATACAAGTTATCTGCTTCCAAAGTACAGTGGTGCAACAGCCACAAGGTAGATATTTCCATTACGAATGAGAGAATTGGAGGGAAAGCAGGCATAACAGGCACCAAGCAGGTCAGCAGAACACATTACATTAGCCCTCAAGGCTTTGTAAATAATTCTCTATTCTCTGAAAGAATTTACACAATGGCCCTGGCCTCCAAGACTCTAGGTATTGGCCACACTCTCTGGATTCTGAGTGGAGGCCCTCAGCCCTGGGCTTCAGCTCCACTTTCCAGGCCCCCTGGGATGGCAACTCTGCTCCCTCGGCTTTAGGTGCACTATTCTCCTAGTGCATCTGAGTGGTGATTCCACCCTTAGAAACAGTAGAGGCCATGGCTCCACCTTTTAAAACTGCAAATGTTGAGGCCATACCTTTTGAGACTGAGGCAATTTGGCTTCCTGTGTTCCTTGTCTCTTCAGCTTCTGTTTCCTTGTTCCTTGGCCTCTTGGCCCTTTGGGCCTCATGCCCACATCTGCCCTGTTGGGGCAAGTGTTCCAAAGCTTGTAGCTCCACTGGTAAGTGCCTGGAGGCACCCCACTCTGCCAGTAAACTTTGGCTGGAAGGCACTCATCTCTCTCACTCCATGGGTCAGCAAGCATAGCTCCACTGATAAGTGCCTGGAGGCACCCCACTCCACCAGGAAGCCTCCTGTGCACAGGCACTCGCCTCTCTCTTGCTCTGTGGGTCAGCTCCAGTGCAATCTCATGCTGGTCTCCTGGTTCTGCTGCTGCTGGTTCTCTGCTGCAGCCGGTTCTCTGCTACTGTCCATCCTCTGCCATTTCCACATTCTAGGTATCTGTTAGAGCAGCACCCCACTCCTGGTACCAAATTCTGTCTTAGTCATCTAGTGTTGCTATAACAGAAATACCACAAACTTATGGCTTTAACAAAGAGAAATTTATTCTCTCACACTCTAGTAGGCTACGAGTCCAAATTCAGGGTATCAGCTCCAGGGGAAGGCTTTCTCTTTCTGTCGGCTCTGGAGGAATGTTCTTGTCATCAATCTTCCTCTGGACAAGTAGCTTCTCCTCACAGGAACCCTAGGTCCAAAGAATGCTCAGTCTCTCTGCTTGCTTCTCTCTTTTATATTTCAAAAGAGATTGGCTTAAGACACTATCTAATCGTATCAATATAACTGCCACTAATCCATCTCATTCATCATAGTGACAGAATCTACAACACAGGAAAATCACATCAGATGACAAAATGGCAGACAACAGTACAGTACTAAGAATTATGAACTAGCCAAGTTGACAGATATTTTTGGGGGGAAATAATTCAATCCATGACAGTCCAGTTGGGAGGATTTTTGTTTTATGTTGAGGTGTAATTCACATTGGAACTGATTTTTTTTTATTAGGCATAATTATTCAAATAGCAGTACACACCCACACAAATTTCTGTTTTTGCCAAGCAAGTCCCCTAATTTTCTTTTTTTCTGACCTTAAAGCACTGTAATACTTTACCATTTTTTAAAAGAATTTTGTATGACTCAGGCATTTCACATGTGTTATTATCCAAATCCTTGGATAGTTCTAATGTTAGAGAATGAGAAATCACAGTACTCTGGACATTGCTTTAGTCAGAAATTTATACACTAACTGTTCAATTGACAAAACCCCAGTTAAAATTTAATGCTTTTTTATACATATATATAATTGTTGTTGTGCTTTAAGTGAAAGTTTACAATTCAAGTCAGTCTCTCACATAAAAACCCAAATACACCTTGCTGCACACTCCCAATTACTCTCCCCCTAATGAGACAGCCTGCTCCCTCCCTCCACTCTCTCTTTTCGTGTCCATTTCACCAGCTTCTAACCCCCTCCACCCTCTCATCTCCCCTCCGGGCAGGAGATGCCAACGTAGTCTCAAGTGTCCACCTGATCCAAGAAGCTCACTCCTCACCAGCATCCCTCTCCAACCCATTGTCCAGTCCAATCCATGTCTGAAGAGTTGGCTTCGGGAATGGTGCCTGTCCTGGGCCAAAAGAAGGTCTGGGGGCTATGACACTGGGGTCCTTCTAGTCTCAGTCAGACCATTATGTCTGGTTTTATGAGAATTTGGGGTCTGCTTTTTTTTTATCCCACTGCTCTCCTGCTCTTTCAGGGGGTTTCTGTTGTGTTCCCTGTCAGGGTAGTCATCGGTTGTAGCCGGGCACCATCTAGTTCTTCTGGTCTCAGGATGATGTAGTCTCTGGTTCATGTGGCCCTTTCTGTCTCTTGGGCTCATAATCGCCTTGTGTCCTTGGTGTTCTTCTTTCTTCTTTGATCCAGGTGAGTTGAGACCAATTGATGCATCTTAGATGGCCACTTGCTAGCGTTTAAGACCCCAGACGCCACTCTTCAAAATGGGATGCAGAATGTTTTCTTAATAGATTTTATTATGCCAATTGACTTATATATCCCCTGAAACCATGGTCCCCAGACCCCTGCCCCTGCTATGCTGGCCTTGGAAGCATTCAGTGTATTCAGGAAACTTCTTTGCTTTGGTTTAGTCCAGTTGTGCTGACCTCCCCTGTATTGTGTGCTGTCTTTCCCTTCACCTAAAGTAGTTCTTATCTACTATCTAATTAGTGAATGCCCCTGTCCCACCTTCCCTCCCTCCCCGCCTCGTAACTACAAAAGAATATTTTCTTCTCAGTTTAAACTATTTCTCAAGTTCTTATAATAGTGGTCTTATACGATATTTGTCCTTTTGCAACTGACTAATTTCACTGAGCATAATGCCTTCCAGATTCCTCCATGTTATGAAATGTTTCACAGATTCCTCACTGTTCTTTATTGATGCATAGTATTCCATTGTGTGAATGTACCATAATTTATTCATCCATTCATCCTTTGATGGGCACCTTGGTTGCTTCCATCTTTTTGCTATTCTAAACAGTGCTGCAATAAACATGGGTGTACATATATCTGTTCATGTAAAGGCTCTTATTTCTCTAGGATATATTCCAAGGAGTGGGATTGCTGGATTGTATGGTAGTTCTATCTCTAGCTTTTGAAAAAAAAAGCTTTTGAAGGAAGCGCCAAATCCATTTCCAAAGTGGTTGTGCCATTTGACATTCCCACCAGCAGTGTAGCAGTGTTCCAATCTCTCCACAGCCTCTCCAACATTTATTATTTTGTGTTTTTTGGATAAATGCCAGCCTTGTTGGAGTGAGATGAAATCTCATTGAAGTTTTGATCTGCATTTCTCTAATGGCTAATGATCGTGAACATTTCTTCATATATCTTTTAGCTACCTGAATGTCTTCTTTAGTGAAGTGTCTATTCATGTCTTTTGCCCATTTTTTAATTGGGTTATTTGTCTTTTTGTAGTTGAGTTTTTGCAGTATCATGTAGATTTTAGAAATCAGGCACTGATCAGAAATGTCACAGCTAAAAACTCTTTCCCAGTCTGTAGGTAGTCTTTTTACTCTTTTGGTGAAGTCTTTGGATGAGCATAGGTGTTTGGTTTTTAAGAGCTCCCAGTTATCTAGTTTTTCTTCTGCATTCTTAGTAATGTTTTGTGTACTGTTTATGCCATGTATTAGGGCTCCTAATGTTGTCCCTATTTTTTCTTCCATGATCTTTATTGTTTTAGATTTGATATTTAGGTCTTTGAGCTATTTTGAGTTAATTTTTGTGCGTGGAGTGAGGTATGGGTCTTGATTCATTTTTCTGCAGATGGATATCCAGTTATGCCAGCACCATTTGTTAAAAAGGGTGTCTTTTCCCCATTTAACTGTTTTGGGGCCTTTGTCAAATATCAACTGCTCATATGTGGATGGATTTATGTCTGGATTCTCAATTCTGTTCCATTGGTCTATGTATCTGTTGTTGTACCAGTACCAGGCTGTTTTGATTACTGTGGTGGTATAATAGGTTCTAAAATCAGGCAAAGTAAGGCCTCCCACTTTGTTCTTCTTTTTCAGTAATGCCTTATTTATCTGGGGCCTCTTTCCCTTCCATATGAAATTGGTGATTTGTTTCTCCATCTCATTAAAGAATGTCGTTGGGATAGATCCCTTTTGGTAGAATAGACATTTTTATAATGTTAAGTCTTCCTATCCATGAGCAAGGTATGTTCTTCCACTGATGTAAGTCTCTTTTGGTTTCTTGGAGAAGTGTACTGTAGTTTTCTTTGTATAAGTCTTTTACATCTCTGGTAAGATTTATTCCTAAATATTTTATCTTCTTGGTGGCTGCTGTAAATGGCATTGATTTGGTGATTTCCTCTTCCATGTTCTTTTTGTTGGTATAGAGGAATCCAACTGATTTTTGTATGTTTATCTTGTATTCCGATACTCTGCTGAACTCTTCTATTAGTTTCAGTAGTTTTCTGGAGGATTCCTTAGGATTTTCTGTGTATAAGATCATGTCATCTGCAAATAGGGATACTTTGACTTCTTCCTTGCCAATCTGGTTGCGCTTTATTTCTTTATCTAGCCTAATTGCTCTGGCTAGGACTTCCAGCACAATATTGAATAAGAGCGGTGATAAAGGGCATCCTTGTCTGGTTCTGGATCTCAGTGGGAATGTTTTCAGGCTCTCTATATTTAGGGTGGTGTTGACTGTTGGCTTTGTATAAATACCTTTTATTATGTTGAGGAATTTTCCTTCTATTCCTATTTTGCTGAGAGTTTTTATCATAAATGATTGTTGAACTTTGTGAAATGCCTTTTCTGCATCAATTGATAAAATCATGTGATTCTTGTCTTTTGTTTTATTTATGTGGTGGATTACATTAATTTTTTTTTCTAATGTTGAACCATCCCTGCATACCTGGTATGAATCCCACTTGGTCATGGTGAATTATTTTTTTGATATGTTGTAAATTCTATTGGTTAGAATTGTGTTGAGGATTTTTGCATCTACATTCATGAGGGATATAGGCCTATAATTTTCTTTTCTCGTGGTGTCTTTACCTGGTTTTGGTATCAGGGATATGGTGGCTTTATAGAATGAGTTTGGGAGTATTCCGCCCTTTTCTATGCTCTGAAATACCTTTAGTAGTAGTGGTGTTAACTCTTCTCTGAAAGTTTGGTAGAACTCTGCAGTGAAGCCCTCCAGACCAGGCCTTTTTTTTGTTGGGAGTGTTTTGATTACCTTTTCAATCTCTTCTTTTGTTATGGGTCTATTTAGTTGTTCTACCTCTGTTTGTGTTAGTTTAGGTAGGTAGTGTGTTTCTAGGAATTCATCCATTTCTTCTAGGTTTTCAGATTTGTTCGAGTACAGTTTTTCATAGTAATCTGATATGATCCTTTGAATATCAGTTGGGTCTGTTGTAATACCGCCCCTCTCATTTCTTATTCAGGTTATTTGCTCCCTCTCCTGTTTTTCTTTTGTCAGTTTCGCCAGTAGTTTGTCAATTTTTTCAAAAAGCCAGCTTTTGGTCTTGTTAATTCTTCCAATTTTTTTCCTGTTTTCTATTTCATTTAGTTCAGCTCTAATTTTTATTATTTGTTTTCTTCTGGTGTCTGTGGGTTTCTTTTGTTGCTGTCTATTTGTTCAAGTTGTAGGGATAATTCTTTGATTTTGGCCCTTTCTTCTTTTTGGATGTATGTGTTTATTAATATAAATTGGCCTCTGAGCACCGCTTTTGCTGTGTCCTAAAGGTCCTGATAGGAAGTGTTTTCATTCTCATTGGATTCTCTGAATTTCTTTATTCCACCCTTAATGTCTTCTATAATCCAGTCTTTTCTGAGCAGGGTATTGTTCAGTTTCCAAGTGTTTGATTTCTTTTCCCTGCTTTTCCTGTTATTGATTTCCACCTTTACGGCCTTATGGTCAGAGAAGATGCTTTGTAATATTTCAATGTTTTGGATTCTGCTGAGGCTTGCTTTATGACCTAATATGTGGTCTATTCTAGAGAGTGATCCATGTGCACTAGAAAAGAAAGTATACTTGGTTGCTGACATGCATTCTGGTCTTTTCTTTCTTTCCTGTCTTTTAATGACCTCTTACTTCCTTCATATATGATGTCCATGATGTCATCCCACAACTCGTCTGGTCTTTGGTCACTGGCGTTACATGTGTCAGATCTATTCTTGTAATGGTCTCTAAATTCAGGTGGAGTATACTCAAGGTAGTACTTTGGCTCTTGTGGACTTGTTCTAATTTCCTTCAGTTTCATCTTGAACTTGCTTATGAGCAATTGATGATCTGTTCCGCAGTTTGCCCCAGCCTTTTTCTGACTGATGATATTGAGCTTCTCCATCATCTCTTTCCACAGATGTAGTCAATTTGATTCCTGTGTATTCCATCTGACAAGGTTCATGTGTATAGTCACCATTTGTGTTGGTGAAAAAAAGGTATTTGCAATGAAGAAGTCGCTGGTCTTACAAAATTTTATCATGCGATCTCCAGCATTGTTTCTATCACCAAGGCCATATTTTCCAACTACCAATCCTTCTTCCGTGTTTCCAACTTTTGCATTCCAATCACTAGTAGTTATCAATGCATTCTGATTGCATGTTCAATCAAGTTCAGGCTGCAGATGTTGGTAAAAATCTTTAGTTTCTTCATCTTTAGCCTTAATGGTTGGTACATAAATTTGAATAATAGTCACATTAACTGGTCTTCCTTGTAGGAGTGTGGATATTATCCTATCATTGACAGCGTTGTACTTCAGGATAGATCTTGAAATGTTCTTTTTGACTGTGATTGCAACTCCATTCCTCTTCAAGTTGTCATTACTGGCATAGTAGACCATATGACTGTCTGATTCACAATAGCCAGTCTATTTCAGCTCACTAATGCCTAGGATATTGATGTTTATGTGCTCCATTTAATTTTTGACGACTTCCAGTTTTCCTAGATTCATACTTCATACATTCCAGATTCTGATTATTATGGACATTTCCAGCTGTTTCTTCTCATTTTGAGTCGTGCCACATCAGCAAATGAAGGTCTCGAAACCTTGACTTCACCCACGTCATTAAGGTGGACTCTACTTTGAGGAGGCAGCTCTTCCTCAGATGTATTTTGAGTGCCTTCCAATCTGAAAGTCTCATCTTCTGGCACTATATGACACAATGTTCCACTGCCATTCATAAGGTTTTAACTGGCTAATTCTTTTCAGAGGTAGACCGTGAGTTCATCTTCCTAGTCTGTCTTAGTCTGGAAGCTCAGCTGAAACCTGTCCACCATGGGTGACCCTACTGATATTTGAATACTGGTGGCACAGCTTCAGTATCACAGCAACATGCAACCCCCTACAGTACGGCAAACTGACAGACATGTGGAGGACTTTACATCTTAAGAAAAAGAAGAGTATGCCAAACCCAAAACTAGCAGAAAGAAGGAAGTAATAAAGACCAGAGCGGAGATAAATGAAATAGAGGACAGAAAAACAATAGAGAAAATAAGCAAAACCAACAGTTGGCTCTTTGAAAAAGTCAACAAACTGACAAATTTTAGCTGGGCTGACAAAGAAAAGAAAAGAAAAGAAAGAAAAATTACTAAAATCGGAAATGATAGTGGAGATATTACTACTGATTTCACAGAAATAAAAACGATTATAAGAGAATATTATGACCAATTGTTACCAACAAATCAGATAACCTAAATAAAATGGGCAAATTTCTAGAAATACACAATGTATCAAAATTGACTGAAGAAGAAATAGAAAATCTGAATAGACCTATTAACTAAAGAGAGTAAATTATTAATTACCTAGTGCTGCTATAACAGAAATACCACAAGTGGATGGCTTTAACACACAGTTTAGGAGGCTAGAAGTCCGAATTCAGGGCACTGGCTCTAGGCAAAGGCTTTCTCTCTCTGTCAGCTCTGGGGGAAGGTCCTTGCCTTTTCAGCTTGTTTCCTGGTTTCTTGGAGATCTTCATTTGGCTTGGCATCAGGTTTCCTCTATCTCTTCTATGCTTGCTTTTTAAAATCTCAAGATACACTTTATACTAACCCTGCCTCATCAACATAACAAAGACAACCCATTCTCGAATGGGATTATAACTACCAGCACAGAGGTTATGATTTACAACACATATTTTTTTGGACAATATAATTCAATCCATAACAATTAGTAATTAAAAATCTCCCAACAAATAAAAACCCAGGACCAGATAGATGGCTTCACTGGTGAATTCTACAAAACATTTAAAGAAAAATTAACATCAATTCTTCTCCAACTCTTTCAAGAAAATAGAAGGTGGGTAAATGCTTTCTCATTCATTATATGAGGTCAGCATTAACCTGACACCAAAGCCAGATAAAGATGTGACGAGAAAAGAAGCCCACAGACAATATCCCTTATAAATACAGATTTAAAAATTCTCTACAAAATACTAGCAAACTGAATCCATCAGCACATTAACCCATGCCCAAGGGGGATATAACCCAGGAATGCAAGGGCATTTCAACATGAGAAAATCAATCAATCATTTCAGTAATAGAATGAAGGGACAAAACCATATGATCATTTTAATCAATGTGGAAGAACAATTGATAATATTCAACACCCTTTTATAATATACACTCTCAACAAATTAGGAATAGAAGGGAAATTCCTCAAAGTGATAAAGGGCATTTATGAAAACCCCACAGCTAGCATTATATTCAATGGGGAAAGACTGAAAGATACCCCCTAAGATCAGGAGCAAGACAAAGATGCCCGCTATCACCACTGCTATTTAACATTGTACTGGAAGTTCTAGCCAGAACACTTAGGCAAGAAAAAGAAAAGGCATCCAAATTGGAAAGGAAGAAATAAAATTATTGCCATTCATATATGACATGATCTTATATATAGAAAATCCTAGAGAATCTACAAAAACTCTCAAAGCTAATAAACAAATTTAGAGAAGCTGCAGGATACAAGACCAACACACAAAAATCAGTTACATCTTTATACATTAGCAATGAACAATTTGAAAAGGTAATTAAGAAATCAATTCCACTTACAATAGCACCAGAAGAATAAAATACATAGGGATACATTTAACCAAGAAGGTACAAGACTTATAGACTGAGAACTACAAAATATTGCTTAAAGAAATTAGAGGAGATCTAAATAAATGGAAAGACATCCCGTATTCATAAACAGAAAGGCTTCATATTGTTAAGATGGCAGTATTCTCCAAAGTAATCTATAGATTTCACACAATCTCCAACAAAATTCCCGTGACCTTTTTGGAGAAATGGAAAAGCCAATCCTAAAATTCATATGGAATTGCAAGGGACCCCTAAATATCCACAACAATCTTGAAGGAGAACAGAGTAGGCATACTCATACATCCTGATTTCAAAACATACTACAATGCTACAGTGATCAAAATGGTGTGGTACTGGTTTATGGATAGACATATACACCAATGGAATCAAATTGAGAGTCCAGAAATAAATCCATACATCAATGGCCAATGATTTTTCTACAACGGTTCCAAGGCCATTCAATGAAGAAGGAATAGTCTCTTCAACGAGTGGTCCTGAGACAAATGGATATCCACATGCAAAAGAATGAAGTTAGATGCCTATCTCACACCATTCCCCAAAATTAAGTCAAAATAGATCAAGACCTAAATTTAATAGCTAAAACTATGTAACTCTCAGTAAAATACATAAGGATAAATGTTTATGACCTTGCATTTGACATTGGATTCTTAGATATGACACCAAATGCAGGAGGAAAAAAAAAAAGGGTAAATTGGAAAATTAAAAAACTTTTGTGCTTCCAAGGACACTATCAAGAAAGTGAAAGACAACCCACAGAGTAGGAGAAAATATTTTCAAATTATATATCTAATAAGGGTCTAGTATCAGAATACATAAAGAACTCTTACAACTCAATAACAAGACAAATGACGTAATTAAAAAATAGGCAAAGGACTTGAATAGATGTTTCTCTACAGAATATATGCAAATGATCAGCAAACACAGGAAAAGATGATTAACGTCATTAACCATTAGGAAAATGCAAATCAAAACCACAAGGAGATACCACCTCACCCACTTGGCTGGCTAACATAAAGAAGACAGACAATAACAAGTGTTGATGAGAATGTGGAGAAACTGGAACTCAAATACATTGCTGGTGGGAATGTAAAATGGCATAGCTACTGTGGAAAACTGGCTGGTGCTTATGAAGTTAAACAAAAAATTACTGTATGATCCAGAAATTCCACTTCTAGGTATACATCCAAAAGAACTGAAACAGGTATTCAAACAAATACTTGTACATGAATATTCATAGCAGCATTATTGACAATAGCCAAAATGTGGATGCAACCTAAATGTCCATCAGTGGATAAACAGATAAACAAAATGTGATATAATCATACCGTGGACTATTACTCAGCCATAAAAAGGGAGGAAGTACTGATACATACTACAACATGGACAAACCTTGAAAACATTATGCTAAGTGAAAGAAGTCAAACACAAAAGGTCAAGTACTGTATGATTTCATTTATATGAAGTATCCATATAGACAGAAAGCACATCAGCTATTTTCAAAGGCTGGAGGAAGGGGAGAATGGAGAATTAGGGCTAATGGATACGGGCTTTTCTTTTTGGGTGATGAAAATGTATTGGAACTAGATAGAGGTGGTTGTGGCATAACATTGTGAATGTACTAAATGCCACTGAATTAGTTTCATGTTATGTGAATTTCATTTCAATTTACAAAAAGGTGGTAAAGCTTCCACTTGGCTCTCTCTGTCTCGCTCTCACCCCTTCCCCCCTGCATTGTAATCCAGCCACCATATTGTAAGGAAGATCAGACTGCCTGGAGAGGCCACTCTTGGGTGTTCCAACTGACAGCCCTATGTGGGAGTGGATGAGGACAACTGAGGAAGAGAGGCCAGCCATGCCTGCTGGGCTGCTGTATTCCTGATCCACAGAAACTCTGAGGCATACACAGGATTATTATTGCTGTAACCCACTAAGTTTTGTGATAGTGTCTTTTTCAGCAACAGATAGCAAAACCCTGCACTTCCTATCTTCCTTTCCTTCCCCAAACAAGCCCAGGGCTCCAGGACCCTGGATAGCTCCTGCCCTTAAGCCTTTGTGATACCATTTCTTCCCATGATGCCCTCCAAACCACTCCCTTCTTGTATTTTCTATGCATTTTCTCTCCAAGAGTGGCATGAGGCTCTGGTTCCTTCAAGAAGCCTTCAATGACTAGCGTTGGTTCCCCTAGAATGGCCCATTTTCATTTTGGGGAGGAGGAGGAAGGAGGACATGTGTCTGGGGATCTGGATGACCCTATGGATCAACGCCATCCCCAAACTCCAAAAGCCCCATTCGGAGCTGGTGAGCCTGGGGAAAGGACGCTTCGAGATGCTGATTGTACGAATGGTAGTCTGTGGAGCACCTCCCACACGCTACAGGTACCATTTCACCCTCATTCAGAGATGAGAACACCGAGGCAGAGCGAGAAAAAGTGACCTGTCCTGTGTTCCACCACCACTGACGGAAGTAGCTGAACTCAGACCCAGACCCTTGGTTCCAGGACCCCTTGTCCACAGCCCTACACTGCCACCTCCACTCAGAGGAAAGTAAGGGGCACATGTCTACCCTGCCAGCGAGGGACCAAAGAGTCAGCAACCTGCACCCACTCACCCTCCCTGTGTCCCTCTGGGGCTGCCTCAAGTACCTTTGTCCAACACAGGCCCAAAGATGGCCAGGCTGTTGTTGACGGTGGTGCAGTTCCATCGGCGGCCACGGAACTGGTGCTGGCACTCCTGGATGCCGATCTTGACGCCTTCTGCCACACTGGGCATGATCTCCACGTAGTTCCGGCAGAAGCGCAGCTGCTTGGGCACTAGGCCGGGGATGCTGGCACAGAGGATGGGCTGAGTGCCCAGAGAGGAGTACTGGTGCCCGATGGCCAGGGACCTGGTGGAGGAGGACAAGGAGGCCTGGTTAGTGTGGTAGCCAGAAGGGCCAGTCGGGGCTAAAGATGCAGGGGACATGCCCTATCCTGGGGCAGACTCTGTCTGAGGGAGAAGACCAGGCCCCTTTCTTTTGGGGCATTCCTGCATTCAAGGGGTAAGACATAGCTTCCGCCATTAAGGAGAAGCCAGGACCCCTGTCCATTTTCTGTACCGTACACAAACGACCAAGACTTAGTATAAAACAGAACGCCAAGATGTGCAACATAACGTGGCAGAAAATAAAGAGATGCTGAAGGCTTGCGTGACTGCTCTGCACACTGGCAGGGCCCCATCCACAGTGGGGTTGATGCAGCAGCACCCTGAAGCTATTAGGGAACACAGAGGCTAGAACCCAGGAACACAGTGTGGTGGCGGTTGCTGAGGGGCCTCAGAGTGGGGCCAAGAGCTGGCTGGCCAGGTCAGCGAGGGAGGCTGCTTGGAGGAGGTGCACTGTCTGGTCTGGGGTAGAAGGGGAAGAGGGCTGGCTTCCCAGGGTGGGGAGTGGTGACTGGGGCACAGTGAAGCTGAATCATACAGAAAAAGATCACTGCTAAACTCGAGCTGTCCACGTGAGCCAGAAAGCCCACATCTGGTTATGTACCCCAAAGATCTAAGAACATTCGTCCTCAATAAGATGTGTTCAAGAACATTCCCTGAGCTTTACATGGGAAAGTAAAAAAGCTGGAAATTGTCCAAATATCCATTAATAGGAGAGTGGATAAACCAATACTGATATAATCATACCATGGACTATTACTCAGCCATAAAAAGCAATGAAGTACTGACACGTACTACAACCTGGACAAACCCTGAAAACATGCTAAGTGAAAGAAGTCAGACACAATGCTACTCAGTGCAACGCTTGTGTGGTGCAACACTACACAGAAATAGAAATGGGTTGCTGATAACAGGCAATATCATGGATGACTTTCCTGACATTTTGCTGAGTGAAAGAAGGTGGACACAGAAGAGACACGTCAACAGACAGCTCAATGATTCCACTGGCGTCAGACCAACATGGGTACAGCCCATCAATGGGACAGGCATCAGGACAGTGTTCGCCTCCAGAGGACAGGGATTGACTAGAAAATGGCATGAGGGAGCCTTTCTCAGGCTGCACTTTGCCAACGCTTACCACTAGCCACATGTGGCTATTAAATTAAAATGACCAAAAAAGTCAAAAGGGAATAATCTTTTATCACTGGATTTTTTAATGTCTAAGGTAAACAATAATAGTTATAAGTATACATTGTAAATCTGAACTGTTCAGAAAGAAAGAAGATGAAAGGTCCAGATGTGATTACCCCTTCCTCCCTGGGGCCTAAAGGAGCCTCTTGTGTGATCTTCTGCAGGCACTCAGGAACGCTGTGTGCATAGCCCACACTAGACAAATGGCTCTGCAAACATTCACCACCCATGGGAGGGACACCCACCCGCTGCTGGCAGCTGCCTTTCTACCTCATCTCTCTTTATAATAGCTGCATCATGGTCTAGCATATGGATAGACCAAAATTTCCTTGACACATTTAATACAGGAGGACTTTTGGGTTGCGGAAACCCTGGTGAGTCGGAATCGACTCGACGGCAGTGGGTTGGGTTTTTGGGGGGTTGCTTCCAGATTTAAAACCTTTTGAAAAATTACCAACACTGCTTCAGTGAGGGTCTCTGTGTCCATAATTGGTAAGTGACTGCAAGGTTGAGTTCCTAACAGGAGAGTTGCTAGGTCAAAAGTTATGGCCACTTACATTTAAATAAAAATTAGATGTTGCCAAATTCTCCTCTCAAGGATGGTGTACGAAAGTGTTGTTTACCGACCCCTTGACAACAATCCCCATTATCCAACAAAGAAATGCTGCCAATCTAACCATGCCATATGGTTACGAGGGCCCGTGGATGTGTCTGCTCACACATCCTGATGGGTGACGCATGGTCAGCATCACCTGTCAATGTGTTTACCCTATGTGACAGGTGATGACTAAGACATGTGGCTACAACCACCTGTCAGTATGTCTACACAATCCGACAAGTGACGTGTTATTATGATTGCCTGTTGATTCACTTACCAATCTGACAGGTGACCTATTGTTATGACTGCCTGTTGATGCATCTACCCAGTCTGATGGATGATGCATGGTTACCACCACCTGTCCATGTATCTACCCATATAGTCTACCCAATATGGCAGTGATGTGTGATTATGACCACCTGTCAATGTGTCTACCCAACCTGACAGGTGACCCATGGACATGTTCACCTGTCAATGTGTCTACCCATGGTCATCGCCACCTGTCAATGTGTCTACCCAATATGGCAGTGATGTGTGGTTATAACCACCTGTCAATGTGTCTACCCAACCTGACAGGTGACCCACGGCTACATCCACCTGCCAATGTGTCTGCTTAATCTGATGGTTACAATTAATCTGCATGATTACAATTGCCTGTCAATGTGTATACTCAGTCCAATAGGTGACGAGATGTTATGACTGCCTGTCAATGTGTCTACCCAATTTAACAGGGAGACATAGTGCATGACCACATGCCAGAGGTGATGTGTTTATCCAATCCAACAAGTGACACATTGTCAAGGAGTCTACCCAATCCAAAGGTGACATATTTCTATGCCCATCTGTAGACAAGTCTATCCAGTCCAATGGGGAACATAATGCTATGACTACCTATCCTTGTGTATGCCCAGTCCAAAGGGCGATGCTTGGTTACAACCACCTGTCAATGTGTCTATCCTATATGACACTGATGCATGGTTATAACTGCCTGTGAACATGTCTACCCATTCTGACAGATGATGGACAGTTACAATTATCTGTTAATATGTCTACCCAATCTGACAAATAACATATCATTATGATGGTCTGTTAATTCGCCTACCCAGTACAGTAGGCAAGCTATTGTTATGACTGCCTGCCAATGCATCTATCCAATCTGACCGGTGACATACTGTTACAGCCTCCTGTTGACGCATCCACCCAATCTGATGGATGATGCATGGTTACCACCACCTGTCAATGTGTCTACCCATTATGATAGATGATGTGTGGCTACCACCACCTGTAGATATGTATGTCTACCCAATCTGACAGGTGATACATTGTGTGACTACCTGTTGATGCATCTACCCAATCTGACAGATGACATACTGTTATGAATGCCTGCTGATGTGTCTACCCAATCTGACAGGTGACATGTGGTTATGACCACTTGTCTACGTGTCTATCAATGCAACAGGAAGACATATTGTTACAATTGCCCGTCAACATGTCTACTCAGAGAGGTGACATATTGTTATATTGTTATGATCACTCGTTTATATGTCTACGCGATCTGATGGTACTGCATGTTTACGACTACCTGATGGTGTGTCTGCCCAATCTGACAGGTGATATGTGGTTATGACCTCCTGCCAATGTGTCTACCCCATCTGACAGGTGATATGTGATTACAACCATCTGTTGTGAGTGACATATTGTTATGACTGTCTGTTGACATATCTACCCAGTTCCACAGGTAACACATGTTATTATGAAGGCTGTTGACATGTCTACCAATCCCATGGGTGATGCATGGTTATGACAGCCTGTCAATGTTTCTACCCAATCCGACAGCGATGCATGGTTATGACTGCCTATTGATATGTCTATCTCCCACAGTAGGACAGTGGGCTCTTGGTGACAGAGCTCTTCTATTTCTATTTTAATGCTTACCACACCTATTGGTGGATGCTCTGTGTGAGTGATGGATACAGTGGCTGCAGCTGCTTTTCAGGCTGGCCTGACTCCCATCCTCTGCTTGGAGGTAACTACTGATATCAGAAAACGTCTGTGGGGTTCTCTGCAACAGGGTGTGGTGCAGAGAGCCTCGGGATGGTGCTCCGAGAAGATCCAGACATACAGAAGGACAGCTGAGTGGGTAATGAGTTTGAGGAGAACAGCATCCCGTGGCTTCTGAACAAAACCAAAAACCAAAAAAACAAACCCAGTCTGTTGCCGTTGAGTTGATTCCAACTCATAGCGGAGAGAGTAGCACTGCCCCATAGGATTTCCAAGAAGTGGCTGGTGGATTTGTACTGCCAACCTTTTTGGTTAACAGCCTGAGCTCTTAACCACTGAGCTGCCAGAAATCTGGTAACACCTGCTTCCACAGAGAGGTAAACAGATTCTAACCAAGATCACCCAGGTCTCTCTGCCTTGGCTGCTCTTCTCAGCGAAGAAAGTACCCACTTTCTCTTCTCTTCTTCCTCAGGGACTCTGATTCCTCTCCATTTCTCTGACTGCCCAGTGTGGCCAGGCCCGAAGCAGATTCCTGGCCACTCACTTGTCCTGGCTCTGACTTCGACCTGGAGGAAGGCCCAGTGCTTACCTGGAGGCTTTCTCCTGTAGGATCCAGGAGGGAAAGCCTGTTTCTCCTTCCTTTGCTTGGTGGGGAAACCATGGCATGGTGGCCGTATTGATGCCTCAGCTGGAATCCCCCAGGGGTTAATCATATTCAGCACATTCTCTCCCTCTGGAAGGATTAAATACCTATCAGGAGGGTGGGAAAAAAGCTTCTGTGGTCCTCCATGACCTACTCACATGTGTTAGGATGCTAACGTTTAGAAAGTCCTGTTTTGAGTGCCAGTTCTATCTACCTGCAGCGAGAGCAGTAGGAAATGGTGAATCATGGTCTCCCAGTCTCAGAAAAACAAACCTACCCTCTGGTCATACAAATTACTTCTGTCTCAAAAACCATCTTCTGTCTCAAAAACCTTCAGAAGCTGCCTCACCTTGAAGCACGAAGCCCAAACACTTTGGCCCCTGGAACAGCCGGTGGCTGCAGAGAGAACGTTACATCACTGCAGAAAGTTCTACTGGACAGCACTGCTTCCCATCTCGCACCCCTCTCCTACCCTGCAGACTCTTGTGCTCCAGTATACCAGCCTCTCACCTCATTTTCCCACCTCTGTCTCCACAAGTCCCGCCCCGAAGGGCCTTTGCTCCTTGGATCACGTACACCCTCTCATCCTGAACACCATGCCAGGTGCCCTCACCCCCTGTGGCCATCCTGAGCCCTGATCCTCTTGGCCTTCCCTATACGGCACTTACTGCACTCTGCCTGCATGGCTCCCTGCCCTGCCAATCCTGGAAGGAAAAACGCAATGGAAGGGAAATGGGTACATTCCCTGGAAGTCCCAAATGTGGATACCCAATGCCAGTGTCCTCTACCCCCCATGTTTTTTCACTCCCGCTAGACAGGCCCTCCAGAACTTCCACAGGCTCCTCACCCCAGCATGCCAAGAGGAGGACAGCCCTCCTTCTAGGGGGCTGCTTATCCTCTTCCTGTGTCCCTGATCCTGGGCGAGACACCAAAACCTCCATACCAGACGCTTAGCATCTCTCAGGTCCCTTGCACGCCCATGCCCTGGAGGCCACGTTGTTCTGAATTGTCACGTCTTCAGTCTAATGCAGCAGATGCTGCCCTGTCTGTCCTCCATGTGAACTCCACAAGGTCACGCAGTGGCAGGAATCTGTGTCCCAGCCTAGAACCTCTTCCCCAATATGGCGTGTGACTACGAGGGCTTGCTTGCAGTCCTTTCATGCATTGATGGAGGACTTATGAAGTGCCGGCGCCAAGCCAGGTCTGACCTTCCCAGGTTTCTCCCACGCTGGCTGGCCGACAGCCCCACAGGCCCTGATATTTGGTGATAGCAAGTGCCAACGCAGCTACGTGAATGCCTTCCCTGCTTGGCCTGCCCACCGTGCTTCTCTCTCCCTTTGGAGCTCGGCTTGAGGGTCCCTTTGTGGGAAGTGCGCCCATGTTTCTGTCCCTTGCTGTTCATGCTCTGCCCTGCATGGGATGGCTCCCGTGTCTGCCCTCTGTCTGGAGATGGCAATGACCATGTCTGCCATCTCTCAGGGCCGCTCGCACTGACTCAGGGGCTGAGTTTTTGGTGGTTCAACAGAGGGACCAATGGAGGGGAAGGCCCTGCTCAGGCCTTGGTGAGCAAACCCAGAAACAGAGGCACCTGGCAGAGGTCCACAGTGTGGGAGAGAGGCCTCCAGGCAGGAGAAAATGGGGGGCCCAGCGGGGAGAGGACCTGGGTGGGAGAAGATGGGGGCACTCAGCAGGGAGAGGACCTCGGCAGGCAGGAGAGCAATGGAGGGAAACATGGCCGTGGGAGCTGAGAGTGACCAGAGGCTTCATTTAAGCCTCCTTTGCTATGCTTCTCCACCACCTGTCTGTCAGTGGTGGCCTTCATGTTGCTGTGATGCTGGAAGCTATGCCAGCGGAATTTCAAATACCAGCAGGGTCATCCCTGGTAGACAGGTTTCAGTGGAGTTTCCAGACTAAATCAGATGCGGAAAGGCCTGGTGATCTACTTCGGAAAACTAGCCAGTGAAAACTGTGAGGTACGACATCCCTTTGCAGTGGACAGTTTAGTCCTGTGGTCCTGGCTTTGGGAGCAGAACCACACCTGAGGCCAATTAGTACAGGCCAACCAGACTAAGAGGGATCACCCTGGGGATGACATGGACTAAGCCTCAGGAGGACACAGGCTGAGGCCAATAAGAGCCTGGGAAGACACGATAACAGGAGCTTTCTGGGTTGGAAAGCTCAAACATTCTGCTCTTGGAAGAGTGGTGAGCACCTCCTCTAGGGACATGGAAGCTCTGTGCTGAAGAACGGCCCTCTCCCGCAGTCCTTGTCCCAGAATGGGGAGGTCAAGAGATTGGAACTTCTTCAGAAGAGATGGTCACCAACCCAGCAGAAACCCTGGGCTCCGTAAGAGTGCAGAGGCAGGAGAAATAGCAGCAGAGGCCAGGAGAAAGCAGAAGCTGGAGTCTGCTGAACAAAGTGGCAGCAGAGCAACCTGGGAGAAGTGGGCTGAGAACTGTATGTGTTTAGGGCTGCGACAGCACCAGGAATAGCAGAGACCACGAGAGGGCCTGGGCAGTGGCAGAAACCCCACCCAAAGCACAGGGGGCCTGGCCTGTCAGAAGTGCAGGACGCCTGGCCAGGGTGCAAGGCAGCCTGACTAGAGCGCAAAGGGGGCTGCCTGCAGAGGCTTTGGAGACTCGGCACAGAGGCCTGCCCACAGAGAGACAGAGCAAGCACAGCAATGCTGCACCTGACCTAAGCTGGTGATGTGAATCCAGCACCTAAGACATGGAGCGCCTGCTGACATCTAAGATGTGCCCGCCAGTGATGTAAGAGTAAACACTGGCTTCCCATCATGGAACAGTGAAGAGTGAACATTGATTTCTGTGTGTTTGCTGTCTCCTTCCCATGTGCTTATGCTCTGGGGGCGTCTTCTGTGTTCTGGCTCTCATCGGATGGACGTAATACTTATGAGGGATCCGTATTAATGAACAACCTGTGAGTGCACCACAATAATAAATTTGTATTGTTTGGACAACCTGTGAGTGTCCCACGAAAACCTCATGGAGCACAACAGAATATTATCCGATATGGTGCTGGAGGAGCCCTGGTGGTGCAGTGGTTAAGAGCTCGGCTGCTAACCAAAAGGTTGGCAGTTTGAATCCACCAACAGCTCCTTGAAAACCGTATGGGACAGTACTACTCTGTCCTATAAATTCGGAATCAACTCCATGGCAACAGGTTTTTTATAGTGCTGGGAGGTGAGCCTCCTAGGTTGGAAGGCACACAACAACCCCAACAACGGACTCAAACACACTTATCATGAAGATGGCGCAGGATCAGGCAACATTTCCTCCTGTTTTACGTAAAGTTGTCATCAGTCGGATCCCACTTTACAGCGACCAACAAGCTATGCTCTTGGTCAACAACCTTTTGCCCATTTTTCATGTGACAAAACCCAGAAGCCTCAGGTGCTATCTCCCTCAGGCCTGCCTGCCCCACCCTGCTATTCTGTCTTCCCTCCTGGAACAATGGTGGTTTGGTTTTTAAAGGGCCAGCCCCCACCCAGGCTCTGCCTCTCTGGTCACCTACGGGCGCCTGCTTGAGCACAGCCGGTGGCTCTGTGTCCTTACAATGCAGAGAGCAAAGTGTTCCTCTTAGACCTCAGTTCTCCTTCCAGCTGATGCCCCTTTATCTGTCCTTTCACCGCTAAACATTTCAAGAGAATCACCACCTTCCGCTTGCTGTTGAACCCCTTGTTCGGCTTCTCTGCCCCACTCCTGGCAGTGTCTCTAGTGACTGCCTGGTGGCCATTCACACCTGTAAGATTGCTCAGCCTGCATCCCGCCACCCTCCCTAGATGTGTGCTTTCTGTTCCTTTGCTGGGTTGGCACTGGCCTTTTTCTCCCTTCTCTCAGAGACTCTCTGGTCCTTTCTCACGGACTCATGCACCATCTGTGTGTAACAACGCTCCCCTACCTCCTTGCTTCAATGCCAGCTGCCCCCTTTGTACTGCAGCCCCCTGTGTTTGCAGAGCATGTCTCTCCCCTCCTGGACCCAAGTCCCTGGACTCAGCCTTTTTCATCATGGGCCCCGCTCCCGATAAAGGCTCAGGGCACAGCTGACATGGATGGTGTGCGCACTCCACTGCAGGGCTCTGGGAGGATGCAGTGGGCATCATCAGGAACAGCCCTGCACAGTGAACCCACAGAGCACACCCTCCCCAACTTTCCCTGGGAGTCCATGACTTGGCTGGCTTTAGTGCCAGCTCAGCCTCTGATTTGATATCATTTGAATTAGGGGCCTCTACCTCTTGGGGTCTCCACCGGGGCCAGCCACGTGCAGAGTTTGAAGAATACTCTCAAATGAGTGGAGAAGCACATGAGGGAGCGGTCCCTGAGGACTGAGTAGCCGGATGAGTGGATGGAAGAATGGGCAGGAGCTGGCTGGTGGGGAAGCAGGACTTTGGTTCTGGCTAGTCCAGCAGCTGTTACACAGCTCCCCATGTCCCTCTGGCTGGCCTGCTTGGCTGCCCATCAGGCTCCTTTAGCCTCAGAGCTAGAAAGGGCTGCTACAGCCAGGCTCTACAGGGCCTTAATGGACATTAGGCCAAGGAGCTGACCATGGAGGCCAGGCTAGTGGTTTTCAAGTTCTGCCCTTGGAGATAGCCAGGGCCCCAGGAGAGGCACCACAGGGGCTAGCATGAGGGTGAGGCTGGGGTGACCAGCTGTCCTGGTTGGCCAAGGGCTGAGCGGGCTTCAGGTGGTAAGCCAGGACAGTTTTGTTGCCCCAGATGTGGTGACTCGCTATGCTCTGGGTCCTGCACCCCAGTTACCAGGTCTAGACTTGACCCTCCACATGAGATCTCTGCAAAAGAGCCGCAAACAAACATTGAGCTATGGTTGATGAGGTACATGCAGGTGTGTTTAGGGGTGATATGGACTGATGCTTGCAAAGCTTTGGAGTGTGTGAAAATAAGATGGATGGATGGGTAGATAGAGGGGTGGTTAGGTGGGTACACTGAATTCAATGTATTCTTTCATTTTTTCTGTATGTCTGAAAATTCTCCTAATGCAATGTCAAGAACAGGTTTGCGAGTCCATGGCGGTCGTCTTGGAGCACTTCTGAGAAGGTGGCTCTGAGATCCCTCCTTCTCCATTGCCACCATCGGACCACAGCTGGGCAGGAGGAGAGGGAGCACCTTAAGAAGGGACATTCACTTGAGTTGATTTAATTTGGCCGATTAAATGTGCTGGTTTGTTTGGAGACTCAGAACAAGTGGAAAGGAATGAGATTGCTTGGTTTAGACAGAAAGAAAGAGACTTTTTAGTCTCAGCTTGGTGTCTGAGCTTCTCACCCTGACTCTGACTCAACCTCTCGATGCCCCAGAAGGAATTGCCCCAGCGACGTGGCCCGTTTCAAGGTCCCCATCCCCACTGCTGATGCCTCCAAGGCTGGGCTCACTCTGTGCGGTGGGGTTGGGGGGATAAGTTAGTGAAGAAGCCCCTCTACCCACCAGAGAGCCCAGCCCTCCTACAGAGAGCACAGAGCTTGCACTCCCCTCCTCACTTCCTGTTTTGCCCAGGCCAGGGTCAGGGGAGGAGGGTCTTGTCCTCACCTTTCTCCTGTGGTCCCAGGCCCCTGCCCCACAGCAGCAGAGGGGCTCTCCAAGCTCAATCTCCCCCACGCCTGAGCACCTCTGGAGTGTGCTGAGTCAGCGTGACAGCCCATAGTGCCCTCCCCCTGCCCCAGCCCTCTTTCAGGACAGGCCCTGGCATGCCACTGCCCAAGCGCTGCCAGGGTGCAGGCAGCACAGCCTGATGGCTCCAGCTGTCCTGGCCTCACCAGTACCCACAGTTCTCTGTCTTACCCTCATGGAGTCGGGTGCCACCCTGGGGCTATTCCTGCCTCTCTGGACCTGAGGGCCCCTTCCATTCCTTGACCTGCTTCCAGAAAGGCCTCACCTTTCGAAAGCCCAGTAACAGAGAGAACCTAGACAATGGAGACTGCCCAGGTTGGATGGGACAGCCCGCAGTGCAGGGGCGGCAGAGGGTCGTGTGCTGTGGGAAGGGCTAAGGGGGCTTCACTGGGCCTTGAAGGTCATTAAAATATATTTAAAAAATCCAAACTAGTCACACACTCCTCACCCCTGCTAGGATCCACATTTCTAATCAGAGGTAAGAGGTAGAGGACCCAAAATAATCAACACTTGGAAAACCGCAGTATGTAACTCCTTTCTCCCACATCTTTCTGGGAGGAAGAGGGGTGAGATCTGGGCTGGGGCTGGGGAGCCCAGGAGGAGAGGGGAGGGACGGGGGTCTTCACAGGGAGCGGGGCTGCACTAGGCAGTGTCCAGGCCTGTGGCCTTTTCGCTCCGAAAGCCAAATGCCAGATGAAGGTTGGGCTTCCAGAAGGGTGAGGCCGCAGCACCTCCAGGCCTCCCTCGCCTGAAAGTGTCACTTCTATATGGCCTTAGGGTCCTCACTCCCCAGTGTCCTCAGACCCGCGCCCAGAACAAGGGCTTTATGTCACGAAATAGTTACACTAAGTGAGACTCGGGCTCCTGGACTGGCTCTTGGACCAGAAACAGGACATTGATGCAAACGCCGGTGAAATCAGCTGTAAATAAGGGCACTCACTCGTCAGTCAACTTGGAGCTAATCTAACCACATGTGTGCTGCTGCCTGTAGTAGAAGAGGCGGGACAGCAGATTCAACGTGTGAGGAGGACATGGTGGGGCGGGGGTGGGCAGCAGCAGAGCAGCAGACAAGGCCTCTAGAAGCTGAGCGAGGCTGGCAGGCCAACAGCAGGGAGCTGGATTCCCATAAACGGGAAGTGGGGTGGGAAGCAGGTTCTCCCCCAGCACTTCCAGATGCTGAGACTTCGAGCGGAGAACCAGTGGAGCCCAGCCAGACTTCTGATGTGCGGAATCGTGAGCTATTAAATGGATGTGGTTTTAAGGCTCTGTGTTTGTGGCAATTTGTCATACAGCAGCAGAAAGCTAAGGTGTTCACCATCTCCCTTCTCTTCTGCCCACACTGACTTCCAGGGGCCAGAACCTTCTAGGGAGACAAGAAGCCCCTGAGGGGATGGTGCCTCCTTTAGCTGGTGGCCCTCAACGTATGATGTCTGAGGGTTGCTGCCACTGCCACCCTCGCTGACCCATCACCACTGCCTGTGGACAGCACCTCTCTCTCCTTCCACTGCACCCATGTGCCCTCCTCTGAGTGGGATCTCTTGCTAAAGCTAATTATTTCTTCCTTTAAAACTCCTCGGCCACTGCTCCTGTCTCCAGCTGCCACCAGCTTACTGCGAAAGCCCTGCCTAGTCCCCACCCCCTGCAGTGTTCTGCCTGCCCACCGCCCAGTGGTCTGCAGGACAGCAGGAGCAGGGCTCACGCTGACCTTGTGTACAAGGCTGCAGACAGGCCTGGGCTGTTCTATGCCTCCCTCGAGCCCACCAGCCATGTGAACTGCACAGATGAAGAGCTGAGACTTGGTGTAGAGGAACAGCCAAGGTCAGCACGTTCATGTGCAGAACAGGGGGCCCAGTATCTGTCTGCCTCCAAAGGCCCTCTATTTCCAGTGTACTAGGATGCCCTTGGAATTTACTAAATACCAAAAAACAAAACAAAAACCCAAACTCATTGCTGTTGTGTTGATTCTGACTCATAGCGATCCTACAGGACAGAGTAGAACCGCCCTATAGGGTTTCCAAAGAGCGGCTGGTGGATTCAAACTGCTGACCTTTTGGTTAGCAGCCAAGCTCTTAACCACTGCACCACCAGGGCTCCTGTTAAATACCAGTGCAAACAAAATAATATATGAAAACAAGTAACATATAGACTATAATAATAAAACAAAACCTGTGCAGCCACCACTCAACTAAAGAAATGGAACATTACGGATGCCCCCTGGTCCTATACTCACGGTTTCCAGCACGGAAAGACCACTGAAGGGGGCATGTGAAGTGACCACAACCAACCATCACCATTGTCACCCCTGGGTATCGCCATCTTATTGATTGACTTTGGCCTCCTTCTTTAGAACTCTTTGAGCCTCAGTTTACCCAGCTAACATTTGAGGTTACTCGCCCAGAGCAGGGTCCTCAAACCGGGGTCTCTGGGCCAGCAGCATCAGCAGTACAAGGGGACTTGCTAGAAATACACATTCTTGGGCCCCGCCCAGAGCTGCTGAGTCAGACACTGGGGACGGATCAGGCTGAGTCTCAACAAGCCCTCCGGGGATTCAGAAGCTCACTTGAGTATAAGAAGCACCGGATTCTAGGATTGCCGAGGCTGCTTCCGGCTTGGACATCCTAGGACTTCAATGTCACCCTGCGGATGAGGAGCTTTCCAAAGTTTCTTAAAGCCCAAGCCCTTTAATGTGGCAGTCAAGGGTTGTCCTCTAGTTTCTGCTTCTGGGACCCCACAGCTTCCTGAAACTTCCACCCACCAAAAGGGTGAGGGCTGCTCTTCCACAGTGTGGGTTTAGAGCTTTAAAGCCAGAGAAGGGAGGTGCATCACGTCACTGTGAGTACCTGTCTTCATGGGGGCACTGAGGGCCCTCCCCGATCCTGGACTGGCCTCAGGAAGTCAACGATGAGTGCAATCGCCCTGGGATGTCAGGGACCCCATGTCGTCATACCTCTGGAGCCAGCAATTAGCAGAAGGAGGAAGCGTGATTGGTGAACATTTCAGAAGAGATGCAGACTGGAAGGGGAGCTGTCTGGTTCAAAGAAGGGGCAGGTCAATGGTGGACACCCCACAGAACTGTCAGCAGGCACCCTCACCTGCGCCAGTGTTCTCGGGGGGCAGGTCCTAGAGGGCAAACATGGACCCAGCTCCTCATTAAGCCCCAGGAGCCTGCCCCAGCTCTCACCTGGATTCTTGGGGTTTCAAATGAATTCTCCAACCTTTCTCCTTCACATGCTTTACAGGTGTGCAAACTGGTGTCCAGAGAGGAATAGGAAGGGCCTTTTTAGCGGTGCAGATGGGAACGCTGGGCACAGTACGGCACAGCACAACGCGCACACCCCTCTCCAGGTGGGAGAATTCCACGTTAGCCATTGTTCATTCAACACCCACAAATCCCCTCTGTCTTAGTCATGGTGAGGCTCGGATCCCTTCTGGGGCGACACAGGAACACGAAGACCCTCCTGTTTGGAAAGCCCTTGGCTTGTGGAGATGGCATCATGGGCCTTCTCCTCCTCTTCCTCATTGTCATCACCGTAGTATGTTCCAGCAGGCAGGAAGCTCAGGGAGGAGCAGGTCCTGCCCAGGTGTACCTTGGCCAAAGCCCTGGGTGTGCTCCTTGCTCTTCTCTTGGCCTCGGGGAAAAGCCAGGTGGGAGGGTGCTAACATGCCCTGGGGCTTGGGGAGCAGCAGGGCAGGACAGCCTGACCCACCTTGCCTCACCCCTTCCCCTCACTGCTGCACCTGGCTGCCCTGAGTCACTCAGTGGGGAATCTACTCACTTCCCCTTGGGCTGGTGGCCCAATGAGGGAGGAGGCTCCTAGAAGACACCCACCCCTTTATGCTACCCTGCTGGAGAGGGCTAACCACCCCTCGTCCAGAGAGGCCTCCCTCAAAGGTGTCCATGCAGCTGAGATGCTGGTGGTAGGGGCACATCCACACTGGTGCCTGTATGGGTGCTGAAATGGGTGCTGAGAAGACCTGGAGATGCAGAGCCCATTGGAGGGCGGAGGTGGCCTTGGCAGCAGAGTCCACACTAGTGTGCTCACTGGCTTTGTGATTATGAAAAGGCGTGTGTGAAGAAAAGGAAAGGGTCTGGTGCAGGGAAATGCTTGTATCACGTCGGTCAAGTCACAGATTTGTTTTCCCTCCAGGTTTTCATTAATGCTATTGTCAGTTGTTTGTTAGTAATGATTTGTTTTTAAGGTGAGCTGCCACCTCCACTCAGAATGTGCACAAGTGTGTTTTTGGAAACAGGCCCCGTGTGGTCTTCCAGCCTGGGACTGCTGATGCCTTGGAAGCCACACCTTCAGCCTGGAAGCACTAATGATTTTCTTCCCTCTTGTTGAGGGAAGGCAGGCACCCAGCCAGCCCATTCTGCTCTGCATGGAAGATGCTGGCTGGGACATGCAGGGAAGGGAGGGAGGGACAGGTCAGGCGCCCAGCCTCTGCCTGGACTCCCATGTGAACTTTACTGTCACTGTGGGGCATCACCATGTGGCAGGACAGGGGGACAAAAACTGCTCTCCATGAGGGAGGCCCTGGGACAAAGAGCTAGGACCCAGGCTGGCCCCTCTTCCACCCTGCTGCCAGTGTCCAGCCCTTCTCCTGGCATAGCCATGGAGACCCAGGTCAGAAATGATCCTGACAGCCTGTAAAAGAACACCACTTTGCATGAGGAAGCTGAGGCTTGAGGGGCTCCATGGCCTGTCCTATTATGGTTGGTGGAGTCTTGGTTTTTGGCACCCAAGATGGTTTCCTTGGCAGGCAGTGTTGCAGGCAGGGCATGAGAGTGAGCTGTGTGCCTAGCATGTGCCACTCGCGACCCTGAAAATCTGCTGCCTCCAGGGCAAGCAGGCACTGTAAAGGACGGGCTGCAATTCATTAAGGCAGGGAAGGATAAGCACTCTGGGGAGGGCGGCCCTTTGTTGTTATGGATTGAATTATGTCCCCCCCAAATATGTGTTATAAATTCTAACCTCTGTGTCTATGGGAATTCCAGAACGCTTAATTGTGCTCATGAGGAAACTTTACATAGATCAAGAGGCAGTTGTTTGGACAGAAAAGGGGATACTGATTGGTTTAAAGTCAGGAAAGGTGTGCACCAGGGTTGTATTCTTTCTGAAGAAGAACGGGGCACCAGGATTGGAGGAAGACTCATTAACAACCTGCGTTATGCAGATGACACAACCTTGCTTGCTGAAAGTGAAAAGGACTTGAAGCATTTACTAATGAAGATCAAAGACCACAGCCGTCAGTAAGGATTGCGCTTCAACATAAAGAAAACAAAAATCCTAGCAACTGGACCAATGAACAACATCATGATAAATGGAGAAAAGATTGAAGTTGTGAAGGATTTCATTTTACTTGGATCCACAATCAACACCCATGGAAGCAGCAGTCAAGAAATCAAGAGACGCATTGCATTGGGTAAATCTGCTGCAAAAAACCTCTTTAAAGTGTTGAAGAGCAAAGATGTCACCTTAAAGACTAAGGTGTGCCTGACCCAAGCCATGGTATTTTCAATTGCATCATATGCATGTGAAAGCTGGACAATGAATAAGGAAGACGGAAGAAGAATTGACACCTTTGAATTGTGGTGTTGGTGAAGAATATTGAATATACCATGGACTGCCAAAAGAAGGAACAAATCTGTCTTAGAAGAAGTACAACCAGAATGCTCCTTAGAAGCAAGGATGGTGAGACTGCGTCTTACATACTTTGGACATGCCGTCAGGGGGGATCAGTCCCTGGAGAAGAACATCATGCTTGGCAGAGTACCGGGTCACCGGAAAAGAGGAAGACCCTTAATGAGGTGGATTGACACAGTGGCTGCAACAATGAGCTCAAGCATAACAACGATTGTAAGGATGGCTCAGGACCAGGCAGTGTTTCATTCTGTTGTGCATAGGGTCGCTACGAGTCAGAACCAACTCGACGGCATCTAACAACAACAACAACAACAACAACATGTCTATGGTTATAATCCCATTTGGGAATGGGTTGTCTTTGTTACGTTAATGAGGCAGGATTAGTGTAGGGTATATCTTGAATCAATCTCTTTTGAGATATAAAAGAGATTAAACAAGCGAGGAGAGATGGAGTAAGACAGGTGCCAAGACACATGGAGATATTCAATGAACCAGGAACCAGAAGCTGAAGAGACAATAACCTTCCCCCAGAGCCAACAGAGAGATAAAGCTTGTTTGTTAAAGCAATCCACTTGTGGTATTTCTGTTATAGCAGCACTAGATAACTAAGATAGAATTTGGTACGGAAGAGTGGGGTGCTGTTCTAACACATACCTAAAATGTGGAAGTGGGTTTGGAAATGGATAATGAGTAAAGGCTGGAAGAGTTTTAAGGTACTTAATAGTAGAAGCCTTTGGAATTTCTGGTGGTGTAGTGGTTAAGAGCTACAGCTGCTAACCAAAAGGTTGGCAGTTTGAATCCATCAGGTGCTCCTTGGAAACCCTATGGGGCAGTCCTACTCTGTCCTATTGGGTTGCTATGAGTCATAAGTCAGAAATGACTCAACAGCAATGGGTTTTTTTGTTTTGTTTTGTTTTTATAGTAAAAGCCTAGATTTCCTTGAAGAGACTGTTGGTAGAATTATGGACAACAAAGGCAATTCTGGTGAGGGCTCAGAAGGAAGTGAGAAGAGCTAGAGAAAGTTTCTATCGTCTTAGAGAATACATATGGCACCAGCAACAGAATGTTGCTAGAAATGTGGGTGTTAAATATGCTTCTGGTGAGGCTTTAAAAGAAAATGAACATGCGATTAGACAATGGAGAAGGTACGATGCTTTTTATGCAGTGGCAAATAACTTGTATGAATTATGTTCAAAGGTTTGGTGGAAGGTAGAACTTGTAAATGATGAATTTGGATATCTGGCTGATGAGATTTGTAAGCAAGATCTTAAAGGGTCCATGTGGTTTCTCCTTGCTGATTATAGTAAAATGAGAGAGGAAAGAAATGGACTTAAAAATGAACTGTGCAAAATAAAGACAGAACTCAAAGATTTGGAAAATTCTGTTGTACAAACTAGGATATGTCCTAGAATTTTCACCAAGGATGTGGCTACACAATCTTTTGTTAAAGAGATTAAGCCTGTAACTGATGGATCTAACAAACCACCACAGCAGAAAACTCTTCAGCTTAGACTGAAGGGGACAGAGAAAGAATGAAAGGTAAGAATGCTGTTTGCCTCTTAGAATTCTACAGGCAGGAAACAGACTATAAAAGCTACATTTGTTGTTTCCATGAACAGAAAAGGCCCATACCTGAAGCAGCTTAGAGATCAGCAGAAGTGTTGGAAGGAATGTGGGAAGCAGGGCCTTCTCGGTTTCAAAGGGTGGGGCCATGGCCTCCTGGATCTCAAAGGGTGGAGCCACAGCTTCCTAGGCTTCAAAGAGTTGGATCTTCACCAGCTTCGTTCTGTAGTGTGGGGCTATTGTTAAGGTGTGCTAGGGAGATGGGCTACTGCCCAAAGCTGAGGGGGTGGGGCTGTCATGCCCAAGGGGCAGAAGAACAGAGCCTGCCAGGGCCAAGGAGATGGGGTCACAATTCAGATGGACTAGGAGAATGGGTCCACCTAAAGCCAAGGGAGCAGTGTTGCCATCCCAGAGGCCTGGAAGGCAGAGTTGAAGCCTAGGGCTGAGCGGCCTCCGCTTGGAATCCAGAAGGCATGGCCAACACCCAGAGTCTGGAGGACGAAGCCATTGCCCAGATGGTCTCAGAGAAGAGAGGATTTTTTTCAAGCATTAAAGGCTAATGTAATTTGTTCTGCTGGGTTTTGGACTTTCTTGGTGCCTGTTAGTCTTTCTTTCCCTCCAATTTCTCCCATCTGTAATAGAAATGTCTACCTTGTGCCTGTTCCACCATAGTACTTTGTAAACAGATAACTTGTACTCTAGATTTCACAGGTTCACAGATGAAGAGGAATTTTGTTGCAGGATGGAATATGCCTAAAGCCTCATCCATATTTGATTTAGCTGTCCCCCCATAATTGTGTTGTAAATCCCAACCTCTATGCCTGTGGTTATAATCTCATTTGGGAATGGGTTGTCTCTGTAACGTTAATGAGGCAGGATTAGCATAGGGTATGTCTTGAGTCTATCTCTTATGAGGTATAAAAAGAGGCTAAACAAGTGAACAGAGCAGAGATGGAGTAAGATAGATGCCAAGACACATGGAGATCACCAAGGAACCAGGAAGCAGAAGCTGAAGAGACAACAACCATCCCCCAGAGCTGACAGAGAGAAAGACTTCCCCTAGAGCCGGCACTCTGAATTTGGACTTTTAGGCTCCTAAACTGTGAGAAAATAAATTTCTGTTTGTTAAAGCAACCCACTTGTGGTATTTCTGTGATAGAGGTAACTAAAACTATGGTGTCCTCAAAGCCAATGGCATTGGCCAAGCCTGGCAGATAGCTCTGTCATTAGCCTGTTTGCTTGCTGTTATGTCCTTCTCTTTCCTGGGCCTCAGTTTCTCCACATAACACAAGGTGGCTGGACCATATTCCCTCCGAGGCTTGCAGAGAAGATCAGATCCTTCTCATTCTCTGCTTGAATCACAGGCTATATCTGCACCTGAGAGATGCTGCAGCTCTCCCGAGACCCTTTGGCATATCCTCATCTCCTGCAGTTGGTCTCCTGGGCGAGGTCCATGTCCTTGTCCTTGGCTGGCTCAGAGCTCTGGTGAGCCTTCCCACCAGGTCTGGAGTCTCTGTGTTCTGCCATCAGAGCCCCCCACCCCACCCCGTGGCCTCACTCAGATGATGGCTGCCCTGCATGACAGGAGTAGTCTGCTCCTTCTTGGAAAAGGAGTGGCCAGAGCCTGGCTTCCCCATGGACTGGGCTCCCTTGAGGGTGCGAGCTGCCTGTGGAGTCCTCAGGAGCCTGTCTGCTCTTTCCTGTAACCAGCAGCCCAGGAAGGGCCTTGTGCCTCCCTACAGGGCTCTCATGGGATGCTATCCCTCTGTTCCAGACCTTGCAGGGAGCTGAGCACCTTCCACCCAGAAAGGCTCCCCATGGGGAAGGGCCACCAGGACTGCTGCCGGGCCCTGTGTCTTCCCAGCAAGCTCCCCAGTCCTGCCTGGAGCCCTGGCAGCACCCCTCCTCCCGAGCCGGGCCAGGATTACTGACACATACTTCGAGCAAGTCCCAGCAGGTGGGCAGAGAGGCTCCCTGTGCCCGCGGCCACGCATTTGCCTGCTTCCTTGGCTGCGGCGGCACGTTTAGCTGGGAAGGAATGTGGAAGTGCGACACCTCCAGCTGTCTCACCAGGAAGGCCAGGAGGGAGACTGAGGCAGCGCCTCCAAACGCCTGCCCGCCTACCCCTCACAGTACAGCCCATGGACACCCAGCCTCAGGGACCAAGGGAAGGAATATTATGTCCTCAGGCCCCACAGAGCCAAGGCACTCATAAAATTTCCAAATCATACAGAGCAGCTATGGGGCAAAGAGGGTGCAGAGAAGTCGAGAAGGAAGGAAGGGGGATGGAATGTCCCCATTTAATGGCACACACCCCAGATGACTCAGGCACCACAGGTGTCTGTTCTACAGAGGAAGAAACAGAATGAACGCCATGAAGTGCCTGGCCCAGACCCTCAGTGAAGAGGCCGCAGGGCTGGGGCTGGAGTCCCACCGAGTGTCCAGTCCAGGCGAGGAGGACAGGGACGATAGCGTAAGTTCAGAGTGCCAAGAGTGACAGAGCCTGGGGCCGGCTCTGTGAGGGGCAAGGCTGGGAGGGCATGTGGGAATGTGGAGGGCATTGCGGCGGGGCGGAGGCATGCTGCTGGAGAGGCTGCTCACGCCCTTTGCACCACTGAGCTCAGCAGTGCACCTACCCTGCACATGGTGGTGACCTGCACTAGTGTAAACTGCACGGAGTGAGGTCAGTGAGGCCCAACAAGAGGGTGGTCAGGGCAGCAGGTGGCTATGTGGAAGGAGCGAGGCTGTCGTCAGGTCCTCCCCTGAGAACCACGGATTCTCAGAGGAGGAGGAGTGGGGACATCATGGAGTCCTCCCCCAAGAACCAAGGATTCTCGGTGGGAACAAGCGCGGCCATGGTCAAATCCCTCCCTGAGAACCACAGATTCTCAGGCAGCATCCTTGTTAGGCCATGGATAGGTGGTCAGGCCCTCGTTGCTTCCAGGCCTCCCAAGTTGGCATCCGGCAATGGCTCATATGTTTAGGGAGCTTTTCCTACGTGGAGCCAAATCTGCTTCTGTGTAACCCACAAGTGTCCCTCTGGAGTTGCACTGAAGTCCAGTCCACCCCTCACAGCGTTTTGGACACTCAAAGCAGCCGCAGCTTCCCCTGAACTTCCCAGCAGCAGGCAGCCCCAGCTCTTTGCTGTGCTTTAAAAGGCAAACAGAGTCCTGCCTTAGGTTCAAAAACTCACAGGACAAGTGCCGAGTGGTGAGGAGCGGTGGGACCATGATTATATGAGAAAATCCCACAAGGAAGGGGCCGGTGTGGGCTCGGGGCCAAGCTCGATGGCTTCAGGCTTGTGTGGCAGTTGTGGAAAGTGCTGCTTAAGTAGCCAGTGAGGGACTTAATTTTTTCTAGCCCACTATTGCAAAATATAATAAAATACAATGAAAATGTGACAGCACTGCCAGCTTGCAGTGACATCTTAAGCACTGACTCTCTGTTTTGCCCTCATTTCTGCAGGGCTCTGGTCTGAGATCCACACTTTGAGTCACTCTGGATAAGTTTCACGGACAAAAGAGCTAAGCCCTTTTAGTCTTAGGCCACAGCAGCAGCATTGTCACCTTTACAGGGACCTTTGGAAAGGAGCTTGCCTTCAGGACACTTACGGTGAGAGCTGCGGGCTCTGAGCCATGCCCCTCCATCTGTGCCCGGTATTCAGCACCACACCGTCCGGTGGACTGCCAGCCCCCTCGGACATGTCTACAAGCAGAGGAGCCTGGGCTGCACCTGGTCTACGGTCAGTCTGCCCAGGCCTGCAGCTACTGGCCCACAAAGATGCTAAGGAAGGACCACAGAGCTAGCTGAGGGACCTCAGCTGTAGCCAGGGAGCTTCCTGTTCCTGGAGGGGCTCACACAAAGGCTGGAGATTTGGGGCAAGGACCCCTTACTAAAGAAGAGGCTCTATGAGGTCATTTTTATGGTTCCTCTTTGCTCCAAGATTGTATCCATCTTTGACTGTATTTATTTGTTCTGTTCTCCCTTCCCAAAAGAATCCTAGGAGCTTATGCCAATGAAGCAGACAATCATTAAAAAAACAACAACAACAAGTCAAATGAAATGGAGAGGCAGAATCTGCCATCTCTGAGCCCCACACCAGGCATGGAGTTTTCCAGCAGCCAAGTTAGAGAGACGAGAGGTACTCTTCTCCTGCTCTGAGCTCTGGAAGGGAGCTGCCGTGGTAGGCTTTCAAAGGGTCAATATAATGGATGCTAGTCTTTGTGGTGACGTGGCACAAAGCTGCCTGACCCTTAATTTGTGGTTCTCTGAAGGCAACTCTCCCAATGCCCCTGAGGTTCCACAATGTAGGGGGTTGACCTGGTGTCTCAATATCTCCCGTTTTATATGCTGATCCCTGCCATCCTAAGCCTTGTAATCCTCGGAGAGGGGACCATGGAAGAGGGCAGGAGGGAGAGGCCAGAGAGGAGAAAGTCAAGGAGCTGTGAGTCAGAGCAGACAGGAAGCCACCCCTTCCACCCCTCACCTCAGGACTGGTGTGGGGCTCTGCGTGTGACGTCCTGCAGGGCCAGGGCATCTCTACAGGTGGGCCAGCTTGGGAACGCACATGCATGAGGACCTACCCCCAGGTCCTCACCCTCTGTCCTAACCCATTGCAGTCCCTGCTCACCCAGGCACATGGCCGTCACGGCACTTGTTTTATCTGTGTAGCCTGCTCATTGCTCCTCCATCCGCACCCATCACCCTATACCTGCCCATCCTTTCGAGGTTCGCCTCTAGAGAGTGCTCATGGTCTCCTGTAATGGACAGTGAGGCTGCCCTCTGCCAAGAGCCACCTGCTGTGCTCTGTCCCCGGACTATAAAGATGCCCTTGCCAGGCCCTGCATGGGGGTGTGCCACTGTGCGTGTCATGCAGGGAGGGCCTGGGAGGGCCAGGGAGCAGATGCCAGATGAGATGGGCCTTCAGGGTGAGGAGGAGCCCTACAGGCAGAGATGGGTGGGTGGGAAGAGTGGCATAGACACCTGTGCATAAGGAGAGCTATGTGCTGACCAGCACAGGTGGCTGGGGAGAGTGCAAGATCTCAAAGGCCCTCGAAAGCTTTGCAAGGGCTTCGCAGCTGGCTTTGTAGAGACCAGGGTGTTGTCTTAGCCATGTGGACATGGGGAGCTAGAGGGCTTGTCGGTGAGCAACTAATGGCCTGTGGGAGTGGTTCAGAGCAGAGGAAAGGGCACTGATTATTGCCAGGGCTGGCTGGGGTGACCGTCTGCTCCATGGCACAATCTCAGGTACTGGTGAGGGACAGGCAGGAGGCAAGGGGCCCCAGCAAGGAGGGGCCGGGGCACCGGGCTTTCCAGGCCTATGGGGAAGGTGGCGGTAGCTAGGGGCAGGGCAGAGAATCTGGGTCCGATGCCACTACTCATGCCTTTTAGAAAGTCTGGCAGTGTGGTTGCTGGATTGGAGGGGACAGTTTGGGGGCAGGGAGGACAATAATCAGGGTGAGTGATAGGTGGCCAGGGGTGTGCTCTACAGTGGGGTTAGGGGAGTGGGGGCCTGTAATATCAGTCGAGAAGGATGGACTGGCTTGGGGATGGCCTGTACACTGGGCTGGGGACAGGAAGACGGGCTGTCCTCTAGGCCTCTGGGAGGGTCACAGGCTAGTGACCCAGACATGGAAAGTTAGAAGCAGGTTTTCAGTTCTGAGCAGATCATCTAGCACCGCAGACACTGTGCTCTGACTGTTCCATGTCACAAGAAGGGAATGGGGCATGCCTTCCCATCCAAACGCAACATGGACTCTTCCCATTAGTCTTAATTCAACAAGAGCTCAGCTTGACTAGGGGAGTCCCTGGGTGGCGCAAATGGTTAAACGCTGGGCTACTAACTGAAAGGCTGGCAGTTCTAACCCATCCACAGGCGCCTTGGAAGATAAGCCTGGCGATCTGCTTCTGAAAGGTCATGGCCTTGAAACCACTATGGAGCAGTCCTATTCTGCACACACGGGGTCACCATGAGTTGGAATCCACTCAACAGCAACAACAACGACCAGAGGGGAGATGGAGAGGAAGAAGAGGTGGTGGATCCCTTCCAGGCTGGCACTGCATGGCCTTTGAGACGTGCTCACCACCCCTGCAGCTGCTGCTTCAGAAAGGCCCTGGCTGCTCTGGGGCTCCTGCTCTGGCCTTTGCCTTCCCACCGTCTCAGAAGAAGCCTAGAAAAACACTCCCACAGGTCTCTCCAGTCTAGACCCTTCTGCTCTGTGATGGAGCTGGCTGGTGCCTCCGATGCGGTGGCCATTCAAATTCCCACACGGTGCTGCCAGTGACACCTTCTCCTGGCCCCCTCACTCCCACCAAGAGCCACACCAACTTCAAAAGCCTAATTGCCCCTGATTTGGGCTGTTTCCTTGTTTTGTTTCCCCAGGTGAGGAAGTTCCTGGTCAGTTTCACTTTCATATGCGATTGGTCCCACAGTAATGGCCCAGCTACAATTGGCCTGGGGCTGGGACAGCCTTTGGAAACACTGAGGGGGCATGTGGGCTCCTTGTTTTAGGGAGGGAAGGTGAAACAAAACCACCAATTAGGAAGGCTGACAGCGAGGTGAGAAGTTATAAAGAAACGCCCCGTGGCCTGGGCCACTCCAGTTTTTTTCCTCCCTTGCTCTCTGCAGGCACATCAGAGCCCCCTGCTCCCACCCCCTTCAGCAGTTGCCAAGACTCTTGGGTTGGATGATAAATTAACCAGGGGCAGGAGAAAGAATGAGACGGCGTTTGGAAAGCTCTCTCTCTCCAGGTAGAGGGTACAGAAGAAGACAGAAAAAAATTCTGCTGTTATTAAATTGTATAATGTTATACGCCACCTGTCTCTGCAGATTTTAATACTCTGATCCTCCACCATTGTCTGTTTCTCTGGTTTGTCTTTTGTGAATCTTTCTATTCCGCCTGTGTGTGTGTGTGTGTGTGTGTGTGTGTGTGTGTGTTGTCGTGGGAGAGCATGTCCTTCCCACGTCTGGCTTGTCTAGGGTAGAGGGGAGAGAGGACTGAGGGCTTGGATGGGTCTTGTCCCCAGGGAGCCAGTGTCCTCCCAGGAAGCTTCTTCTCAGGAAACTGAGAACACAGAGGGAGGGTCAGAATCTCATTGAGAGCCAAGCGTGGGTAGAGGAGCTGTGGTCCTGCCACCCCATCCCTGTCAGAATTAGACGGGGTTCGACACAACACCCTTCCCTCCAGACTGTGTAATGGGGGTTTGGATTGCTGAGGGGGGTGGGGTGAAAACAACGAGGGGACCCTACCCCTCTCCTGGCCCCTCCCACTTCTCCCGGAAAATGCATCTCTCAGGGACCATTCAGATGGAGCTTGTTTGGGGCAGGTGAAAAGGGTGGTTTATATGGGTGTGTGTGTGGCGGGGGCGCTCAGAGCAGACGGTACCCCCAGCGTGGGGAAGCCTGGAGGCCGGTGACAGGGCCCTTCTTTATAAGAGGCGTGCGGGGGTGAAGGCGCTTCCTCGTGGGCCCAGGAATGCGGCGGCAGGTTCTAATTAGAAGCCTGGGCTCGGAGAGCGAGGCCGGCCTACAGGGCTCTCGGCCGCGCTCCCTTCTCGCTCCCAGTGACTGGCGGGGCGAGCGTCAGTGTCCGGGTGCCAGCGGGCACGCCAGCCGCAGCCTGCGCTCGGGGGCGGCAACTCCGGCGCGCAGGTGCCGCGCAGCGGCGGCGCGTGGCTGCGAGGGCGAGCGCGAAATGCGCCGGGCCAGGGGGCGACCGGGGCCCCCGCAGCGCCTCTCCGAGGCCCTTCGACCGTTGGTCAGACCCTCCCACTCTGCCTGCCCGCGCCGCCCTGCAGCGGACAGACCCCGAGCCCCCCTCCGGGGCGCCCTTGCTCCCGAACTATCTCTACGAAGACAAAAATTATTATCGGATTAAATGTACTTCGGCTTGCTCGGTCTACACCCCCTTCCTCTCGGAGTATTATTATAATTCCAGGCAAGCCGTCGGAGAGGGTTCCTGGAGGGGGGTGTGCATGCTTGTGGGGAGGCTTCTCTCCAATTCTGGGTCATCATCAGCCTCTAGCCCCAGCCTCCCGGCGCCCGCATCCCGCCCCCCAGTTTGGTTCAGAAAATCCTGGGCGTCTCAGGGTGCCCGCCTCCCCGAGGACGACGGCTAGGGTTCCACTCTCTGTGACGCCTGCCTGCGTCGGCTGTGCCGAACAGGAAGCCCCGAGGGGGGGATAACTCCAGCCTCCCCACCCCCTCATAATATGCGCAGATGAGGGGGAGGCTGAGACCCTTTGGCCCTTTGGTACCCTTTCTTTGGCTGGTCTGCACCTCCATTGTCAGGCTCAGGAGCGTCTCGCCGGAATGTGCGTTGCCTTGCGGGAGGACTAGCGCTGCCCTCTCAGGTGTGGGGTCCTAGGAGCCCTCACTTAGGGGTCCTCAAACCTGATGCTCTTCACCCTCCTTACTTCCCCGGCAGCCCCCGCCTTGCCACCGCGGTCCAGCCAGGGGGCTTGCAGAGAGGGCCCCTAGAGACACCCGCCCAGGCAGAGGCCGTGGAGGCGCGGAGAGGCCCGGTGACGGCCGAGTGCACCCCGCCGCCAGCTCCCCACCCCTCCCGGCCCGGTCCCAACTGTCTTTACGTAACTTCGCCGCTCCGAGCTGTTCAGTCTTGTCTCATTGACTTTGTTTTAAAGTGTGTGTGTATGTGTGTAAAAGATATGGTCCTTAAAGAAAGTCTCCAGCTAATCTCCCTTTCCCCCCCTCGCTGCCTCCTGCTTGCCCTCCCATCTTCTCTTGCCTGTCTCTTGGCCTCGGGCTGCCCGTCGCCTTGGTGTCAGTGTCGCCGGTGCCCGATCTTCTTCCCGCCTCTCCCAGCCCACTGTTCACCCCGTCCGACGCCAAGAGCAGCTGGGACAGTCAGGTCCTTCGCCTGCCCTCTATGCCGGGGGATCAAAGCCCCCGAAAGCTCCACCACCCTAGTCCCAGCCTCGCCCGAACAGGTCGATAGTGGCCGCCAAGGAAAACAACCCGCCGCGGCCCGAGTGGAACCGGAGGAGTAGCGCGCAGATTCCGGGCCACCTTGGGCGCCCTGCCCGAGGGGACCGTGGCTTGGGGGCGGGACAGGGGCCAGGGCGAATGAGGGGAAGTCTCACTCACCACCAGATCGGGTAGCTGCCCAGCGCCTGCTCCAGGCCGCAGAGGAATAAGAAGTATCCGAGCGGGGCCATCGCCGGGCGGGAGAACGCAGAGGGCCGGGAGTCCGCCCCGAGAGCGCGGGTGCCGGGGCGGGCCGGGCCCTGGGAGCTGGCGAGGCGGCGGCGCTGGGCCCTCCTGCGGCCGCAGGGTGCGCGGGGTGCGTGGGGTGCGGGGGCGCGCGGGCTCCGAGGGCGGCGCTGCGCCAGGTGGGCCGGCGGCCGGGCTGCGGGCCGGGGCCCGGGGCGGCGCGGGGCGGCGGGGGCGGGGCAGCGCTGCGGGGGGCGCCCGCCGGGGCCGGGGCTGGGCGGGCTGGGGGCGGGCCGGGCCTTGGGAGCTGGCGCGGCGGCGGCTCTGGCCCCTCCTGCGGCAGTGGGGTGCGTTGGTCCTCGGGGTGCACGGGGCGCGCGTGTCGCGGGGGTGGGGCGCACGGGTGCGGTCCGGGTGCACCGAGCACGCGGGTGCACGGGGCGCGTGAGGTGCACGGTCTCCGAGCGCAGCACTGCACCAGGTGGGCCGGCGGTCTGGCAGCGGCCCGACCCGAGGTGGCAGAAGAGAAACAGTGTGGTCGGCAGGCGGCGCCCGGGGGGAGCCCGGGGTCCGCGCCCCCTCGAGGCTCCCGGGCCGCGCCCTCGGTTTCCGAGTCTCTTGCGTCCTGCTATCAGCTTGGAACGCGCCGTCCCATTCTCGCTCCAGGTCTGCCGCCTGTCCCCGGTCTCTCTTATTCCCTTGCCCTCCAGGTGGCTGGTCTGAGGCTCATTCTAGTCCATCTCCTTGCTTTGGAGGACCATTTGTCGGAAGCTGTACCTTCGCATGGCGCCTCGCTATTCTGCCCGCTGCCGACCCTCTTCGCCCGCACCTAGGCTGCCCGCGCGGCTCGGCAGAAGGAGAGGAACCGGCCAGGAGTGGCCTAGCCCAGGGACAGTGCCCAGGTGGGCGTCCAGGGTGCAGCCGCGAGTCTGCAGGTCCCTGTGGGGCTCAGGTGTGGATACCTTCCCTTTCTCCCCCTACACCCAGCCAGGGAGGAGAGCGCGGCACCCCGGGCCCTGCGAGGGCCGGCCTCGGTGGAAGCCCTCGAGGCGGAGCAGCCACCGTCCCTGTCTCTGGGACCACGGACCGCTGAGTCTGTCAGGGGTTAACAGTGCGTGCAGACTGACTTAGCCTCTCCTGTGCAAGTTGTTTGTCAGTCTCAGTAAGCGATATGACTTTGTTGATGGGGAAAGGGAAGAGCAGGGAAAGGAAGGACTTGTCCAGGGCCGCTGGGGTGAACCCAGCTCTCAGCTTCCAGTCACAGGTTCTCAGCTTTTGCATATTCATCTGCAGGCCGGGGAGGTTGGGAAGTTTCATTATTTGGGGAGGGACAGAGAAAGGCAACGAAGTCTCCCCCAGCTCCCCACCTTGGTACACACTAACAATGAACCATACATAACACATCCTGCAGGCTTTCCCACCTGTCACTGGGCTGGTCTCATAGGTCTGTGTCACAGTAATGCTGGCTGTCAGCTTAGCAGGAATTCATGTTGCCCTGCCATTTTAGAGCCAGGAGAGAGGCTCAGAGAAGCTACCCAGGGCAGAGCTTTGGCTAGAAATCAGAACTTTTGACTCCTCAATGGTGTCTCTTTTTGCTGTGAACTTGTCCCCTCTCCAGGAGCTCTGAGCTTTGCAGGGAAGGTCCTGGGGCCATTTCTGCAGTTTTTCCTGGCAGGGAAAGTGGTGTGGGCAGCACTGGCTTGAGAACCGAGAGACAGGCAGCAACCCCCACCATGCTGGCGGCTCCCCCTCTGTCTTAGTTTCCCCAACTGCAAAGGAATCCCACTGGGTTAGAGATGCCTAAGGTCCTCCTGCACTCACCCCAGGGGGGTCACCTCAATGCGGAGGGAGAGCCTTTCTCTTTCAAGGAAAGTTCACTTTTCTCTACACAAGTCTTTGGATCCAGTTAAGTCTATGCATGCCCCATTCCCGCTACCCCTTCTTGGAGTCAGTGTGTGCCCCCCAGCCTCAGAGGGAAGGAGGGGAGAATTCTGGAATGAGCTGGGGGAAGGAGGGAGGGGGATCTGGCTCGTAGTTCTCCTCTGGACTTTCCCTCTCTCTCAGTGAAAATCCCACCCAATTATAGCATTACTGGAGGAACCTGGGCTTGTCTGTGGGAGCGGGGTGGGGGCCAAGCCCCAGGCGCTTCTGCCCCCGCCTCCCCAGCTGTGGGGCCTGAGGATTAGCGCCTGTACGGGGAGCCCCAAGAGGGCTGCTGACTCCGCACACACAAAGGAGGGGTGGCTGTGCCCACTGGAGGACACGAAAGAGCCTGCAAACGGAGCAGGTGTGCTGTGTCTTCTTCCCCCTCCTGCCTCTCTGAGCCCAGTCGCAGACCTTCCACCTTCAAAGCCTCCACCTAGCTTCTTGCTTCTCTCTCCCTGTCTGTGGCATTAGCTCCCGGCCCCCTGGCCCCTGCCCCTGGGGTGTCTTCAAGGGCTGTGAGCACTGGACATCCTGAGGACAGCTAGCCTCCTCATTCTGCAGACGATGGAAGGGAGGAGCAGGGAGCTGAAGGGCAAGCGCTGGACAGGGTGCAGGGTGCAGGGAGAGCTAAGCCCGGCCCAGGCACCACTCCTGGGTGAGGGCGCCCTATGCCAGAGAGCTCGGTGAAGAGAGAGGTTGCCCCTTGTCTTCAGAGTAGTCTTGCAGTGGCTGAGAAAGCAAATGAGGGGAGGCTTCATGATGGTGCTGGGCTGGATTCCAGAACCTTCTCTTTGTACATGCTTATCAAGCTCCTTCCTGCCTACTGGGCACTATGCAAAGTGCTGTTCACCCCTTGCAGTCTTTGTGCAAGCCTTGCACCCCCCCCCCCACCAGCCCAGTGTGGGGGTGGCGTGTGCAGAGAGACGGAAGAAGGCTGCAGGGCAGCAGGACCTCGGAGGGAAGGGTGGTGGGTCTGTCAGCCCTCCAGGGATCCAGGGGTAAGCTTACAGCAGGGGACATGCTGAGAATAGGGGTCCTGCCTCCTTTTCTGGGTACAATCTAAGTCCCTGAGAATCTGATCTGACAGGGAAATGGTGGCTGCCCCTTACTGCCTGAGCTGGAGTTTCCCACCAGCCCTAAAGGAGGGTGGCGGGGGGGAGGGGGGCCTGAGTTCATCACCCAGCTGATGTAAAGGAACTCAGGAAAGGGACGTCTCTTTCCTTCTGGAGAGTGTGGGGTTCCTCCTTGTCCCCTCAGCTTAAAAGTCTGCACCTTGCTTCCAGGATAAAATCCAAACTCTGTAGCATGGCTCTGCTTGGGGCCAACTCTGGCCTGGCACTTCTCATCCTGTTCTTAGGAGGCTGAAGGTGAGGGGAGCCCCCTGGGTGCACCCTCTGCAACTCCCGCCTGGAACCTGAGCTGGGCCCTGTGCCACAGCCTTCTACACAGACCATAGGGCCCCTGCTGCCCTCCTTGCTTCGGGCGAATGACCTGTTCTCAAGGGTCTTTCCATCTGCAGGACACAGCCAGAGAAACACCTCTGGAGAGCAAGGACTGTCTGTGTGGCAGAGGAAATGGCGATGTGGTATAATCTGAGAAGGCTTGACGGAGGGGGTGGCTTTTGAGCTGAAGCTTGGGGATTATCTGCCACGTTTGATTAAACAAAATTCTCCATTTATTGATGATCCTGGAGGGGCCTTGGAGGAAAGAAAATGTTTTGCCCCACCATAGGCAGCTGGAGGTCCCTGGGGGGTGGTCCCTTCCAGCCAGAAAAGGAGGCACTGTTGCAGGGGCTTGTGGAGGTCCCTGCTCAGGGTTGACTCCCTGGCCCGATGGATGGTGGCATCTTGGGTTGGCAGTTTGGCCTCTGAGGCAGTGAGAGCACGGTGCCTGGCAGGTGTCAGGTGGGGTTTGTAGGGGTTGTTCCTGTACTGAGGGCAGGGAGCAGGATTACAGATCCTAACTGCTTAGACGTTTGTATCATTCTTTTCCTCTCTTTGAGCAAAAAGAAGTTGGAAGGCAGGAAAGGGGTTTGGGCAGCAAGAAAACTTTGAGGCCTGGGGGTTCCATGGCAAAGGGGCCTAGAGGACAAGGCCAGTGAACAGTCAGAGGGCCAGGAGGATGCCCCATTTAGTCCTGAAGTTCCTTCTGGAAGCTTGTGTGGGAGTCTGTGTGTCACCTGGGGAGACTTTACCTGCAGGAGGAAGATTCTTCACTCCAAAGGCAGAGGCCAGTTTTCACAGCACCGTAGGCCAAAAGAAGTACCTCGCAGTTTGTTGATTAAGGAAATCAGGCCCAAACAACTTGATAATTATTCATGTTCTAACAACTTAGAGAGAATAATTCACCTAAGTTGAAAGAAAAAAAAAAAGGTCATATTTTTACCTCATTCTTCAGTAAGCGCAGTTGCTAAGGGGTGGGAAGAATGTCTGTGGGCATGGCGGGGTCTCAAGCTGGGGCCAGGCACAGAGGACCCCCTCACTTCCTGTTCCACATGGATTTTTACATGGTGCTTGCTTTTCATCATATCAACAGCCAAAACGTAGCCTCACAAAGGTAAAGATATCTTCGAAAGGAATATCCCAGAACCAAATTCAGAAACAAAAGTCCTTGGAGCCCGGAAGTATCCGACAGGATGTGCGGTGCTGTGTCTCCCTTGAACATTTCAAGTATTCTGTAGACCCTCATGAGTTTGCTGCAGCTCCCGGGGCATAGCTCCAATGAGAGCAGCTGGGGTGGGCCCACCGGGTGTGGTTCTGCAGAACGCACCCAGGAAAATGGGCACATGTCTGCGCATGAGCGCATGAGCTGGCGGGTGCAGTGGGCCCCAGCCTTTGGCCTGTGACTGGCCGCCCGGCTATCGACACGTGTTTCTCTTTCTACACGCACTCTGTCATGACTGGTGGGCCCTTCTTCGCACTTGCGAGCTGCTGTCTCTCTTCCCTCCACTCCTTCTCTCTTCTTGTTGGCATCTGTCAGAGCGTCATTACTTCCATGGTGACGATTTCGGTCCTCAATGGCTAATGCTGCGGATGGGAGGCACAGGCCAGGCAGGCGGCATGGTCAGGTCCTTTGCAAAGACATCTAGTAGAGTTCTCTACGGCCCTGGGGCATGGGCAGTGGTCCTCATTTGGCAGGTGAGGAAACAAGCACAGAGAACTCAGGACTGGTTCAAGTGCTGGAGCCAAGACTGCGACTCAGGGCCATCTGTCTTTCTGAGGAGGGTCATGCTGTTTCCACCACGTGATGCTTGTGTGTGTTATTTGTGCATTTAGGCCCTCACCTCCTACTCGATCTTCAGTACACAGCATTTTCCTTTTTCAGTTCCTACCACAGCCTTTGTTCAGACTATCAACCTGGACCTCTTTGGCTTGTCCTCTGTCCCTGGTTGAGTAGGTACAGCCTAGTGTCATAGCTCAGCCACCCCACTGGGCACTGGGGTCACCTCGTCCCTCCCATGGGCACCTCTCCCCCTGACTGACTTTTCTCAGAGAGTCTCTGTTGTTGTCATTAGATGTCGTTGAGTTGGTTCTGACTCATAGCAACCCTATGTAAAGCAGAACAAAACACTGCCCAGTCCTGAGCCATCATCACAGTCGTTGCTATGCTCGAGCCCATTGTTGCAGCCACTGTGTCAATCCATCTCGTTAAGTGTCTTCCTCTTTTTCACTGACCCTCTACTTTACCAAGCACGATGTCCCTCTCCAGGAACTGGTCCTTCCTGATAACATGTCCACAGTATGTGAGATGAAGTCTTGCCATCCTTGTTTCTAAGGATCATTCTGGCTGTACTTCTTCCAAGACAGACTTGGTACTGGAGGATCTCTGCTATGGATCTAATCTGGGTACGTGTGTGTCTGGTGGTATCAGTCCAGATCTTTGTTTGTAGTAGTTAATTATATTTTAAAAGCCGGAGAGTCCCCGAGTGGCACAGTTAAGGGTTCGACTACTAGCTGAAAGGTTGGCGGTTTGAACCCACCTGGAGGTGCCTCAGAAGACAGGCCTGGTGATCTGCTTCTGAAAGGTCACAGCCCTGAAAACCCTATGGAGCATACTACTCTCTGCATCTGGGCTTTGAACCGGTTTATTCCAGTTCCAACCCTGCTGAGAACTTGCATTTCCACCCAGATACACTGAATCAGAATCTACAGTTTAACAAGATCCCCAGGTGATTCTTATGTATAACTTCCTAGAAATGCAAATTCTCGGCAGGGGTTCGAACTGGACCGAACAAGTTCAGAAACCCTGCTCTGCACACATGGGGTCATCTTGAGTTGGAATCAACTCTGTGGCGACTAACAACAACCTCCTCTCCAGCACAGGTCCTCGTGGAGCTTTCCCTCCTCTGTGTTATTCAGAAGTTTCTTACTGCGAGGGCAGGTCATTGGATCCGAGAATTCACTAGGTCCTGTGAATGTGGTGGTGACAAGGACCACCCGTGGGTGCCCACTGCTGCCCAGCATTCTACTAAGTGTTACATGGAGAGAACCCCCTTCAGTTCAGTGTTCATGGAGAGGCAGCTGATGGCTAGTGAGGTGAAGCCACTTTGCCAGTGCTCCTAGAGGAAGTTGACTCGGGATTGGATTCCCAGTCTCTCTGGTTATCCTCTGTAGAGTATGTGTCTCCATAAAATAAGTCCCTCTGAGATCTGGATACTGATTGTGGGACTTAGAACTCAGAAAGCTAGCCTTAACCCGTGGGGCCACATGGTAAATGTTGTGCCTGTGAACGAAAACCAGAGTGCCAAGAGGGAGGTAAGGGACATAGGAATCCTGGTGTCCGGAGAACATGGACGTTTGTACTGGTCCCATTGGGAGAGTCCTGTAGTATGGAACACCCACTTAAATAAGGATGGAGGTTCTATGGTTGTGGGCCCAACTCTGTGGATGCTGGTGTCCCAGAGACAGTGTTTGCAGAGATTTAGGGAACTCTTTTTGGGAAGGAATCCAGTCTGTCTCAAGGTATGGTTCCGCAGTGAGCCCTGCCTCTATTAGCTACCTCCTCAAACCCCTGCTTAGAATTCCGTTCTACCTTCCATAGGGTCAGATTAGATACTGTGGAATCGACTAGAGCTTAGGTCAGACCTCTCCCTGTACAGGGTGTAGTGACACACAGTGAGGGGCAAAGGGGGCTAGAAGTTGGTCCTGGACCCCATCCCCGGGATCCTTCCACGCTACCATGCTGACTTCCTTTTGGCATGTTGTAGAGAGTATCTGTTGACTCGGAGTCATCCCAACGTCACATGTCTACTCCACCTTTGAATGACAACTCATAGGAGGCTAGTCACAAAGGCTCATTGAATGAATGTCCTTCATACACAAAAATCATGTGTGCGCTTGTTGGTGGTCAAGTTGTGGTATCTACCCATTAGCTCTTTAGCTCACTTGGCAACTCTTTGTTACTCTGGAAATCAAGGCTGGGGTCCATTAAGCATGTCTTCCTCTATTGTCACCCCAGTTCCAAGCCCCTCCTTCCTTCATTTAGCACATGGCCATGTAGAAGGGATAAGTGATTGGGTTCTCATGGCAAGAGCCATTATTTTTGAACCTGCCCTCCTCAAGGGGGACCTGGGGTTGTGGGAATTGTGGATTTCCACATGGAGAAAAGGATGGACTCTGAGAATCATGGAGACAGAGCCATGGACTTCTAACATCCTAAGTGGATACATGATAAACTCTGGATGAATGAATGAATGAACGAATGAATGATTGAGATTGTGAAATGCTGGAACCCTTCAATCACAGAATCAGACCTAGAGTGATTGAATAAATAGAGCCATTGGCTCTTGGAATCTTAAGATTATTTAAGCAGGGAGCTATAGATTGAGAGTCTTAGAACATGAGATAATAGAATTCTGGGATAAAAATCACAGAATCATGGAGTGTTGGAATCACGGACTCTCAGGACTGTTAGGATCTGTAGATTAGTCATCCTGGAGCTGCGGCACCATGTGTGCCTGGAATCCTAGCTCTGCAGCCTCTGCTCGCCCACCTGTTAAAATAGAGTGCCAGGCTGCCGCCCAGATTTTCCCACCTGCAATGGTTAATTTCTGTGGTGTGACAGTAGGCAGATTTGGCCGTTTGTTTCCGGGTCCGCTGGCCAGAGTTCAGCTCCTGGGCCAACACTGCCCCCGTGTGGAGATGCTGGGATTAAAGTAGGGTTCCTTCAACTGGAGGCATGGTTGTGGGTAGCCTATGAAGTTTCTTTAGCAGCCTCGATGTGACTCTTACAATCATTACCATCCAAGGAGACTTTTGTGTCATGATGACGCTGGCTTGTGGCGTACCATACCAAAAACTACAGTAACCTTGTTTGATCCTCCAGGCTAGTCTGAGATGTGGATGTTGCTATCCTTATAGTGTAAGCCAGGAGCTGAGGCACACAGAGGTCAAGGGCGAGATTCACAGGGTTTGCATCCAAAACCAAGTTTCTGCACTTCAAAGGCGGTGTCGTTCCCCTGATCATGATTGCCCCAGGCTCACAATTCTTTGACCTTCTCAGTGCTGGAGACTCTCAGCTCTACTTTGGTTCACCATGTACTCTTAGTACTATCTCTGTGTCTGCCATCACCCTGAACTGCCCACCTTGAAGATCTTAAACTCCAGGGATGTAGCTGGGTACTTCTGAGAGCAGAGCCCAAGACACAGGTTTGCATGCGGGTAGTTAATGTGAGAATGTGATCTGAGGGATCAGCAGTGTGGGATAAGGGGAGTGGACAGGGATGGTGCTAGGTCCTGCTGGAACCTTCTGAGAGCTCATGAAATGCTTCCCAGAATGTTCTGTCCAGTGAGTGACAGGGGGAAGCATCTGTCCTTTGGCCTCCCTCTGCATGACCTGCCCTGCCCCCGTCTTCAAGCTGTGAATCTAGATTCCGTTCTGTGGAGCCCAGGGCAGCGGAGGCGAGCCTTGTGCACATGCATCTGTGCGAAGCAATGGCTGAGAGGTATCCAGGGTTCTCTACTGGCTGCTCTTCCACTCTCCTTGTTCTTTGGCTTCAATAAGGCTTGATGTTTTGTTTGCTGTGAGGTCACCAGGCCCTCCCTGGGCCTCTCCTTTCCTCTCTGCTCTGCAGAATGCCTCTCATGCAGCTCCGGTTCCTTGCACACTGGGCCTCAGCTCCCAGCACAGGTGCGCGAGCTCAGCCTCATGCCATCCTTTGTCATGGCTCCCTCCCTCTCTGCCCCGACCATGAAGCTCCCAGATGGCCCTGCAGTCGGGTATCTTTGTGGCTCTGTGCCACCTGCCAAGATATCTTTCTAAGGCTTGATTGGCTCCCTTTTCTAGTTCCTCCAATAATTCAACGTGGTTTTTTACACTTGCTCTCCTTTGCGCTTTCAGGGAGGAAAATCAAGGCCCTCCACTGCCCATGGCTACAACCTGCAGCTTCAGAGGACAGATTTCCTTGCCTGCGTGTCCATCCCCAGCCAGCCCAGATGATTCGGGAAAGTATTTGTTCCCATTTCGCTAAGCTTTTCTGACACCAGGCCCGGCAACAATCCCCTTTCTCTCCTAAATCTTCAGCCCTGCACTCTATACTGACTGCGTCCTCTTGGTCTGAAAGCTTGCTGGAAATTTAAGTCTCTCCCACACTATGACCCAGCCTCTCTCTGGCTCTGCTCCCCTGCCTTGCTGCTCATTTCCCTCATCTAAGCAGCCTGCTTGGACACTCCGCATTTGCCCTCCGTGTACCCTCATTCTTCCTCCTTTGATGGACAATGTCCTTTAACTTCTTGCTAAGTCATTGAAACTGTTCAACAGCCTTCCCTTGAGGTTTCCAGGTATAGCAGGTACTCCTGGCTGCCCATCCAATTGCCACACTCCACTTCTCCCTTCTCTGTTGGCTGAAAACTAACATGATGCAGCCTGGAAATGCCACATGTTTGCCCTCCTGGACCTGCTAGGGGTACATGATCCGGGCCTGGCCAGGGGCACGCACAGGGCCTCTGGGAAAATTGCTCCTTCTTCTAAGAGATGCAGGGGTGGTGTTGTGTCCTTATCTCTGCCATTGGACATGGTTGTGCTAACACACGCTTGGAGCCATGTGAAGGTCAAAGGAATGCAGAAAACTCAGTTCTGAGCTCTACATCGCCAAGAGGCTGTACCAGTCCTGAATGACCTGCCTCCAGACTTGTTAGGTAAGAAAGAAAACAAATGCTTATTGCTCGAGATTTCTTTAGTAAGTGTATGAGTTTCCTGCACTGCTATAACACAGACCACACGCTGGGGGCTTACAGTAACGGACACGTATTCTCTCACAGTTCTGGAGGCCAGAAATCCAGAGTCAAGGTGTCGGCAGGATTGTGCTCTCTCTGAAGGCTCTAGGGGAGGATCCTTTCTTGCCTCTTCTTAGCTTCGGGTGGTTGCTGGCAATGCTTTGTGTTCCTTGGCTCGTGACTGCAGCACTCTAATCCCTGCTTCAGTCTTCACATGGCCGTCTTCCCTCTTGTCCGTCTGTGTTTCTGAATCTCCCTCTCCTTGTACGTCATTAGATTTAGGATCCACTCCAATCCTGTACAAATTCAGCTTAATTTGGTTGCATCGGCAAAGACCCTATTTCCTAATAAGGTCACATTCACACATACCGGGGCTTAGGATTTGGACATATCTTTTGGGGGGCTACTGTTCAACCCAGCACAGTTAAAGTATAGCCAAAAGCATCCAAACTGACCCACCTGTCATCTCCAGTTTTCAAGATTCAATGGATACCTTTCGGCTCTCTTCTTATGAGACTCCTTTACAGAATTGGACACAGAGCAATTCATCCCAGCCTGTAGTCACTTCTCCCCATGTCCCAGGTCTCACTCCTCATCTACCCTGCCAGTACTTCTGTGACCCTCCTCTGCTGCCTTGGCTGTGGCCTGGACGCCCTCTGTTCTGCTGCTTGCTTCACTGCACGGTCCCGTGACTATCTGCTCCTCGTGCTCACAATGACCACTGCCCAGGCTTTACACGGACATCTCCACAACTGCTCCATGTGTCTGAAACTCCATGCGTCTAAGTGTGACCTTAAGTCTCCTCCAAACCGTGTGGATTCTCCACCTCCGATGAGCCTATGAGCTTCTGTTCAGTTGGTGGCTCACCTGTGCATGCTGTTGACCATACCCCTTGATGCCGGGGCGAGCCCTTGGGTCTCTGTTATGAATCACATTGTGTCCCCCCAAAATATGTGTCAACTTGGTTAGGCTGTGATTCCCAGTAATGTGTGGTTGTCCTCCATTTTGTGATTGATGTAATTTTTCTGTGTTGTAAATCCTAATCTTTGCCTGTTGTTAATGAGGCAAGATTAGATTATGTTAAAGAGGATTAAGGCGGGACGTAACACCCTTACTTAGGACACATCCATGATCAGTGTAGAGGGTGGCTTCCTGGGGTGTGGCATGCATCACTTTTTTTTTTTATTATTAACTTTTATTGAGCTTCAAGTGAACGTTTACAAATCAAGTCACACTGTCACATATAAGTTTATACACACCTTACTCCTTACTCCCACTTGCTCTCCCCCTAATGAGTCAGCCCTTCCAGTCTCTCCTTTCGTGACAATTTTGCCAGCTTCCAACTCTCTCTATCCTCCCATCCCCCCTCCAGACAGGAGATGCCAACACAGTCTCAAGTGTCCACCTGATATAATTAGCTCACTCTTCTTCAGCATCTGTCTCCCACCCACTGTCCAGTCCCTTTCATGTCTGATGAGTTGTCTTCGGGAATGGTTCCTGTCCTGGGCCAACAGAAGGTTTGGGGACCATGCCCGCCGGGATTCCTCTAGTCTCAGTCAGACCATTAAGTATGGTATTTTTATGAGAATTTGGGGTCTGCATCCCACTGATCTCCTGCTCCCTCAGGGGTTCTCTATTGTGCTCCCTGTCAGGGCAGTCATCGATTGTGGCCGGGCACCAACTAGTTCTTCTGGTCTCAGGATGATGTAGGTCTCTGGTTCATGTGGCCCTTTCTGTCTCTTGGGCTCTTAGTTGTCGTGTGACCTTGGTGTTCTTCATTCTCCTTTGCTCCAGGTGGGTTGAGACCAATTGATGCATCTTAGATGGCCGCTTGTTAGCATTTAAGACCCCAGACGCCACATTTCAAAGTGGGGTGCAGAATGTTTTCATAACAGAATTATTTTGCCAATTGACTTAGAAGTCCCCTTAAACCATGGTTCCCAAACACCCGCCCTTGCTCCGCTGACCTTTGAAGCATTCATTTTATCCCGGAAACTTCTCTGCTTTTGGTCCAGTCCAATTGGGCTGACCTTCCATGTATTGAGTGTTGTCCTTCCCTTCACATAAAGCAGTTCTTATCTACTGATTAATCAATAAAAAACCCTCTCCCTCCCTCCCTCCCCGCCTCGTAACCACAAAAGTATGTGTTCTTCTCAGTTTATACTATTTCTCAAGATCTTATAATAGTGGTCTTATACAATATTTGTCCTTTTGCCTCTGACTAATTTTGCTCAGCATAATGCCTTCCAGGTTCCTCCATGTTATGAAATGTTTCACAGATTCATCACTGTTCTTTATTGATGCGTAGTATTCCATTGTGTGAATATACCACAATTTATTTAACCATTCATCCGTTGATGGACACCTTGGTTGCTTCCAGCTTTTTGCTATTGTAAACAGAGCTGCAATAAACATGGGTGTGCATATATCTGTTTGTGTGAAGGCTCTTGTTTCTCTAGGGTATATTCCGAGGAGTGGGATTTCTGGGTTATATGGTAGTTCTATTTCTAACTGTTTAAGATAACGCCAGATAGATTTCCAAAGTGGTTGTACCATTTGACATTCCCACCAGCAGTGTATAAGAGTTCCAATCTCTCTGCAGCCTCTCCAACATCTATTATTTTGTGTTTTTTGGATTAATGCCAGCCTTGTTGGAGTGAGATGGAATCTCATCGTAGTTTTAATTTGCATTTCTCTAATGGCTAATGATCGAGAACATTTTCTCATGTGTCTGTTAGCTGCCTGAATATCTTCTTTAGTGAAGTGTGTGTTCATTTCCTTTGCGCAGTTCTTGATTGGGTTGTTTGTCTTTTTGTGGTTGAGTTTCGACAGAATCATGTAGATTTTAGAGATCAGGCGCTGGTCGGAGATGTCATAGCTGAAAATTCTTTCCTAGTCTGTAGGTGGTCTTTTTACTCTTTTGGTGAAGTCTTTAGATGAGCATAGGTGTTTGATTTTTAGGAGCTCCCAGTTATCTGGTTTCTCTTCATCATTTTTGGTAATGTTTTGTATTCTGTTTATGCCTTGTATTAGGGCTCCTAGGGTTGTTCCTATTTTTTCTTCCATGATCTTTATCGTTTTAGTCTTTATGCTTAGGTCTTTGATCCACTTGGAGTTAACTTTTGTGCTTGGTGTGGGGTATGGATCCTGTTTCATTTTTTTGCAAATGGATATCCAATTATGCCAGCACCATTTGTTAAAAAGACTATCTTTTCCCCAATTAACTGACACTGGGCCTTTGTCAAATATCAGGTTCTCATATGTGGTTGGATTTATATCTGGGTTCTCAATTCTGTTCCACTGGTCTATGTGCCTGTTGTTGTACCAGTACCAGGCCGTTTTGACTACTGTGGCTGTATAATAGGTTCTGAAATCAGGTAGAGTGAGGCCTCCCACTTTCTTCTTCTTTTTCAGTAATGCTTTACTTATCCGAGGCTTCTTTCCCTTCCATATGAAGTTGGTGATTTGTTTCTCTGTCAACTTAAAAAATGACATTGGAATTTGGATCGGAAGTGCATTGTATGTATAGATGGCTTTTGGTAGAATAGACATTTTTACTATGTTAAGTCTTTCTGTCCATGAGCAAGGTATGTTTTTCCACTTAAGTAGGTCCTTTTTAATTTCTTGTAATAGAGCTTTGTAGTTTTCTTTGTATAGGTCTTTTACATCCTTGGTAAGATTTATTCCTAAGTATTTTATCTTCTTGGGGGCTACTGTGAATGGTATTGATTTGGTTATTTCCTCTTCGATGTTCTTTTTGTTGATGTAGAGGAATCCAAGTGATTTTTGTATGTTTATTTTATAACCTGAGACTCTGCCAAACTGTTCTATTAGTTTCAGTAGTTTTCTGGAGGATTCCTTAGGGTTTGCTGTGTATAAGATCATGTCATCTGCAAATAGAGATAATTTTACTTCCTCCTTGCCAATCTGGATGCCCTTTATTTCTTTGTCTAGCCTAATTGCCCTGGCTAGGACTTCTAGCACGATGTTGAATAAGAGCGGTGATAAAGGGCATCCTTGTCTGGTTCCCATTCTCAAGGGAAATGCTTTCAGGTTCTCTCCATTTAGAATGATGTTGGCTGTTGGCTTTGCATAGATGCCCTTTATTATGCTGAGGAATTTTCCTTCAATTCCTATTTTGGTGAGAGTTTTTATCATAAAAGGGTGTTGGACTTTGTCAAATGCCTTTTCTGCATCAATTAATAAGATCATGTGGTTTTTGTCTTTTGTTTTATTTATGTGGTGGATTACATTAATGGTTTTTCTGATATTAAACCAGCCTTGCATACCTGGTATAAATCCCACTTGATCGTGGTGAATTATTTTTTTGATATGTTGTTGAATTCTATTGGCTAGAATTTTGTTGAGGATTTTTGCATCTATGTTCATGAGGGATATAGGTCTGTAATTTTCTTTTTTTGTAATGTCTTTACCTGGTTTTGGTATCAGGGAGATGGTGGCTTCATAGAATGAGTTGGGTAGTATTCCGTCGTTTTCTATGCTTTGAAATACCTTTAGTAGTAGTGGTGTTAACTGTTCTCTGAAAGTTTGGTAGAACTCTGCAGTGAAGCCGTCCGGGCCAGGGCTTTTCATTGTTGGAAGTTTTTTGAGTACCGTTTCAATCTCTTTTTTTGTTATGTGTCTATTTAGTTGTTCTACTTCTGAATGTGTTAGTTTAGGTAGGTAGTGTTTTTCTAGGAATTCATCCATTTCTTCTAGGTTTGCAAATTTGTTAGAGTACAATTTTTCCTAATAATCTGATATGATTCTTTTAATTTCAGTTGGGTCTGTTGTGATGTGGCCCATCTCGTTTCTTATTCGGGTTATTTGTTTCCTTTCCTGTATTTCTTTAGTCAGTCTAGCCAATGGTTTATCAATTTTGTTAATTTTTTCAAAGAACCAGCTTTGGGCTTTGTTAATTCTTTCAATTGTTTTTCTGTTCTCTAATTCATTTAGTTCATCTCTAATTTTTATTATTTGTTTTCTTCTGGTGCCTGATGGATTCTTTTGTTGCTCAGTTTCTATTTGTTCAAGTTGTAGGGACAGTTCTCTGATTTTGGCTCTTTCTTCTTTTTGTATGTGTGCATTTATCCATATAAAATGGCCTCTGAGCGCTGCTTTTGCTGTGTCCCAGAGGTTTTGATAGGAAGTATTTTCATTCTTGTTGCATTCTATGAATTTCCTTATTCCCTCCTTGATATCTTCTATAACCCAGTCTTTTTTCAGGAGGGTATTGTTCAGTTTCCAAGTATTTGATTTCTTTTCCCTAGTTTTTCTGTTATTGATTTCTAGTTTTATTGCCTTGTGGTCTGAGAAGATGCTTTGTAATATTTCGATGTTTTGGATTCTGCAAAGGTTTGTTTTATGACCTGATATGTGGTCTATTCTAGAGAATGTTCCATGTGCGCTAGAAAAAAAAGTATACTTTGCAGCAGTTGGGTGGAGAGTTCTGTATAAGTCAATGAGGTCAAGTTGGTTGATTGTTGTAATTAGGTCTTCCGTGTCTCTGTTGAGCTTCTTACTGGATGTCCTGCCCTTCTCCGAAAGTGGTGTGTTGAAGTCTCCTACTGTAATTGTGGAGGTGTCTATCTCACTTTTCAGTTCTGTTAAAATTTGATTTATGTATCTTGCAGACCTGTCACTGGGTGCATAAATATTTAATGTGGTTATGTCTTCCTGGTCAATTGTCCCTTTTATCATTATGTAGTGTCCTTCTTTATACTTTGTGGTAGATTTAAGTCTGAAGTCTATTTTGTCAGAAATTAATATTGCTACTCCTCTTCTTTTTGCTTGTTGTTTGCTTGATATATTTTTTTCCATCCTTTGAGTTTTAGTTTGTTTGCGTCTCTAAGTCTAAGGTGTGTCTCTTGTAGGCAGCATATAGATGGATCGTGTTTCTTTATCCAGTCCGAGACTCTCTGTCTCTTTATTGGTGCATTTAGTCCATTTACATTCAGCGTAATTATAGATAAATAAGTGTTCAGTGTTGTCATTTTGATGCCTTTTTATGTGTGTTGTTGACCATTTCATTTTTCCACTTACTTTTTTGTGCTGAGACGTTTTTCTTAGTAATTTGTGAGATCCTCATTTTCGTAGTGTTTGACTTTATGTTTGTTGAGTTGTTACGTTTTTCTTGGCTTTTATCTTGAGTTATGGAGTTGTTATACCTTTTTGTGGTTACCTTAATATTTACCCCTATTTTTCTAAGTAAAAACCTAACTTGTAATGTTCTATTTCGCCTTGTATCACTCTCCATATGGCAGTTCTATGCCACCTGTATTTAGTCCCTCTTTTTGATTATTGTGATCTTTTACATATTGACTTCAGTGATTCCCTGTTAAGAGCATTTTTTTTTAATTAATCTTAATTTGTTTTTGTGATTTCCCTATTTGAGGTGATATCAGGATGTTCTGTTTTGTGACCTCGTGTTGTGCTGGTATCTGATATTACTGGTTTTCTGACCAAACAATATCCTTTAGTATTTCTTGTAGCTTTGGTTTGCTTTTTGCAAATTCTGTAAACTTGTGTTTATCTGTAAATATCTTAATTTCGCCTTCACATTTCAGAGAGAGTTTTGCTGGATATATGATCCTTGGCTGGCAGTTTTTCTCCTTCAGTGCTCTGTATATGTCGTCCCATTCCCTTCTTGCCTGCATGGTTTCTGCTGAGTAGTCTGAACTTATTCTTATTGAGTCTCCCTTGAAGGTGACCTTTCTTTTCTCCCTGGCTGCTTTTAAAATTTTCTCTTTATCTTTGGTTTTGGCAAGTTTGATGATAATATGTCTTGGTGTTTTTCTTTTTGGATCAATCTTAAATGGGGTTCGATGAGCATCTTGGATAGATATCCTTTCGTCTTTCATGATGTCAGGGAAGTTTTCTGTCAGGAGATCTTCAACTATTTTCTCTGTGTTTTCTGTCCTCCCTCTCTGTTCTGGGACTCCAATCACACGCAAGTTATCCTTGTTGATAGAGTCGCACATGATTCTTAGGGTTTCTTCTTTTTTTTTTAATTCTTTTATCTGTTTTTTTTTTTTTCAGCTATGTTGTTGTTAATTCCCTGGTCCTCCAGGTTTCCCAGTCTGCATTCTAATTGCTCGAGTCTGCTCCTCTGACTTCCTATTGCGTTGTCTAATTCTGTAATTTTATTGTTAATCTTTTGGATTTCTGCATGCTGTCTCTCTATGGATTCTTGCAACTTATTAATTTTTCCACTATGTTCTTGAATAATCTTTTTGAGTTCTTCAACTGTTTTATCAGTGTGTTCCTTGGCTTTTTCTGCAGTTTGCCTTTTTTCATTTCTGATGTCTTGAAGCATTCTGTAAATTAGTTTTTTATATTCTGTATCTGATAATTCCAGGATTGTATCTTCATTTGGGAAAGATTTTGATTCTTTTGTTTGGGGGGTTGTAGAAGCTGTCATGGTCTGCTTCTTTATGTGGTTTGATATCGACTGCTGTCTCCAAGCCATCACCGGGAAACTTGTTTTTCCAGAAATTCCGCTGACTGGGACGCTGGCTCCAGGCTCCGAAAACAGTCTCTGCTTCCCCGTATTTGTTCTTTTTCCATCTCTAAATCTGTGTTTGTTGTTCAGGGTTCGTAGATTGTTATGTATGTGATCGATTCACTTGTTTTTCCGAGTCTTTGTTGCAAGAGGGATCCGGGGTAGCGTCTACCTAGTCTGCCATCTTGGCCCCGCCCCTGCATGCATCACTTTTTATCTTACAAGAGATAAAGGGAAAGGGAAGCGAGCCGTTGGGGACCACATACCACCAAGAAAGCAGCACCAGGAGCAGAGTGTGTCCTTTGGACCTGAGGTTTCTGCACTGAGAAGCTCCTCAACCAGGGGAAGATTGATGACAAGGACCTTCCTTCAGAGCCTACAGAGAGAGAAAGCCATCCCCCCGAGAGCTGGCACCTCGAATTCAGACTTCTAGCCTTCTAGGCTGTGAGAATAAACTTCTGTTTGTTAAAGCTATCCACTTGTGGTATTTCTGTTATAGCACCACTAGGTAACTAAGACACCCTCCCTTATCCCTGGATCCCTGTCGTGGGTGGCTAGGTGATGTGGGTGGAGCCACCAGTCCTTAGGCCCCTGATGTGGGTAGGCGAGGACACTGTTTAATAGGCAAAGTGGTGTCAAACATAAAAAACCCACCGCTCCACCACACAGCTGAAACAGTTGCAGTCTGTAAACAGGGTCCTGTGCTTCTGAAACAGGCCCACACAGGTCCATGCAGGGGTGAAAGGTATTCAAAGTCCGCGGACCATTTGTACCTGGACAGGAGCCACTTCTCTCCTGAGCTCACCAGCTTAGTGGAGCTGGCAGATTATCTTTTCCCCCAATTGTTAATTTATTCCTTCTCCAAGGCTGGGAGAATGGCTCAGGGTGTGAAACAGGACGTATATCAGGCCCAGGGAATTGACAGCCACTGAAGCTGGCTTAGGGGCTGGGGGCACGGTAAAATAAACACCCAAGTACTTAGCTTTTGCCAAGAGCACTGTTCTTCTCTGGTTCCGGAGGTGTGAGTAGGCTCTGTGGCTCACTGTCTCTCCCTGAGGAAACCATTTCTGGAATGCTACCACCAGCCTGGCCTTGGTGCCCCCAGGGGATCATGCCTGAGGGTTCCTGCAGAGTCAGATCCAGCAACTCCTCGCTGCTTCTGAATTGTCTCTCCTTCCCCCTGCTGCTCAGTCCATTTTCTAACTTTGCCTTTGATGTTCAGGGTGCCTAACCCATAACCCATTGCCTTCGAGTCAGGGTGCCTAGCTTGGCATGTATATAATTGTTTCACTTGTTTTTTTGGGTCTCTGTTGTAAGAGGGATCACTGGAAACGTCTGACTGCTCTGCCATCTTGGCCCAGCCCTTGGTCAATTGATTTTTATAAAAATTTTTTTATTGTCCTTTAAGTGAAAGTTTACAAATCAAGTCAGTCTCTCACACAAAAACTTATATACTTCTTGCTACATACTCCCAATTGCTCTCCCCCTAATGAGACAGCCCGCTCTCTCCCTCCACTCTTTCTTTTCGTGTCCATTTCACCAGCTTCTAACCCCTTCTACCTTCTCATCTCCCCTCCAGGCAGGAGATGCCAACATAGTCCCAAGTGTCAACCTGATCCAAAAATCTCGCTCCTCAGCAGCATCCCTCTCCAACCCATTGTCCAGTCAGTCCAATCTGTGTCTGAAGAGTTGGTTTCGGGAATGGTACCTGTCCTGGGCCAACAGAAGGTCTGGGGGCCATGATCACCGGGGTCCTTCTAGTCTCAGTCAGACCATTAAGTTTGGTCTTATGTCAATTTGGGGTCTGCATCCCACTGCTGTCTTGCTCCCTCAGGTGTTCTCCGTTGTGTTTCCTGTCAGGGTAGTCATTGGTTGTAGTCGGGCACCATCTAGTTCTTCTGGTCTCAGGATGATGTAGTCTCTGGTTCAGGTGGCCCTTTCTGTCTCTTGGGCTCATAATTACCTAGTGTCCTTGGTGTTCTTTATTCTCCTTTGATCCAGGTGGGTTGAGACCAATTGATGCATCTTAGATGGCCAATTGCTAGCATTTAAGACCCCAGATGCCACTCTCCAAAGTGGGATGCAGAATGTTTTCTTAATAGATTTTATTATGCCAATCCTGGTCAATTGATTTTTGACAAGGGTGTCAAAACTATTCAATGGGAACTGTTGAATTGGTGTATGTTCTGCTGTGTATATTCTCAACAACAAAATAAAATAAATTATTAAAAAATGTATTCAATGTGTATAGGACAGTGTTTTCAATAAATGGTGCTAGGAAAACTGAGTACACGCAAAAGAATGAAATTGGACCTTTACCTTACTCCGTATACAAATATCAACTCGACATGGATCAAAGACTTAAATCTAAGAGCTGAAACTGTAAAATTCTTAGAAGAAACCATAGACGAAAGTCTTCATGACTCTTGATGTGACAACAAATTCTTAGATGTGACACCAAAAACACAACAATAATATAAAAAATAGACATATTGGGCATTATAAAAATTAAAAACTTTTGTGCATCAAGGACACACAAAAGAATGAAAAGGCAACCTATATAATAGGAGAAAATATTTGAAAATCATATATATGGTAAGGTATTGATATACAGAATATATAAAGAACTCTGACAACTCAACAACAACAACAACAAAAAACAAAGAGCCCAATTAAAAAATGTATGTAAAGCATTGAATAGACATTTCTTCAAAGAAGACATACAAGCGGCTTTAAAAAAAAAAAAAAAAAGATGTTCAACATCATTAGACATTGTTGTTGTTCTTAGGTGCTGTTGAGTTGTTCCCAACTCATAGTGACTCTATGTACAATAGAATGAAACACTGCTTGGTCCTGCGCCATCCTTACAAACATTGCTATGTTTGAGCCCGTTGTTGCAGCCACTGTGTTAATCCATCTCACTGTGGGTCTTCCTCTTTTTCACTGACCCTCTATTTTATCAAGCGTGATGTCCTTCTGCAGGGACTCATGTCCAGAGAACGTGAGACTAAGCCTCGCCATCCTCCTTTTAAGGAGCATTTTAGCTGTACTTCTTCCAAGACATTCTTCTGGCAGTCCATGTTATATTCAATATTCTTCACCAACACCATAATTCGAAGGCATTGATTCTTCTTCTGTCTTCCTTATTCATTGTCCAGCTTTTGCATGCAGATGAAGTGATTGAAAATACCAGGGCTTGAGTCAGGCAGACCTTAGTCCTCAAGGTGATGTCTTTGCTTTTTAATACTTTAAAAAGTTTTTTGCAACAGATTTGTCTAATGCAAAACATCGTTTAATTTATTGACTGCTGCTTCCATGGGTATTGATTGTGAATCCAAGTACAATGAAATCATTGACAACTTCAATATTTTCTACATTTATCATGATGTTGCTTATTGGCCCAATTGTGAGGATTTTTGTTTTCTTTATGTTGAGGTATAATCCATACTGAAGGTTGTAGTCTTTGATCTTCATCAGTAAGTACTTCAAGTCCTCTTCACTTTCAGCAAGCAAGGTTGTGTCATCTGCATATTGTTAATGAGTCTTCCTCCAGTCCTGATGCCCCATTCTTCTTCATATAGTCTGGGTTCTTAGATTATTTGCTCAGCATACAGATTGAATAAGCATGGTGAAAGGATACAACCCTGACACACACCTTTCCTAATTTTAAACCATGCAGTATTCCCTTGTTCTGTTTGAGCTACTGCCTCTTGGTTTAAGTACAGGTTCCTCATGAACACAATGTTTTGGAATTCCCATTAGCAGTGTTATCCATAATTTGTTATGATCTATACAGTCGAATGCCTTTGCATAGTCAATAAAACACAGGTAAACATCTTTCTGGTATTTTCTGCTTTCAGCCAAGTTCCATATGACATAAGCAATGATATCCCTCACTCCACATCCTCTTCTGAATCTGGCTTGAATTTCTGGCAATTGTCTATCGATGTACTGCTGCAACCATTTTTGAATTGTTTTCAGCAAAATTTTACTTCTCTGCAGTATTAATGATATTATTCGATAATTTATAGATTCTGTTGGATCACCTTTCTTTGGAATGAGCACAAATATAGATCTCTTCCAGTTGGTTGGCCAGGTAGTTGTCTTCCAAATATCTTGGCATAGGTGAGTGAGTGCTTTCAGCATTGCATCTGTTTGCTGGCTGAAACATCTTAATTGCTATTCCGTCAATTCCCGGGGCCTTGTCTTCCACCGGAAACCCTGGTGGCCTAGTGGTTAAGTGCTACGGCTGCTAACCAAAGGGTCAGCAGTTCGAATCCACCAGGCGCTCCTTGGAAACTCTATGGGACAGTTCTGCTCTGTCCTACAGGGTTGCTATGAGTCGGAATCGACTTGACGGCACTGGGTTTGGGTTTTTTTGGTTGTTTTCCACCAGTGTCTTCAGTGCAGCTTGGACTTCTTCCTCCAATACCATCGGCTCTTGATCATATACTATCTCCAGAAATGGCTGAACACAACCAATTTTTGGTATAATGACTGTGTACCTTCCTTCCACCTTCTTTTGATGCTTCCTATGTTGTTCAATATTTTGGCCACAGAATCCTTCAATATTGCAACTCAGGCTTGAATTTTTTCTTTAGTTCTTTCAGCTCTGGAGAAATGCTGAGCGTGTTCTTCTCTTTTTGTTTTCTAACTCCAGGTCTTTGGACATTTCATTATAATACTTTACTTCATCTTCTTGAGCCACCCTTTGAAATGTTCTGTTCAACTCTTTTGCTTCACCATTTCTTCCATTCACTTTAGCTACTCTATGTTCAAGAGCACGTTTCAGAATCTCTTCTGACATCGATTTTGGTTTGTTTCTTTCCTGTCTTTTTAATGACCTTTTGCTTTCTTCATGTATGATGTCCTTGATATCATCCCATAACTTGTTTGGTCTTTGGCCAGTAGTTCAACTTGAACTTGTACCTGAGCAATTGATGGTCTGTTCCACAGTTGGCCCCTTGCCTTGTTCTGACTAATGATATTGAGTTTCTCCACCATCTCTTTCCACAGATATAGTCAATTTGATTCCTCTGTTTTCCGTTTGGTGAGGTCCACGTGTGTAGTCACCGTTTATGTTGTTGAAAAAAGGTCTTTGCAATGAAGTTGTTGACCTTGCAAAGTTCTGTCATGTGATCTCTGGCATCATTTCTATCACCAAGGACATTTTTTCCAACTACCAATCAATCCTTCTTTGTCTTTTCCAGCTTTCACATTCAGTAATTATCAATGCATCTTGATTGCATGTTTGATCAATTTGAGACTGCAGAAGTTAGTAAAAATCTTCAGTTTCTTTGGAATTAGTGGTTGGTGCATAAATTTGAATGGCAGTTTTATTAACTAGTCTTCCTTGTAGGCATATGGACATTATGCTGTCACTGACAACATTGTACTTCAGGATAAATCTTGAAATGTTCTTTTTGATGATGAATGCGATGCCATTCCTCTTCAGTTTGTCATTCCCAGCATTCAATTTGTCATATGGCATGGTAGAGCACATGATGTTTGATTAAAAATGGCCAATACGAGTCCATTTCATTAGACATTAGGGAAATGCAAATCAGAACCTCACTGAGAGAACTACCTTACATCCGCTATAAAAACAAAAACAAAAACTACTAGGATGGCTATATAGAAAAAATGGAAAATAACAAGTGTTAATGAGGAGGTGGAGAAATTAGAACTCTCATCGTTGCTGGTGGGAATATAAAATGGTGCAGACATTTTAGAAAATAGTTTGATGGTTCTTCAAAAATTAAACACAGAATTGCCATATGATCCAGCAATGCCACTCCTAGGTATATGCACAAAAGACTTCAAAGCAGGGACTCAAACATATATACCAGTGTTCACTGCAGCATTGTTCACAATAGCCCCCAAATGGAAATAACCCAAATGTTTATCAGTGGGTAAATCAATAAACAAATGTGATGTATTCATACAATGGAATATTGTGCAGCCATAAAAGGACAAAGCTCTGACACATGCTGTAACATAGATGAACCTTGAAGACATTATGGTAAATAGAAGAAGCCAGACACAAAATGACAAATACTGTATGATCCCACTTATACGAGGTCTTTATAATAGGCAAATGCATAGAGACAGACGGTAGAATAGACGTTACCAGGGGTTAGGGGGGAAGCTTTTAGTGAAGAGTTACTGTTTAATGGGTGTAGAGTTTTTGTTTGGGATGATAAAAAAAGATCTGGAAATAGATAGTAGTGATGATTACACCACTTTTGTGAATGTACTTAACTCAAAAATGTTTAAAATGGTCAGTTTATGTTATATATATTCTATCACATGGAGCTCTGGTGATGCATTGGTTAAGTGCTCAGCTGCCAACTGAAAGGTCGGTGGTTCAAACTCACCAGCTGCTCCATGGGAGAAAGATGTGGCAGTTGGCTTCTGTAAAGATTACAGCCTTGGAAACTCTATGGTGCAGTTCTACTCTGTTCTTTAGGGTTGCTATGAGCCGGAATCAACTCAACGGCAATGGGTAATGTTATTCTACCTGTTATTTTTATTCTATCGCAACTAAAAAAATGTTATAAAGGTATTACAGACAAACAAACAACCTATACCTGAATGTTCACAGCAGTTTTATTTGTAATAACCCAACACTGGAAACAGCCTAGATGCCCTTCAACAGGTGAAAGGTTAAACAAAGTGTAGTGCATCCATACCATGGAATACTACTCAGCAACAACAAGGAACAAACTATTTATACACACAACAAACCGGATGCCTCTCCAGAGATCTGTGCTGAGTGAAAATGTCAGTCTCAAAAGGTTACATACTAGGTGATTCAATTTATATAACATTCTTGAAATAATAAAATTACAACAATGGACATCAGTGGTTACTAGAGGTGGGATAGGTGTGGTTATAAAAGGGAAATATGAGGGATCTGTGTGTTGATGGAACTGTTTTTGACTGTGGTGATGGACATACAAACCTTCACACAATGTGAAACTGCATAGAACTAAATATATCAAATAAGGATGGACATACAGACCAATGAAAATAGTACAGAGATGACATATACAAACCCTCACATATATGATCAATTAATTTTCGACAAGGGTGTCAAAACTATTCAATGGTGGAAAGAACAGTCTTTTCAGCAAATAGTGCTGAGAAAACTGGACACCCACATGTGAAAAAATGAAGTTGGGCCCTTACAATGAATAGAAGTAAAACTCATGGAATCTGAATAAGGTCAGTGGACTGTATCAATGTCAATATCCTGGTTGTGACAATTTACTAGAGTTTTGTAAGACTGCTATCATTGGGGGAAACTGGGTGAAGGGTATATGGAATCTCTCTGTATTATTTCTTATAACTGCTTATGATCCATGTTTCTCTCAAAAGAAAAAATTAAAAAAAATTGAAAAATGATAAAAAATGCTTATCATAGCCCAAGTCTCCTACATGGACCTCATAGGCAGACACGGTGGTGTGAGCAGACGTTTGTCCCATCATGAGTAATCACGTCTACCTGGCATCTGTTACAGGACAGGTCCCCTTGGAGTGCTGTCCCTTCCCTTGCTGACCTGCAGGGGGCAGCCTGGCCACACAAGGAGAGGCCGCGATGAAGGCCAGTTGTGTGAGCTCCGGGTTCCTCTCTCTGTCTCTCTCTCTCTTACGTGTACACACACACACACACACACACACACACACACACACACACACACACTCTCTCTCTCTCTCACACCACCCATGAGGTCATTCTGTCCATGGCTGGCAGGCTGGGCAGGATCATTTCTCCTTGAGCTCTTTGTCCAGCTCAATTTCAAATGACTCATGAGTGGGCTTTTGCCTTCTCCCCCAGGGGGACCCCCCACCCGGCCTCATTTACCTTCCCCGTTAGGCAATGTTTCCTGATAGCAGGCTGCCCTCACTCTTCCCCAGACCACCCCAGAGAACAGCTCCTCCCTCTCTACTGGGCCTCCCCTGGCAGCCTCTGGAGCCCAGAGCCACAGCACTGGGGTTGAGAAAATCCAGCAGGCTCCAGGGTCTGCTTGTCTGGAAACTGAGGCCCAAAAAGGGGTGGGCCTCTTCCCGTCCTCCTGGTCTTAGCAAGAGACTCCACCGAATTTCTCTCCCACCCCAGGAGGAGCAGGACGGTCATCTGGATATGACTCTTGGTGGGCGAGTCATTGGTGATCCTGAGGGGTCACAGTGAATGGGGATGTCATCCCTGACACATGGAGCTGCAGAAGTGCGCTGGTCGCTTCTGCTGGATGTGCCTGCATGTAGCTCAGCTCCCTGAGAGTTCTGCCTCCCTGTACTTTCCCTCTTCTCTCTGGGTGTAAATGGGCCAGCAGAACGACACCTGTTTTTGCCCCGCCAACATCTCAGGTATTGTGCAGATGGTCAGTACAGTAGGAGAATGACAGGGCTTGCTTTGGTGCGGGTGATGCGGGGCTAGCCCGGGTGCTGAGCCCAGAGTCAGGCACCCGTTTCTGAATCCAGGATGGGCCTTCCTGGGAAGCTGGTGGCCTGCTCCAGGCTGGGCAGTGGCAGCTTCTGGATGCTGAGGAGTTTATGGAATTTGGTGTCTTGCTGAGGCCCAGGTGGAACCTCACTGAGGGCTGAGGGCTGAGGTGCAGCAGTCCTCCCTGGTGTCTGTGCAGTATGCCAGGGCTCAAAGCAGTTCAGGATTCCAGCCCTTATCCATAAGGAAGCTCTGCCAGAGTGCCTGGATCTGGGGAACTTGATGGCCTCTGTATTTATAGCTCTGCATATGGGATTTGCTTCAGAGCACACGTGCTGCCCCTGATGAGGACACACAAGCCCTCTGGGGTTGCACCTCCCGCCCCCTTGAAGATTATCACTGTGTCCCACTGTCCCTTGGGCATACAGGGGGCAGAAACAAAGTCCAGGCGCATCCTGTGAAGACTTCTCACTCTTCATCCCAGCAGGCGAGGGCTCTCAGCCTGGGCCCTGTGGGAGCCTGCTCCGGCCCCTCCTGGCTTGTGCCCTGCTGCTTCTCCACCAAGCCTGCCATGACCCCGGCTGTCCCAGCATGAAGCTCCTGGGCCCAGGCTCCTCCTGTGTAAGCCACTTTGCCACATACCAGCATAAATCAGCCAGACTAGAAGGAAGCCTGCCCTCTCTACAGAAATGCCAAGGAGGTGACCTGCAGTTTTGCTTCTCTGAGGAAGCAGAAGGTGGGGGTCAGGTGTTGTCACCCTAACTCACCATGTGACCTGCTCTCTGGGGCTTGGTTTACCATCTGAGAAAGAAGGCCAAATCAGGGGGCCCTTCCTCTGAACCCTATGGAGGCTGCTATGGTGGTCATGTTCTGTGTAAGACCCTGACTTTCACACTTGCTCTTCTCTCTCATCCCATCCTCACCACCTTCTTTTCCTGCTGTCTCCTTTGCAGCTCTTACCTCTGGCTGAGATGTCCTGGAGGTGGCACCCCTTCTTGAAGGTGGGTGCCTGTTCCCAGTGCTGGCTCTGAGCTGGGTGCGTCTGTCCTTTGTCAGGCTACAGTCAGTCTTCCCATTGAGTGTGGGCTTCAACAACTTGGCAAGAAGGATAACTGGGACTTGCCATGGTTGAAACAAAACGTGGAGGGGAGACTCCTGTGTATAAAGTGTGTATTTAGAGACCACCTGCTGTCTGCTGCTGCTCTGGACTCCAGATGGACAGATGATGGCCCTGACCTTTCTAGAATCATGGCTCAGCCCTGGGCAGCAGGTACTGTCTAATCGGATGCCGGCTCCCATAGACTGCCAACCAATACTTTGTGAAGGATTTCGCAGCTGTGTGCAGGTGGGCCACCCAGAGGAGGTTGGAGGCTCGACAGGGAAGCACATGTTCCGTGCACCTGAGGGCCAGGCCAGTTTCCAGAAATGTCGACATCCACCCCAAGGTGGCTGAGCATCCCCCAGCTGCTGTGGGGCAGGTCCACTAGCTGCTGTGTGTGGGTGGAATGGAGCAGGTGTCACCGGCAAGGCCCAAGTGCAAGGAGGGGTGGTAGTGGTGAGGGCAGCCAGTTGTGAGAGCGAGATTTGGGGAAAGGATCGGCAACACTGTACTTGTGGGGGAGGGAGAGCGTCTCCCAGGTTTTAGCGTATGTGGGGGTGAAATGGTGGCACCATCTTCTCTGGGAGCAGGGAGTGAGGGTGGGCATCCCTTACCATTCCCCAGTAGTGGTGCTGGGCGGGTGGTGGACTCTCCCCCAGCATGCTCTGGGACCCTGCAAGGCTTTTAGCCGAAGTTCTGCAGCAGATTCACTGTGTGATCCCAGCAAAGGCTTGGTCCTTCTCTCAGACTTGGTTTCCACTGCCTGGTATAAGAGGCTGGGGTAAGGGAGGCTCTTGGTCCCTCTCTGCACTGAGGCTTCAAGTGGCGTGGGGGCGGCACTCCAGGCTGGCCTGGTCACCTGCCTGCCCTGGCTACCTTCCCCTCCTGAGTCGATAAACTGTGGCTCATCTCTCCAGCATGGGGGCCACCAAGAGCTCCTTGCTGGCCCGCCCCCTTCCTCAGGGACGCCCTGGGTGGCTGCTGTGAGAACCTTCACTCTCCCATGAAGGGAGCTTTTTAATGCCTGCATCGCCTTCCAGAGACACATTTACAATCTCACACATCATTTTTCTTGGAAGCAATCTCCTTGCCTTTAAACATGTCATCACTTGGCGTCTCCCTTCCCCTGCCTCCCGCAGTCCCCCACCGGCTGCTTCTTACTTCCCGGGTGCAGGAGCCAGGCCTTCAGGCTGGAGGCTTTGGGGGTGGGCCGAGCCCCCCCACCCTGGACAGGCTTCCCTCACTCCCACCACCTGGGTGGGCTGGGAAGGGTGGACTGCAGGAGCTGGGGCTACTTTTGATGTTCCTTTTGCTGTGCCAGCCCCCTTGGGACTTTAGGGGTACCCAGCAGGGGTCCAAGGGAGCAGCAGGGGAGGACAAAGGAAAGCCCCCTGCCCACAGGATAGTTCCCAGGCATGGGTTGCACTCATGGAAAGGGCACCGGGTGGGACCTTCATGAGACGTCACAACTTGGAAAAAACATCACTGCTCATTGGAGTTTGGTGAGTCTCAAGTGTGGAAACTGAGGCCCATGGAGGATGTGATTTGCCCAGGGTCACAGAGCTGGTGGCCATGTATTCTTTTCCTCCCCAGCCTATCCCAGCTGGTGCTCCTATGAAATCCCCAGAGAGGGACCTGGGTCTTGCTCACCTGTGTGGCCTGCACGGCAGATGTCAGTGACAGCCATGGATAGGCACAAGGGGAATCCTGACGTGGCCCCGTTGTGGGGGAGGGAGTTTTCTGCCTGCCAATGGCCATCCCTCCTGGTTTCCACTTGGCTATGCCTCTCTGGGCAGCACCCCAGCTATCTGCTGACAACGGCCAGGGTTTCTTCTCTCCTGGAGCCGGCCGCTCAATGCTGGCTGCTAAGAGTCCAACTAGCCCATCCTTCTGTAGGTGTCCCTTGCCCCAGAAGCAGCTCTTCCAAGTTTAGACAGCTCTGACCCATGGGAGGTCTTTCCTTATGGGGGGCTGAGCCTGAGCAGATCACGGTGGTAGACTTTCAGTGTCCTCTCACCTTTGTTCCTGGGCAGAAAGGCAGCCTGTTCTCCAGGAGCTGTGCTGCCTTGACAGTGATTCCTGACAGTGTGCCTGGGGCCTAGACCGTTCAGTGGCACGGGTGACATGCATGCTGGCTGAGTGGTCTGTGCCTGCTGACCAGGCCACCCCACCCCCCACAGGGGTTCTCCTTGAAGAACATTCCATGGTTCTGTCTTGTGATTTATGCATCCCTTGTGTTTTTAAGGGGGCCCTGGTGGCACAGTGGTTAAGCATTTGGCTCCTAACCAAAAGGCTGGCAGGTGGAATCCACTAGCTGCTCCTTGGAAACCCTATGGAACAGTTCTACTCTGTCCTGCAGGGTCGCTAGGAGTCGGAATTGACTCAATGGCAATGGTTTTTGTTTTAAGGTGGTTTTGGATTCTTTAACACGACTTTGCTTCAGAAGCAGATTCCGTTTCCTTGGGGGCTCAGAGCTCCCTCGCTGGTGGTGCCTGACCAGCACCTTGGTCTCCTCACCCGTGTTGTACAAACAGGACACGGAGCTCCCAGAAAGAAGCTGTCCTGGAAACAGCTCTGGCAGTGGCCTTTAGGCCCCACACCCACTAGCCGCTCCACGGAGTAAGATGCCGCAGTCTGCTTCTGTAAAGATTAAAACAAACAAACCAAACCCATTGCTGTCAGTCAATTCTGACTTATACCAATCCTATAAACAAACAAACAAACCAAACCCACTGCCGTCGAGTCGATTCCAACTCATAGCGATCCTATAGGACAGAGTAGAACTGCCCCATAGAGTTTCCAAAGAGCACCTGGCAGATTCAAACCGCTGACCCTCTGGTTAGCAGCCTTAGCACCTAACCACTATACCAGCAGGGTTTCCTAAAGGACAGAGTAAAACTGCCCCATAGTGTTTCCAAGGAGCAGCTGGTGGATTTAGAACTGCCAATCTTTTTTTTTTTTTAATCTTTTGATTAGCAGCCTGAGCTCTTAATCACTGAGCCACCAGGGCCAGCCTTGGAAACCCTATGGAAGCAGTTCTACTCTGTCCTGCACGGTCGCTATGAGTTGGAATCGACTTGTTGGCAGTAGGCTTTTTTTTTTTTTTTTTTGGTGTTTATGTCCCTCAATTTAATGATGGAGTATCCGAGGTCCCAAAGGGTTGAACAACTAAACCTGGCGCCCAGCTGCTCAGGTCGCCTCATTTCTAGGGCAAAAGCGGCGGAAGAGCTGGACCAGGAAGGTGAACCTCTTTGGCTTTAATCATTGAGCGTTCCAGCTTTGCAAAGGGGCGTGGGGCTACCTGCGGGCTCGCTTTCCCCTTCTCACGCAGATCCTCCCCGGGGAACGCCCGAATAGCGCTTCAGCTCCGGGCGCGCGGCCAGGTGTCTCCTGTGGCCCCAGCCTAAGCGGCCCGGGTTCCAGCCCCGCCCCCGCCCCCGGCCGTCTAGCTCCGGAGCTGCCAACACCACGCCCTTGGCTCCCCCCTCCCCAACGGCCGTCTCGTCCCGGGCCGCCAGCACCCCCCCAGCCCGGCTGGGTCCCGGCCGCCCGGGCCAGGCCTCCCGGCTGCTCGGCTCCGACCCCGGTTCTCAGGCTCTCCCCACCTCACCCGGGCGGGCCCGCCTGAGGCCCCGCCCCTCCCCGCCCCTAAAGGGGCGCCCCGGGCCCCGAGTGGCCGGGCGGAGACGCGGGCGGGGCCCGGCACGGCTCGGGTTTCGGCCCCTCCCCTGGCCTGCGTCCCCCCCGCCCCGAGCGCGGGGCGGAGCGGCCCCAGCTGGCCGGGCGCGGCCCCGCCCCCGGCTGCCCCCGGCGCTCCGGGCGCTATAAGAGGGCGGCGGCCCGCGGCGCGCCCTGCTCGGAGCCGGGGGGAGCGCGATGGTCAGCCGCCGCGGCGCAGCAAGATGCTGGATGGGCCCCTCCTGGCGCGCTGGCTCGCCGCGTCCTTCGCGCTGACGCTGCTGCTCGCTGCGCTGCGCCCCTCGGCCGCCTACTTCGGGTAGGTGCCCCTCTGCGGCCCGGGCTGGGGGCGGGCGCGCCGCGGGGCCGGGGGCGCCGGCGCTTTGGCGGTGGCGCCCGCGGGCCTGGGCACAGCGGCCCGGCCAGGTGCCAGGTGCCCGGGCCCGGGGTTTGGTTGGGGCTGCCAGGGTTGCCCGGAGCTGTTTGTTTGCGGCGCGCGCGTCGGTCGGCCGGCGGGTCGCTGTTCCCGCGGCGCGGCGGGGGTGGGGGGGGGTGAGCGTCCCAGACGGGCTTGCGCGGAGCCGCGGTTCTCCGTGACCCTGGAGTCGCCGTCGCCGTGCGCCGGACTGCCTGGCGCTCAGGGACCAGGACGGGTCCCGGCTCGCGTAGGCCGCCTGCTCTTGCCAAACGGCTCGAGCCTTCTCGGCCCCTGCCCACCCCCTTTGCAGCTTCCCCCTCCTTTCTCTCCTCGAGAAGTTAATTTAACAACAACAAAAAAAATACGTACAAAATCCAGATGTTCTTTGCACTGAGCCCCAAAGGAAAAAAAAAAATAACTCCAAGCTGGAGGAATTTATTTTTCTTGCGCTTTGCTTCTGACACCGCCCTCGGCCCGCGGGAGCGCGTCTGTCGGATCCGTCCCGATCGCGCGTCCGACAGCATAGTCGGTAGGACCCGGCGCCCGGCTGAGGCCGTGGCAGCGCCACTGCCTCCCTGCTGTCTCGCGGGGCCGCTTTCCGCGGTCCCGTTTCTTCTGCACCAGCAGTTTGCGGCCGATTGTGGTTTTGGCGCGTCTCTCTCCTTTCCTTCCTTTCCTTCACCCTCCCTCTCTCCCACATCAGGGATGTCCGCGCCGAACGACTTTTAGGGATCCTTGCTGCGCTTTGCACACCGAGGTCCAGGGTGGCACCCAGGCAGGACACCGGCTCTCCCCACCCTTCACTGCCTCCCTTCTCGGGGTGCCACCCCTGGGAGCCTCGCCAGGGAGCCGAGGCCGCCCTCTCCCCGTCCGACCGAGCCCTTGTCCTGGGCGTCCTGCGGTCCGGCGGGCGCTCCCTGGCTGCCGCCCACCGCCTGTCACCTGTTCCTCTGCCCTGGCCCGGGGCGCCCGCGCTCAGCGGCCTGGCCGGCAGAGGGCCCCGTTGGCCTAGGAATCTGGCCCTGGCTTGGGCGGGGAGAGGCCGACTGGGCCGAGGAGCCCTGCAGGTGTATCCTGTTCTCAAAGAAAATAAAATATTTTCATGGGAAACTTTCCTTTTGTGTTTTTCTTTCTCCCCCTTTCTTCTCCTTCTGTTCCTTTCTCCTGGGTCGTCTTCCAGGGTCAGTTCCGTGTCTCCTTTCCCTGGAGTCCCTACCCCGAACCCTCTCCGGGCTCCTGGACCTGGGCCCACTGTGTGCAAGGCCTTTAGGGCCCCTCTGCTGTGAGGAGGGTCGGCAAGCCCCTAGAGACACTCAGGGAGGCCCTGAGCTATGCCTGCCTGGACAGGAGGGAGGGTTAAAGGGTGCGTACTCTGGCTACAGGTCCATGGTGAGTCACTGAAAGGTCTTGTAGGCCAGCCGTGCTTTCCTGCTCTCCCAGGCCCCAGCACATGGGACTGCTCCCCAGCTTTGCACACACCCTGGCTTGTCTGCACCGGGGCTTTGCTCAGTAACCTTCTCTGCCTGCAGTCTTCTGCTTCTGGTCCCACTCCCCCTGAGGTCCAGTCTGGTGGGCCTTTTGGAGGTCTGGGTCTTGCTCAGCACTGCCAGCCACACAGACAACACTCCTCTTTCTCCAAGCTCTCTCTGTGCTTTTCCCCTCTGGGGGTCATTGTGTTCTGCTGTTTTAGACTTATGTATGTGTTAAAAAAAAAAAAAAAATTTTTTTTTTTTTTTTTATGTGTTTAGCTCCCTTGCAGGGAACAAACCCTGTGTTGCAGCTAGTAAGTGCTTCAGAGCTGTCAGTGGCTCTTCCAGCCAGCCCCCTGACCCCTGCTTTCTGCCCCCCAAAAGGCATCAAGAGAGCGTCTTCTGAGTTCAGCTCTGTGAGCCCAGCTCTCTTTCTAGCTGTACTGGGCAAGAAGAAAGAGGAGGCAGGCATGTTGCCCTGGGGGACTGTGTGACAGAAAGTGGGATCTCCCCAAACCAGGTGGCAGGAGCAGAGGGACGCTTCCTGGGAGAGCAGGACAGATGCCAACTGGGTGGACGGTGGAGGAGGGACCAGAGGACGGCTAGAGGGGACCTCAGGCCGGGGTGTGCCTGGTCATGCAGAGCCCAGGGAACATTGGTTGGGGGGGGTGTCTAGGAGGGAGAGGGGAGTGTAAGACAGTTCATGACTGTGACCTTCTGGGGCAGATCTGGGACTATCTCCTGGTCCAGCAAAGGGCCAGATACAGAGGTAGAGGGAGGAGGAGAATTGAGATGGGGCCAAGGCCTTCAGGGCTGGGCAGGGGCTGGAGCTGGAGGCTCAAGGGGGCAGGTGCCTCACTGGTGTCTGCTGGGACATTTGAGGCACTGCTGGTTCTCTCCCAGAGCCCAGGAGTGTAGAGGGAGTAGGAGGAGGGGGCTCCATCCAGGCCTCTTTTCCCTTCCCCCCTCAGAAAGCTCTGCCTGGCACGGAGGCTCCCAGGCAAGGAGGCAGCTCCAGTTACAGCCCAGAAACCCAGCAAGGCTGGCCTGGGGGAGGCGTCACGTGGCCAAGTGCACCCTCCCCGCCCCCTCCCCCAGCCTGCAACCCTACCCGAGGCTGCGCTGCTCCTCCTGCCCTCTTCTGCAGCCTCCAGCCACCAGGCCAGACCCCTTTGGGCTTACCCTCACCGCCCCCCCCGGGCAAGAGGACCCCCATTTCTTCCTCCCTGTGGCAGGCTCCAGTGTCTTCTTGGCTTGTGTGCGTCTTGGCTTGATTAGCAGGTGGTGTTTCCATCTGGTTCTTCTGAGCGCTGCTGTGATGTCTGTGCTCCAGGGGCCTTAGCTGGTTTGGCCCAATGCCCTTCTTTGGCGGAGGGGTGGGCCTGAGCCCTGAGCAGAAGGGCTGGCCCAAGGTCACCTGGCAAGTTTGGGATACAGATTACTTGGACGCAGATCTGCTGTGTCCCCTCCTGGAGGCTGTGGACGGTGAACCTGGGTGGGTTGACAATTTTGGTTTGCTCTCTGTGAGCAGGGGCTTATACCCATACAGCCCCCGGGCTGATGTTTAAGGTTTGGTGAGATGAGGGGTCTGGAAGGCCGTGTGCATGAAACGTGGAGCAAACGTGGGGAGTTGTTCCCTGGCTGGGCCAGCAAAGTCCAGACCCTTGGGCATGCCGCCCGTGGATTCCCCGCAGATGTGGAGTCAGAGCCGGGAGGGGATCTGGAGGGACTGGTTAGGATTTGTTTTGGTGCAGCTGGCCTCTCCCTGGGCCTCCACTCCACAGTGGGGCTGGACGCCCAGAGAGGGGCTGAGCGAGGCCTGCTGCAGAGCTCCCTAGACCTGCTGCCCTTTTCTTAGAGAGCCCGTGGAGCCTGCCAGCTCCAGCGAGGTCCTCCGGGAGGCTGGCAGGAGGAAGCTGGCCAGGCTGCTTCACAGGGCTGTCTGGACAAAGCGATGACCTGAGGCCTCCCGCCTGGCTTCTTCTTTGAAAGAGGAGGAAAGTGCCCTAAGCTTGGAGGCACTTTTTCTACTGTTAGTCTTGCATACTCTGCCTTGGTCAAGAAGCCTCTGCAGGCTGCTCATGGCCAGGCCCTGCTGCTGACTGCTCGTCGACTGAGGGCTGGTCCTCTGCTCTTGTCTCATGCAGCCCGGCTACCTGCACAGAGGAGGAGCAGGACCTAGCGGGAGGGGCCGCTGCCAGCCACGTGCCGCAGGAAGGGTTCCGGGAGGCCATCAGTGCCGGACCAAGGCTGGATGGGCTGCCTGTTTGCCATCACGTGTGTTAGGTGCCAGGAAGGCCTGAGAACTGGTCTCCTTTTGATATAGTGGTGGGATTCCCATACCATAAAGTACACCCTTATAAAATGTACAGTTCCCTGGTTTTTAGTATGTTTACAAGACTATGCAACCAACCTTGATCTAACTCCAGAACATTTTCATCACATCAAGGAAACGCTACCCGTTACAGTGGTGCCTATTCCCCTCTTTTCCCAGCCCTGAAAATCACTGATCGGTGTCTGTCTCTACAGTTTGCCTGTTCTAGACATTTCATGTAAATGGAATCATATGACAGGTGACCTTCTGGGTTTGCCTTCTTTCATTCAGCATCATGTTTTTGAGGCTTATCCACGTTGTAGCGTGTATCAGAACCTCATTCCTTTTTATGACTAAATAATATTCCGTTATATGGATGCACCAACATTTTATTTATCCGTTTATCGTCAGTTCATAGACAACTTGGGCTGTTTCCACTTTTTGGCTATTGCGGATGAACTTTTGTGTACGAGTTTTTGTGTGGGCACATATTTTTGTTTCTTTTGGGTGGAGTTCTAGGAGTGAACTTGCTGGGTTGTGTGGTAGGTAACTTTATGTTTAATTTTGGAGGAGCCGCCAGACTGCTTTCCCCAGTGACTGCACCATTTTACAATCCCACAGTGTGTGAGGATTTCAATTTCTCTGCATTCTTGTGCACACTTTTTATCATCTGTCTTTCTGGTCATAGCTGTCCTAAACCAAAAACACCAAACCCATCGAGTTGATTCTGACTCATAGCAACCCTATAGGACAGAGTAGAAATGCCCCACAGAATTTCCAAGGAGCGCCTGGTAGATTCAAACTGCTGACCTTTTGGTTAGCAGCCGTAGCTCTTAACCACTGCGCCACCAGGGCTTCCATCCTAGTGGGGGTAAAGTGATACCTCATTATGGTTTTGATCTGCATTTCCGTGATGACTCATGATGTTGAGCACCTTTTCATGTGCTTGTTGGCCTTTCATGTAACTTTTCTGGAGAAATGTCTGTTGAGATCTGTTGCCCATTTATTAAAAGGGTTGTTTGTCTTTTTGTTGTTGAGTTGTGTACGCTGTTTGTGTAAACAGGATGTATATCCCCAGACCAAGGCGACCCCATCTCCTGACTTGTACCTTAGTCCTCTGTCTCACTGCTGTGCATAGGGCATTCCAGCCCTGCTGGCCCCTGGGCGGCTTGGGTCTTCCCCAAAGCTGCCTCCCTGTGCTGGCTGGCTTGGTGGGGTGGGGGGCGGGGGGAGCCAGTGTGGAGGCAGCTGCCACACTTTACTAGTCCTGGCATGGTGGCTGCCATATGGAGGCACAGTGTTTTCTGTGGGTGTTGCACATCAGGCCCCTGGGGTCAGGAGGGAAGCTGACTAGCTCCCCCCACCCCCACTGAGAGGTCAGGCATAGTCCCCTGCATCCCTGTGCACAAGCTTGGGGCCCCAGGGATGCAACTACCAGTCCTGCCTCCCGTGAGGCCACTTACATAGGCCGCTGGCTGCTTGGAAGGGGGCGCTTGCCCGTTTCCTGGTGGGGAGTGAAGAAGTGGGAAAGGTTTCCCAGGTGGCAGAAGGAACTTGCCCAGCCATGTAGGCTCCATGGTGGGGCCAGAGGGTGGGCAAAGGAAAACATGGAGGGTTGTTAGAGAGTGGGGACACCCTTGCCCCTGAGTGCAGGTGGGGCAGGCCAGGCTCAGGCCTCCCTGTGGGTGTTGGGGATCTGGAGAGGACTCCTTAGATGAATGATGTTGGGGCCAGGGTGACCCAGAGCAGGGAGGGGTGACAGTGCCTGGGGAGAGATGGGGGACAGAGCTGGGCCAGGTGAGGGGCTGACAGAGGGTGGTGACTGGTGCCTCGCCCCAGTCCAACTTCTTGGCTAGAGGTCTGGGCAGGCAGGAATTTGGGAAGACAGGTGGGCTTTTGGGAGAAGAGTAGCTCCAGTTCCGGTTTGGGGTACCAGCTCTAGTTCTGAGAAGGCCCTGCTCATGGAGACGCAGCCCAGAAGAGGGCCGTGGACTGTCCAAAGTGTTCCAGGGAGCCACGAGGGAAAGGGCAGTGTCCAGGAGATGGGCCTGACCCGCGGTGCCCAGGCCTCTGAGAGAGCTGGAGGGAGACCCCAAGTGGGCTGAGGGGCAAGCAGGCCTTGTTTTGAGACCCCAGAAAGTGCCAATCGGGGCAGAACAGGGTGGGATCCAGCCTGGCTCTGCCCACCATGGCCCCGGGTGTCCTGCCTGGGGAAAAAGGGAGATCCTTCTAGGACTCAGGATCCCGCAGTCAGTGGAGGGGACAAGCTGCTCAGACCAGGGGCCTGGACATCCTGGCCAGTGGGCTGCAAGCGGGCAGGCAGCAAGGCACCCTTGGGCCAGTGCCTCGCCTTCTGAGGGGGGTGTTGGAGCCTCTCCAGGGGCCTCTCTCCAGAGCCCCTCTCTCCCTACCCGCTCCAATCCAGTCTGCTCTGGAGAGGTCCCAGACTGGCCCTCCCACCCACAGCTCTCTGTTAGGTGCATATGGGGTCCCTCTCCAGGACTGGCACTCTGCTCTTGACCCCCAACACAGGGACTGAGGTGATGTTGGTTGCAGACAGGTGCTTGGTGTTAGTCCAAGACCATATCCTTGAGGTGGACCCTTGGAGATTGCCTCTACCACTCTGGGCCCCGAGGTGGGGGTATGTCCAGCTCACATGGGAGCAATGTCTCTGTGAGGTGAGGGCTGGAACTACGACAACCTGGCTCCCTCAGCTGTGTTAACAGATGTCTTGCCCACAGCCGCCTGGGCTTCCTGTGCCGGCGGCCGTCTGTACAGAGAGACAGCTGGGCCTAATCTCGCCTCCGGGCCGCTCCACAAGCTCTTTCTTCCCACCAGTGTGGCTTGGGTCCCCACCCTGGGCCAGGGCCCGATGGGAGAGCCCCTGTGGGCAGTGGGCATCAGCAGGGGTGCAGGTGTTCCTCCCAGTGGCTTCCGGGGTGGCCCTTGGAGGGTGAGGGCACCCAGCTGCCCTCCGGCCCCGGCTCCAGGGGGTTTAGCCTTACATCTTATGAACACAATAGGAGAAGTGTGTGGGTTATTTTTTTTCTCCTAGAAAAGAATGCATGCACACAGATTCCTTCTGGGAAAGGTACGGCTTGGTGGCTGCCGGAGCCCCAGGGGAGGGGAGATGGGCTGATAAAGGCTGGCGGGCATGCTGGGAGGGAGCAGCGAGTGTGGGTCCTCTTTCCTGGCTGCAGAAAGATGACACCTGTTGAGCGGACCTCGCTCCCCACTCCTCCTTAGTCCTCATCCTGCGGGGCACCCGGCCTCCTTTGTGCCTTGTCATAGGCAGTAGGGGTGTACCACGGTGCCCACCCTGGCTGAGCTGGGGGAGAAGGGTCAGGAACAGGCACAGCTGCTTGGGAAGGTAGACTTGGCCTTCTCCCTGGAGGCGAGGTGGGGTAGGGGGAGGCCCACTTGAGGGGCCAGACTCCTGGTAGCTGCTCCTTCTGTCTGACCTTGTGGTGGCCAGGCCCACCAGCACAGAAGAAGGCTACTTGGGTCTTGAGGGGCAGAGGGGGCTCCGGCCCATCCTGTCTGGCCCTTACCAGTCTATGGGGTCTATTTCTGCTGTCACCTCTTCCAGGAAGCCCGACTTGATAGCCCCAGCATAACTACTCTGCCCTGGTAGTTCAGCTCAGGGGTGAGGGGCTAGGGGTCACCACACACTGTACTTCCTCCCTGAGCTAAAGCTTGTGGGTGATTCTGAGGCCTGTTTTTGGGCATGGCCGTGGAGCCCGGTGGGGGGCCAGCTCTCATGCACAGGCCAGGCCACCCTGCCCACTGGGGCTGCTGTGCCTCAGGGCTTTGCTCTGGCTGGGCGGTGGCAGTAGTTGGCATAGTGGGGCCTGCCTTCCTCTCCAGGCCTGTGGCCTTGATGACTGCCCGCCAGACAGTGTACTGCAAAGCCTCCAGCCTGAGCTGGGGTGGGGGACCACGTGGGCCTGGGTGGAGGGAGAGACAGAAGACCCAGACACAGGCTGTGTGGGCAGAGTGCGAGCTCGTAGCTCTATGGCGGCTCCTGGTGGATTCGTGATGCCTGAGACGGCATGGGTGGCTCACGTCCTAGGGGAACCCTTTGCTGTGCAGAGGGGTTCAGGGATGAATGGAATCGAAGGCTGCCTTGGGCACTGATGGCCTGGTTTGGCGTGGTAGGCCAGTGCAGGCAAGGCTGATAGCTCAGCCACAGACCTCAGTGTGTGGAGGGCAGGTCCATGATGGGGAGCTGCCTCCTGCCCTCGGCTGGGTTTAGGGACAGCGGCCAGGTGGGGCGTGGCCCCAGGGGGTGGAGTGGGGAGCAGGGAGTTGGCAGGGGGTTGGGAGCGAGCAGGGGTACTCCAGCAGGACGTGTGGGGGTGTCACAAGTGTGGCTTGGGCCCTGAGGCTGGTGGGCTTTGAGCCTGACCTGAAGGTGTCCGGAGTGTGGCCAGAGGCCGGGCTTGGCGGTGATTAACCTGTGCTTCCTGTGGGGTTAATCACGAAGGAACATCTGTCCCCTGGGGCTGGCAGGCAGGGGGCTGAGCTTCGGCTGTCTCTGCGCTGGGCGGCGCCCTGGCCTTGCTGTCCCTGCCTGTGACCTGCAGGCCTCAGGGCTCGGCGGCCCTCCTGGTCCCCCAGCCATGGTTCCTGGGTTGGGCGCTGGCCCCTGCCTGCTGGAGGAAATGCCGCTGCTCAGCTGGCAGCTCCCTGACCGCGGGACCGGCATCCCGGACGAGGGAATGGAAAAAGTCAAACCTCAGGCTGCGTTTGTTTTTCTTAGCGATACCTGAGGTAGAGGAGCCAGGGGAAGTGGGCTGGAGATCTGGCCCGCAGGGGAGAGGCAGTGAGAGGATCACACAGCCAGAGTGCTGCGTCAGAGAGGCAGATCAGGGCCTTGAGCCAGCCTCCTCCTGACAAGCAGCGGCCCAGGTCACCCTGGGGTGGAGAGCGGGCTGGGCTGAGGTGCTCCTCGCTGTCCATGTCCACCCTGGTGTGAGTGAGGTCAGGGAGCCTGCGTCTGGGGGCACAATGCCATGGGGGCCAGAAGGCAAAGATGCAGCAGCCTGAGGTGGAGGCGAGTGCGTTTGCTTCCTGGGTTGCTGTCTGGGCAATAGGGACCCTTCTTCTGTCCAGCAGCCCGCCTTGGGTCTTCAGCCTCCCATGGGTGGCCAAGGTTGCCATGGGCACTGGGGCTTACCCAGCATGCAGAACAGACCCAGGCTGGGCACCCCTTTGAGCTGGGCGGAGAACCGGGGCTGCCCATGTAGGGCCAGGCCTTTGGGAGCCAACATCGGGGTGGGTTCAGGCTTCAGTACCAGCCCTGGAGACGGTGGCTTCTGTCCTGCTCTGGATGATGTGACGGTCTGCTGGCAGCCCTCGAGGTCTCCCTGGACCCAGAAGGTTACATACACTGGGTGGGGCGGGGGCTGCTCCGAGCAGTGGGAGCTCACTCGGAGGGAACTTGCTGTGTCTCACCTCCATGATGGTGGAGGAGTTTGCCGGAACAGTTGAGGACATATGTCTGCCCAGTGACCGTGCCTCACAGCTGACCTCCCAGGGGTCCAGGCCTCTACCTGGGGCTGTGGGAAGGAGGCTGGGCTGCATTCTAGTAGATGACAGTCATCAGAGCTGTCTGCTCAGCCTGAGCTGGGAGCTTCCTGTGTGCTCACTGCCCCTGTGGAAGGCATGGTCTGGGCTCTGTTGTAGACACAGCTGGTGAGCGATAGAGCCAGGACTACCTGGACAACGCTGTGTGCTTGCCTCCCAGAAGAAGGGATGTACGGCCCAGCAGGCCCATGCTGCCCTCACCCAGGTAGCCTGGCCTCAGAGCCCCTCGCGGCCCTCCTTGTCTGGGTGGTGCTGTCCGCTGTGCCGCATTCCTGCGGCGCTCACCCTATGGTGTGTGTGCCCTGCACGGTAGTGGGCTGCATGTCCTCCACCACCTCTTCCACATGTCTGTGGCCTGGGAGGAGCCCAGGGCTGCCAGCCTGCCAGCATCCATGCCCTTAGCCGTCTCTCCAGGAGGCCTCAGCCAGCTTATTGCTTACCGCTGCTGAAGAAGAGTGAGGATGAGGTGGGCTGAATTGCAGGCCGTAGGGAGGGCACAGGGTCAGTCTCAAAACCAGTTTCTCAGGGATGGAATTTATTTTGATTTTGTTACATACGAAAATTAAATGCCGTCTCGTGGGGCTGAGGTTTCTTTGACAAGGAGCTATGGCTTCTGAGACGCCAGCCTTCCACCCTAGGTTCTCGGCTACCGACGCCGGGGAGCAGCTGGTGGCAGAGGTGGCTGTTTGGGTGGCTGGGGCCAGTCGGCAGGAGGGAAGACTGTCGGGGCGGATGCTGGGGTCTACCCACCCCCCAGTGCTACTCATGGTGGAAGGCTCAGATGCCATCAGTGCCACCGCCTGCCAGTGGAGGGAGTCTGTGCATGTGCACCTGGGTGCTGGGTAGAGGGTGACAGGGGGACCAGAAGACTCAAAGTGGGGGAGGTCTCAGACCCAGCACCAGGAAACAGAGTCCCCGCCAGCTGTTATGGTCGAGAGCGCAGCTATGGGGACTGGGCTCTTCCTGCCACCTCCCTGAGCCCTCGACGGCAAGGACTCTGGCCCACAAATGAGCTTCTGTCCTTCTGGGGCTGTTTACCCCTAAGGCTCTGCCCTGCTCCTGTGTGAAGCCGGGGGGCCCAAGTGCCAGCACCACCACATGCCACAGGTGAGGCTGGGGGCTTTGGGGTCAGGGAGACCTCTGTGGCCCATCCAACACAGAAGGGGCTCTGCCAGGCTGGGTCCCAGAGCTCTGGCCTTTGCAGAGAGCCTGCTGAGCTGCCCTGCCTGCATGAGCTGAGAGAGCGGAGACTGAGCTGTAAAGTGTTGTTGAGTGGTAAGATGCTGGGCTTCAGCTGTGCTCTGCCCAGGCGGCCGAGGGTGGGCCTTTCAGGGTTGGCACTTGAGTGTTTCAGGAAAGGCAGGAAGGAATTGCAAAGTAGGAGCACTCATGGAGGGAGGGGAGTGGGGTGAGGGGAGGCTCCGTGGTGGGTGCCTTTGTAGGTGGATGGCCCAGGTAGGTAGCATGTGTGGCCGAATAGGAAGTCACATGAGCAGGACAGCTGTGCCCACCTGCTCTGCCTCATGTGCCAGCCTACGGTGGGCACCTTGGGTGCAGCAGACCCCACACTGGCCTGGAGCTTCAGTTTCCCCATCTGCCCTAGGGAGCTGCCAAAGACATGGTCAGACAACCAGACCGTGGAAGCATACAGCCTCTTGGGCCAGCCTGAATACTCATTCTAGGCCCTCCTGCATGGGGCCAGCCCTGCCCTGAGGTCTCTGCCTCTTGGTCCAGGCTTCACACACACAGGCTTGCTTCTGACCACCACTGGTCTACCTCCCGAGCTCCCAGATGGAGGGGCTGCTCTAAACCCAGCCCTCACAGAAGAGTACACCAGGGTAGGGTGCTCCTCTCAGGCGCCCTTCCACCACCATCCTTGAGGCCAATGCTGTGCAGTAGAACGTTGTACAGTGATGGAAATGTTCTTTATCTGTGCTGCTCAGTGTGGCAGCTGCTGTCCACTTCTAGAAACTTCTTCCTTCTTTTTAGCTGACCTTATGTCTTTGTGCATGTCTGCTACTCACTTGTGTCCATGACTTGAATAATGAAGAGGTTGGTGCTTGACTGGTGGCCTTGCCTGCCTAGCTGAGGAACACCGGCATCATGGTGGAAGCGAACACTGTCAGAGTGTTCAGAGGGAGCTGGCCCTGAGCCTTGGTTGGTCCATGGGGGGAGCAGCGGCCAGTCAGGCTGTTTTTAAGTTTGGGGACCTCGTTCCAGTTTATAAGCTATACAACCTTGGCCAAGTTACTTAAGCCCTCTGAGCCTCCATTTCCTACCTATATACTGGAGCGAAAATGCTCACCTCACGAGGTTGTTGGGGATTACATGAAAATATATTGAACGTTGTTTGAGTACAGACTTCCTGTTTCCAGTAACAGCAACCCATGTAATTTGGACCAGTCCTCTTGCTGAAAACAGCTAAAACTGAATTTATTAAAAAAAAAATTAATTTCAGAAGTGTCAAAGAGCTGATACAATGAAGGGGTAACAGGAACCCAGAGGAATAAATAAATATGGAAATAGCTTTTGCCCTGAGAGTATACCAAATAAGGAAATATGAATTTTTGTTTTAGTGGTCTCACAGGATGAAGGGGCAGAGCAAACACAGGGTCTGCACCTGGTGGGAAAGCTCGAGGAGACCCTCTGCACAGCAGCTGGGGTCCCAGAAGGCCACAGCCGCAGGGGCCCTCCAACAGGCAGGGACAGCCAGCTCTGTGCATGGGGGTAGCCTGGGCTCAAACCCCCTGTATGGGCCAGGCCCCCAGCCTTGCACTTGATCTCATTAGTTGGGACTGGAAGGACCTGTAGGAGCCTGGCTGGAGTACACATAAAGAAATCCTTTTTGAAGTCTCTATTAGTTTCCTGGGATTGCCACAACAAATTACCATGAACTTGGTGAGTTAAAACAACAGAGATTTATTCTTTTCACTATTCTGGAGGCTAAAAGTCTTAAGTCAAGTATCAGCATGGCTGCGTTCCCTTTGAAAGTTCTGTAGGAGGATCATTTTTGCTTCTTTTCCAGCTTCTGATACCTCCTGGTGTTTCGTGGCTTGTGGCTTGTGGAGTGGTGGCGTGAGAGGGGCACTCTACCCTGGTGCACTCTTCTGTGAGGGCTGGGTTTAGAGCAGCTCCTCCCTCAGAGAGCTTGGAAGGCAGACCAGTGGTAGTCAGAACCAAACTTCACTGTGTGAATCCTGGACCTAGAGGCAGAGGCTTTGGGGCAGGGCTGGCCCCATACAGGAGGGCCTAGAATGAGAAAACAGACCAAAAATGCCATCTTCTCTTTATGTCTCTTCATCTTCTCCTTTTCTGTCTCTTTTAAGGACACTTTATTGGATTTAGGGCCCACTGTACTCCAGGATGATCACATCTCAGGATTCTTAATTTAATTACTTCTGCAAAGACCCTTATTCCAAATGAAGTTACATTCTGAGATTCTGGGAGGACATGAATTTTTGAGGGATACTCTTCAATCCATTACAGTACCTTTATCCTCTGCTTCAGTTATGCTTGCAAATAATTTTTCAAATCCAATGACCAGTACACAGTCAGAGATAACTAGGCACGGGCAGAAACAAGACCAAGTGAGGCCCTGCAGATGTAATAGCAACAGACCAGTAAACAGAGCATCGCACTGAATAAAACAGTTCTGCTCACAGTATTTAAAGAAGTAAGCTAAGCTTGGGGTATCTGTTAAGAAACTAAAACCCTCCAAAACCAACCTAGCAAGTCTGGAAAAACAAAATAGAATTAGGAAAAAAAATTTTTTTTTTTTAAAGTAATAGACTTACTTAAAAGCAGATTAGAAAGCGCTGAAGAAAATTTTAAACTGGAAGATATATCATAAGAAATTATCCAGTGTGTAACATGGAAAGACAAACAGAAAATAGTGAGAGGTCCAGAAATCTAGATGAAGTGATGAAAAGATCTAGGAGGTTTAATCAGATCCCCAGAAGTAGAAGAGAGAACAAGAATGGGATGAGGTAATATCTGAAGAGAATTACTGAGAATTTTCTGAAAGTGTTTAAAGCTATCAAGAAGATGTAAGAAGCCAGGTGTCTTTCCAAACAGAAAAAATAAAAATCAACCCATTCCAGAACATATCAAAGTAGAACTGCAAAACACCAAAGGCAAAAAAGTCATAAAAGCATTCTGAGGGGAATTATAGAGACTACCTTCAAAGGCATGTGAGGCTGACAGCTGACTCCAGAATGGTGACATTGAAAGCAGAAGACAATGGAACAACACAGTCCGTGTGTGAAAGAAAATAACTGGCAACTGAAAGTTCAACATGCAGCAAACGGGTTTCTAAAATGAAGGTGAAATGGAGACATCTTCAGATAAACTGAGAGTTGACATCAGCAGACCCACTCTAAAGGAAGCATTAAAGGCTGTAACTCAGACTGTGGCAGATGGTACCTGCTATGTTCCAAGATGCAGGAAGGAATGAAGAGCAGTGAAAATGGTCACTGTGGAAACACCGACTGTATGAAACAACCCTCTTGTGGGTCCTAACTATAGAGTTAAAATACACCCTGTTAACCTGTTGCCGTTGAGTCAATTTTGACTCATAGTGACCCTATAGAACAGAGTAGAACTGCTCCAAAGGGTTCCCAGAGAGTACCTGGTGGATTCAAACCGCTGACCTTTTGGTTAGCAGCCGTAACTCTTAACCGCTATGCCACCAGGGTAATTTGGGAAGGGCCAGTGGAAGTTGTGTTCTCAGGTGCTTATATCACCCAGAAAGGGAAGGTATTGACCAATAGTGGACTTGGAAAAGTTTCAGATTTGTATTGAAATTTTGAGAGTAACCGTGAAGGTGATAGAAAAGACTAGAAAACTTCAAATTAGCAAAAGAAAAAATGAAAATGAAAATCCAAAAGAAGTCAAGAAAGGAGAAGAAAAGAAACAGGACAGTTCTGACCAATAGAAAGGATAAAACAAGGTGTGAACAGAAGCCATACTATCACTGAGTGTAATTGAAAGCAGGCTAGATGATCTAGGTAAAAAACTAAGATAATTGAAAGCAGGCTAGATGATCTAGGTAAAAGACTAAGATGGTTAAAATTATAGTTAAAACCAAAAAACCAAACCCACTGCTGTCGAGTTGATGCTGACTCATAGCGAGCCTATAGGACAGAGTAGAACTGCCCCATAGAGTTTCCAAGGAGTGCCTGGTGGATTTGAACTGCCGACTTCTCGGTTAGCAGCCATAGCACTTAACTGCTACGCCACCAGGTTTCCAAAATTATAGTTAGGTTTTTAAAAAATCTAATTATTGGCTATTTTTTAAGAGACACAACTAAAAATAAAGATATAGAAAGTAAAAGGAGGAAAAGAACACCTGTAAACGTTGATTAATGGGCTTTAAATAAAAAATGGTACTAGAGAACAGAGAACCACGCTGCCGTGAGAGGCTCCGACTAACGACCCGTGGACTGTAGCTGGGGCTGGGCTTTTGTAGTGACAACAGCTGTGATGTCGAGAGCCTTCAATACGTGCTTGAGAGTAGAAGAAAAAACCAAACCAAACACGTTGCTGTTGAGTCGATTCCGAATCATAGCAAGTCTATATGACAGGGTAGAACTGCCCCCACACGGTTTCCGAGGAGTGGCTGGTGGATTCAAACTGCCGACCATTTGGTTAGCAGCAGAGCTCTTAACCACCATGCCACCAGGGCACCATGAGAAGAGAAGAGAAGCTAAAAAGCATTGAGCAGGCATTTATCTTAGAAGCTAGGAAAGGAAGAGCAAGAGAAACCCGAGGAAAGAAGAAAGAAAGTAGAGGTAAAACAGAAATTAATGAAATTAAAAAAAAAAATGCAATAGAGATAGGAGAAAGGACTTGTAAAATATCTGAGACTAATGAAGTGAAAAAAAAAAAGGCTCAAATTACTAGCATCCCCTCTAGAAGAGATATCGTGCAGATTCTGCAAATAAAAATAAGAATATTATAAACAATTTCATGCCAATAAAATTGAGAATTTAGATGAAATGGACAAAACCAGAAAATAACTAAAAACAGACTCAAGGTATAGAAATACGGACTCAAGCCCAAACCCATTGCTGTCACGTCGATTCTGACTCATAGTTACTCTACAGGAGAAACTAGAACCACCTTGTTAGGTTTCTGAGGCTGTAAATCTTTGCAGAAGCAGACTGTCACATCTTTCTCCCACGAAGTGGTAGGTGGGTTCAAACTGCTGACCCTTTGGTTAGTAACCAAGTGTTTAACCACTGTGCTACCAGGGCTACCTGTGAAATATTGACTGATCCTATAGTAATTAAATAAAGTGGGTCAATGGAAATGTAACATGGTGCAGCCACTTTGGAAAACAGTCTGGCAAGTCCTCAAACAATTGGATAGAGTTCCTCTATGACTTAGCATAGAGTCCCGGGGTGGTATAAATGGTTAAGCACTCGACTACTAGCCAAAAGCTTGGTGGTTCAAACCCACCCAGAGACGCCTCGGAGAAAGGCCTGGTGATCTGCTTCTGAAAACCCTATGGAGCGCAATTCTACCCTGCACACACGGGGTTGCCATGAGTTTGAATTGACTCAATGGCAACTAACGACAACAGCATGACCTAGCAATTCCACTCCTAGGTATACACCCTGAAAAAAGAGAAGTGAAATCACATGTCTCCACAAAAATTTGTTCATGATGTTCATAGCAGCATTATTCTTAATAGCCCAAAGTGGAAACAACCCAAACGTTCATCCCATATGGATAAATGAAGGGTGATATATTCACACCGTGGACTATTATTTGGTCATAAAAAGGCATAAAGTACTGGTATGTGCTACAACAGGGATGAACCTTGAAAACATCATGCAGAGTGAAAGAAGTCCGTCACAAAGTCCACATGTTGTATGATTTCGTTCACATGAAATGTTCAGAATAGGCAGAGACAGAAAGTAGATTAGTGGTTGCCAAGGGCTTTCTGGGTTTTTAAGGGCTAGGGGGAGGGGGAGGGGAAGATAGCTAAAGGATACGGGATTTCTTTCTGAGGTGATGAAAAGGTTATAAAATTGACTGTGATGACGGTAGCACGTATCTGTGAATATACTGAAAATCACTGAATTGTACATTTTAAAAGGGTGACTTTTATAGTATGTGAATTATATCTCAATAAAACTTTTTTTTTTTTAAAGAAATTGGATCAGAAAGAAAATCTTCCCTCAAAGAAAAGGTCAGGCCTAGATGGAAGTCAGTCAAGGAAGACATGATTCTAATCTTACACAAACTCTTCCAGGAAATTAAAAAAAAAAAAAAAAAAAGAACACTTATTAATGTACTGAAACTCAACAGGAAGAGCATGAGAGAAGAAAATTACAAACACAGATGCAAACGTCCTAGACAAAATATTATCAAATTACATCCAGTAATGTAGAAAATGACAAGGGTTTATTCCAAGAATGTAAAGCATGGCTTAACATTAGGAAATCAATTAGTGTAATTCCTCACTTCAGTAAAGAAGAAAAATCATATATCAAAAGATGCAGGATGACATTTGATAAAATTCAATGTCTACTTATTATTAGAAAAAAAACTCTTAGCAAACTAAGAATAGAAAAAAATGTACTGTGAACATAATGCTTAAGGATGAAATGTTGAAATTTTTTTATATTCTTTTTGTTTCTTATTGTACTTTAGATGAAGAAGGTTTACAGAACAAACTAGCTTGTCATTAAACAGTTAGTACACATATTGTTTTATGACATTGGTTAACAAGCCCACGACCTGTCAATGCTCTCCCTTCTCGGCCTTGATTTTCCTATCACCAGCTTTCCTGTTCCCTCCTGCCTTCTTGTCCCTTGCCCCTGGGCTGGTGTGCCCCTGTAGTCTCATTTTGTTTTATGGGCCTGTCTAATCTTTGGCTGCAGGGTGAACCTCAGGAGTGACTTCATTACTGAGCTAAAAGGGTGTCTGGGGGCTATACTCTCGGGGTTCCTCCAGACTCTGACAGACCAGTAAGTCTGGTCTTTTTTTGTGAGAATTTTGTTTACATTTTTATCCAGCATCTCTGTGGGACCCTCTATTGTAATCGTAGTCGGAGAAGTCAGTGGCTGTAGCTGGGCACCATCTAGTTGTACTGGACTCAGTCTGGTGGAGGCCGTGGTAGTTGTGGTCCATTGGTCCTTTGGACTAATCTTTCCCTTGTGTCTTTAGTTTTCTTCATTCTTCATTGCTCCCGAAGGGGTGAGACCAGTGGAATATCTTAGATTAAAACTTTCCTTTTAAGATCAGGAATAAGACAGGATGCCTACTTTCACCCTTGTATGTGTTGGAGTGCTGCTAACGGATCCCTTCCGTTTTGTAAGGGCTCAAACAAGATGGGAGGTTGTTTCTCTCACATAACAATTTGAGCTCTGGCTCAGTGGACACATTTATTCCAGGATGTTTACTCTCCTACATCTTGTTTCTCTACCATTCTTTAGAGCGGTCCTTATAGCCTGTGTGGTTGAGTCTGGGTGGCAGAGATGTGTCTTTGGTTGTGGAAGGGAAATGAGCAAGATAACAGGCCCCCCAGTCCTGAGCCTCTACTTGGGAGTGGTGCTCACAACCCTCCCACATTCGATGGGCAAGGACTTAGCCTCATGGCTACACCTAATGGCAAGGGGAGCTGAGAGATGCAGTCTGACGGGGCAGCTTTTGAGTTGTGCGCCCACAACTCCATCTCTGTGGAAGCAGGGAAGGCTGGATTTTGGAGGCAGTTGGCAGTTTCTGCAACATTGTTCTGCAGTAAGGCAAGAAAAAGGAAACTAAGGCCATATTTTGCAGACCAAATTCAGCAAGGTTGCTGAATACTAAGTCAATATGGGATTGAGTTGTGTTTTTGTATATCAGCAGCAGATAGAGAAAATGAAATTTTATCTTTGGATGTTATTGTAAATGGAACCCAGCATTTAGATCCAATAAATCTAACAACTAGATAAGGCCTCTGGGTGGAGGACCTATAAAACTTTAGAGAATGACAGGAATTCCTAAATAAGTGGAGAGAAATACCATGTTCACTGATTTAGAGATTAAATATTATAAACTGGTCAGTTCCCCACAGTCCCAATAAACACCCTGTCAAGTGTGTGTGTAATTTGATGAGTGAATTCTAAAAAAAAACACACACAGATGCAAAGAACCGAGACATTCTTAGAGAACCAGGTGGAAGGAGTTCCGTCACTGGGCATCGTGGCTTATGATAAAGTTATAATAAATGTCAGACTTGTGTTGGCCCAGGCTCTGAAGACCACCGGCACAGAGAGGAGGGCTCAGAAATGAAACCACACACTCAGGGTGATCTTGGTGGCATTGCAGAGCAGCAGAGCAAGGGTCTTTCCAATAAATTGTGCTAGGATGATAGGTGTCCTCATGGAGGTGACAGTAGGCCCCCACCTCACATCCTACACAGACATCACTTCTAGCAGAATAGGAGAACTGACTGTGAAGGCAAAAATGGAAGTGCTTTTGGTAGATAAGTGTCTTAGTCATCTAGTGCTGCTGTAACAGAAATACCACAAGTGGATGGCTTTAACAAACAGAAATTTATTTTCTCACAGTTTAGGAGACTAGAAATCTGAATTCAGGAGGGAATGCCAGTTCTAGGGGAAGGCTTTCTCTCTCTCCTGGCTCTGGAGGAAGGACCTTGTCTCCTTGAACTTCTGCTCGTGGATATCTTCATGTGGCTTGGCACCTCCCTTCCCCATCTCTACTTGCTAGCTTGCATTTATTCTCTTTTATATATGAAAAGAGATTGACTCAGGGTACACCCTCTACTAATTCTGCCTCATTAACTTAACAAAGACAACCCATTACCAAATGGGTTGAATTACCAATTCAATCCATAACATTCCAGCCTTTGCCCTGCCCCCCAAATTTATGTCTTTGCTACATGCAAAACATTCACCCCATGACATCATCTCAAAAGTCTGAAAAGCTCATCTTCTGAATCATCGAAATCAAATAAGGGTGAGAAGTTATATATATTCCATCCTGGGACAAAATTCCTCTTCATCTGTGAACCTGTGAAATCTAGAATACAAATTATCTGTTTCCAAAGTACAATGGTGGAACAGATACAAGGTAGACATTTCTATTACAAATGGGAGAAATTGGAGGCACCAAGCAAGTCCAAAACCCAGCAGAGCAAATTATATTAGCTTTCAAGGCTTGGGAATAATCATCTGTTCTCTGAGACAATCTAGGCAATGGCTCTACCCTCCAGACTCTGGGTGTTGACCGTACCCTCTGGATTCTGTGTGGAAGCCCTGGGCTTCAGCTCTGCTTCTCGGCTTTGGATAGTCCCATTTTCCTGGTCCATCTGAGTGGTGACCCCACCACTTCGGCTCTGGCAGGTCCTATTTTTCTGCCCCTTGGTTATGGCAGCCCTGCTCCTTCAGTTTTGGGCGGTGGCCCCATCTTCCTGGCACACCTTAATGGCAGCCCTCTACTCCATAACTGAGTTGGTGCAGATCCAACTCTTTGAAACCTAGGAGGCTGTGGCCCCGTCCTTTGAGATGCAGAAAACCATGACCCCACCCTTTGAAACCAAGAAGACCTTGCTTCCCATGCTCCTTCCAGTAGTTCTGCTGATCTCCAAGCTGCTCCAGGGATGGTCCTTTTCTTTTCTTGGAGGACAACAGATGTAGCTCCTTTGGCTTGTTTTCTGCCTGTAGAATTCCAAGAGGCAGACAGCGAGTGTTCTTTCCTTTTGTTCTTTCTTTGTCCGTTTCAGTCTAAGCTGATGGGCTTTCTGCTGTGGCAGTTGGTTAGATCCATCAGTCACAGGCTTAATCTCTTTAACAAAAGATTGTGTAGCCACATCCTTGGTGGACATTTGTAGAACATGTGTCCTTAGTTTGTACAACAGAATTTTCTCGACCTTTAAGTTCTAATTTTGCACAGTTCATTTTTAAGTCCATCTCTTTCCTCTCACACTTTACTATAAGTGGCAAGGAGAAAGAATGCAATCCATTTAATCTTGTATAGAAATCCCATTAGCCTGATATCTAAGTTCATCACTTACAAGTTCTACCTTCCACCAAACAGTTGAACATAGTTCAGGCAAGGCCTTGCCACTGCATAAAAAGCATCACCCCCCTCAATTGTACAAACACGTGTTCACCATTTTCTTTAAAGCCTCACCAGAGGCACGTTTAATATCTGTATTTCTAGCAGTGTTCTGTTGCTGGCACCATGTGGATTCTCTAAGACCCTAGAGACTTTCTCTATAGCTCCCCTTACTTCCTTCTGAGCCCTCACCAGAATTGCAAATGACGTCCATCATTCTACCAACAGTCTCTTTAAGGCCGTCTAGGCTTTTACTATTAAACCAAACCCATTGCCATCAAGTCAATTCTGACTCATAGCGACCCTGTAGGACAGAGTAGAACTGCCCCCTAGGGTTTCCAAGGAGCACCTGGTGGATTTGAACTGCTGACCTTTTGGTTAGCAGCCATAGCACTTAACCACCACGCCACCAGGGTTTCCCTTTTACTATTGAAAAAAACCCCAAACCCGTTGCTGTTGAGTTGATTCCGACTCATAACAACTCTACAGGATAGAGTAGAATTGCCTCAGAGTTTCCAAGGAGCACTTGGTGGATTTGAACTGCTGACCTTTTGGTTAGCAGCTATAGCACTTAACTACTATGCCATTCCAGCCTCTACCCATTACTCAGTTCCAAAACAGCTTCACATTTTAGGTATCTGTTAGAGCAGCACTGCACTCTTGCAAATTCTGTCTTAGTTTACCTAGAGCTGCTGTAACAGAAATACCAGAAGTGGATGGCTTTAACAAGCAGGAATTTATTTTCTCACAGTTTAGGTGGCTAAAAGTCTGAATTCAGGGTGCCAGCTCTAGGGGAAGGCTTTCTCTCTGTTGGCTCTGGAGGAAGTTCCTTGTCTCTTTGAACTTCTGTTCCTGGATATCTTCACGTGGCTTGGCATCTCTCTTCCCCAGCTCTGCTTGCTAAAAAAAAAAAAATTTTTTTTGCTTGCTGGCTTGTGTTTAATCTTTTCTATCCTGAAAGAGATAGACTCAAGACACACCCTATACTAATCCTGCCTCATTAACATAACAAAGACAACCCATTCCCAAATGGGATTATAAACACAGGCCTAGAGGTTAGGATTTACAACATGTACTTTTGGGGGATACAATTCAATCCCTAACTGTAACTTAGAAGGTTTTTATGACTGTAGAATGGAGATCTAAAGTGAGATAGAAAGGCATAGCATATAAAGGAGGTTGGAAAATTAAAGTTCAATAAAAGTAAGAACTTTTGTTCTAAAGAAAGCACTGAGAGAGGGGAAGGGCAGCCCACTGAGGGGGAAAAAAACGTCTGCACCGTGTCTAACTGGTGGGGTTCTGTCCAGCCTGACCACTGTGAGTCAGGTGGTGGTCCTCTCATACCAAGGGGGAACGTGGGGCTCGGCTGTGAGGCTATTTCTTGTGCTGGTTTTGGTTAAGAAGGCAACTGTTTTGTTTATTGTATTCTCATTGGTACGAAACACTTTTCTGCACGTTATATCTCTTAAAAATGTTGATGATAAAATAACTGAATATCATACAGTGCTTATTTCTTCCTGGGAAGAGGGTGCAGGGTGAGAGGGGCCAGCTGAAGGGGAAGGGTGGCCCTGGTGCCCCCTGTCTCTGGTTTCTTCATAGCACACAGATGGACCCTGTATGCCCAGCTCTGGCCTCCTCAGCTACGTGTGCCCTGGCGTGGCTATGTTGGTGTTTTCTGGATCTGTGAGGGTGGGCAGGTTGTCAGCTGCTACTGCAGCCTCCTGCCTGCCACCTCTGTGGGTCACTGTGTTCCTTAAGGGTCCTGCTTGTGCCCAGCTGCCCCCATCCTCCCCTGTCTGGGGTCAGATGCCCACTGTTGGGCAGTGGCAGCTGCATTGAGCCGGACAGCAGGTGCACTGGGCATGGTGTGGCCTGGGCAGCTGGGTGGGTGGGGTGCCAGGGCCTGGGCTGTGCCAGTAGCAGGGATGCTTCCTGGCTGGGAGGCTGAAGCCCGGAGTAGGGCAGGATGAGTCTGTCCCCGAACCCCACTTAGTGCTCCGTCTCTGATGGGGCCCATCTCCCTGTCATCATCCCATGCCCACACCAGAAACCTCTGGAAGATGGGCCCTGGCGCCAGGCTGGTGAAGGGCCAAGGCGGTGGTGGGAGCTGGGAGGGCCTCACACCATGTCACTGGCTTTGCATTTAATCTGCCATTGTTGAACAGGCTGTCCACGCGTAGTAAGATGAAGGACGGATGCGCTTCGTCTGCCCAGGTCCCACCTCTGTCGTGGGTCTGCTCCTCTTTCCGTAAATGTGCTTAGGTGCCCTCTCCCAGGTCATCCCCTGTACCCCACCCAGAGCACAGGGTCATGCCATATCCACGTGCGTAAGCCCCATCCTTTCCCTGTGTCTGCCGCAGCTTCCACTGGATGCAGGAGCCTGACTTTCGCAGCTCCTCCCATTCAACTCTAATGTTTGTGTGTAACAACACATCGAATAACACGTGAGCAACACCGTGAGGTCATGTAAAGTAACGTGTAGGTAGGCTGTATTCGCAGAGAGGCTTAATTCTTTTTTTTTTTTTTTTAATACTGTGTTTTAAATGAAAGTTTACACAGCAAATTAGGTTCCCGTTTAACGATTTTTATACAGATTGTTCCATGACATTGGTTAAATTTTTCACAATGTGTCAGCATTCTCATTATTTCCATTCTGTTTGTTCTGTTTCCATTGATCTAGCTTCCCTGCCCCTCCTTGCCTTCTCATCTTTGCCTTTGGGTAAATGTTGGCCATTTGGTCTCGTTTAGTTGATTAAGTGAGCACAGTACTTACGGGTGATGTTGCTTGTTTTATAAGCCAATCTATTATTTGGCTGAAAGGTAACCTCCAGGGGTAGCTTCACTACCAAGTTCAAAGGGTATCTTAGGGCAATAGTCTCTGGGGTTCTTCTAACCTGTATTGGTCCAGTAGTTCTAGCCTTTTTGTTCTACATTTTTCTCCCATTTTATCCAGGACCTTCTATTGTATCCCTGGTCAGAACCATCAGTGGAGTTAGCTGGGCACCATCTAGTTCTTCTGGTCTCAGGTTAGAAGAGGCATGGTTCATGTGGCCTATTAGCCTGGTGGGTTAATTCTTCATTTTTATAGATACATCAGTTTAGAATCCCAGCAAAGTAGAAGTACTTCTTTCCCTGAGTCCCTGACAGTAATCATATCAAATGTTTTGATTCCTGCTAATCTGATGGACGAAAATAACATAGCACTTTTTTTTTTATAAGGTAATATGCATCTCTTTGAATGCGGTTGAGTATCTTATCATACGTTTTCAGAGCCAGTTATATTTCCTTTCCTTGAGCCATGTATTCATGTCTTTTGTCTGTTTCCAATTGATTCCTATTATTGATTTATAGGAAAAACATACGTCCATGCACTTATGTACATGCACACACGTATCCCACAGTCCACATGGTCACACTTATGTACACACACTCACATGCATAGAAAGACACACAGTGTGCACACACATCCACATGCCCCCATGCAGAAAGCTGCACAGCACACATACACATTCACATGCATACACATATACATGCCTGTACCTTCCACAGAAAGTCACACATAAGTACACACGCACACACACACGTGCGCACACATACACAGACTGAATAGCCTGTGGTCTGCAATACGAGTTGTGAACATTTTTCCCAGCATGTTTTTTGTCTCTGACTCTGTGCTGGCTCTCATTTATTTATTTTGCCATGCAGAGATTATTGTACTTTTAGATAGCTAAATGTATTAATTTTAAAATGCCTTCTGGATTCTGAGTGATACTGAGAAGAGCTTTCCCTTCTCCAAGATTATTTAAAACCCCTCTCGTATTTTCTTCTGGCACTCCTGTGGTTTCATTTCTGTGTCCAGACTTCTGTTCTGGAAGGTCCAGCTGGGAGCCCCACACTCTCTGCAAAGCCGTGCTCCCCCCGGCCCAGTGGCTTCCACAGAGGCCACGCCTCCCTTAGCCCACATCCAGCCCAGGGTGTCGTCTGCTCTTCCGTCTCTCACCCTGGCTCTTCCCCATCCTGGTTCCTGGTCTGCCCTCTGCCCCTTTGCCCCTTTGCCCCTAGGCTGTAGGTCCCCTAGGCTGGCTGCATGCTGAGCCTACCTGCTGGACAGTTGTGAAGGGCAGCCTCAGGCAGGAGATCACCTTTCTGGGAGGGGGAGAGGTGGAGCAGGGTGCCTCAGGAGGGGAGGAGGGTAGCAGTGGACCCCACATAGCTTCAGAGCTCAGAGGGGCTGTGTGGATGGAGGGCATGACCCTCCTGGGTGGCTGGAGCCTGTCCTGTCCAGGCCCCCAGCAGCTCACTTGGCTGCAGGGCAGCAGGCAGGCCAGCCTGCGGCTGCTTCGGTCCCAGGGTGCATGGGGCAGACAGAAGTTGGTGTCCTGGGCCAGAGGAGGAAGCAGCCCCCTCACAGTGCCCATTCAGGCTCTGGTTCTGTGTGGCCCCAATGGGTCTCTAGACCTCATGGGGATTTAACTTTCTTCACCAGTCCAGGAGACTCAAATTTCCTGCTTGGCTATTTCGATAATTTAGTGAGAACTTTGCAGAAAGCGTTTGTGAAATGTTGGCTCATCTTCACTAAAGCTGCTTTCTGTGTCCAGACTACTGGCCCGGGTAGGGTGGCAGAGGGACCCTAGGCCTCCGTGGGCAGTGTGTGGTGGCAGGTTGGCACCAGACACCTTTGGCTACTTGGGTCAGGGATGATGTCACCCAAGTGCTGAGGGCCCTCTCTGTCCACAGTCACAACTGCGCTTCCAGCCTTCCAGCCCGCCCGGTGTCCCAGCACGGTGCCCCCCGCTCTAGGGAACTCTCTTGTGGGACGTCGGAATGTTTTGGCATTGGCCCTGGAGCTCAGTTAATCTTGAAGAATCCAGGCTCGGGGCGTGTGCAGGTTTGCCATGGGAGTGTTTCCTGGTGGCACGCTGTTCTCAGCACAGCTGTTAGAATTCCTGTCTGGGGACAGAGGTCTCCGTCGTGTGAGCTAGCTTTTGTTTGGGAGAGTGTGGTACTTTCTGTTTCCAGCATGGAGGGGTGGGGTGGTGTTCCTGTTGTCCCAGCTGAGTTGGCTGGCAGTGGTGGGGCTCCCACCCTGTAGCACCCTGCTCTGTCTCTGCAGACAGTGGGACTCCCTTCCTGGAGGCAGCCTGGTGCAGCACTGAGCCCCTTCTTTCCCTGTGGGCACCCCAATGTAGCTCTGGGCCCCCCTGTATTCCCATAGGCAGCCTGGTATGGCTCTGGGCTGGTCTTTCCTTGTGGGCAGCCCGGCGTGGCTCTGGGTCTCCTCTCCCAGTGGGCAGCCCAGTGTGGCTCTGGGTCCCCCTCTCCCAGTGGGCAGCCTGGCATAGCTCTGGATCCCCCTCTTACAGTGGGCAGCTGGATGTGGCTCTGGGCCCCCCTCTTACAGTGGGCAGCTGGATGTGGCTCTGGGCCCCCCTCTCGCAGTGGGCAGCTGGATGTGGCTCTGGGCCCCCCTCACCCAGTGGGCAGCCCGGGATGGCTCTGGACAGTGCTGTTCTCCTTGCCCACAGCTGTGGGGCATGGAGCCTGCCTGCCTCTGTAAGCTGACCCGCAGGAGTCACAGATGTCCACACAGCCTGGTAGGACTCCCGCTCCTGCTTCAGTAGGCACCCAGAGCCTGAGGGCCGAAGCCCACGTTTGTGATAGGGCTCTGTGCCCTCACGATTGGGCTCTGGCCCCGCTGCCCCATCAGCCTCTTCCCCTATCCCGCGCTAATGTCCACACGTGCCTGGGTGCAGAGGCCGTGCAGGCCTTTGTGCTGAGGTCTCTTCCTTGACTTTTGCCTTCCCTGCCTTTGAGGCTGGCAGCCTCCCCCACATGTCCAGATCTGCATCTTGGTGGTCCTTGTGTCCCCAGAACCTGCTGTGGATACAGACCTGCTGGAAGGGCCTTGCCTCTCCCCCAGCCTCCGAGATGCTGGCCCCTCACCCAGCTGCTCGGCTCGCCCGCCTGGGGACAGTGCAGTCTCCTGAGGTAGCCGGCCACACCTCAGACTGCCTGGCTTAGACATCTCTCCCTGTTGGAGTGTCTGAAACCCCAGGCAAGGCTCTGTCCAGTGAGGGCGACGGGACAGGTACTTATACCTGTGCTGGCTGCTGGCCGCCCCTGGGCCTCTGCAGCCTGTCCCTTGCTGCAGCAACTGCTCAGTGCCTCGGGCAGCCTGTGCAGTGTCTGGGGTAGCAGGATGAGATCTCAGGAGTAGACCTCGCCAGCGCCATGGGGAGATTGTATCAACACTTGGTTGTTTCTGGGACCTGGTGGCAGAGGTGTGGGGATGCTTGTGTGGTTGACTGCTAAGCATAAAAGCTGCCAGGGTTTGGTGCTGCCGGGCTGGTGGGGATGACACTGGGGCCAGCTCTGGAGGCACCTTGGCAGGTGGGCTGGGCCAGGTAGGGCAGGCAGTAAGTGGCAGCCCTGATGTGCCTTGGGCAGGGATGGTGCTCATTCCTGCTGGGCGGGGCCTTGGGGTGGGGCTCCGGGCGCTCTGTAGGGCTGCTCAGGCGAGGAGAGATCCTGGGAAAGCCCACAGCGATGGGGTCATGGCAGGGCCCAGAGGCCTGGGAAGGGTGCGGTGGGTGGCCCTCCTGGACCACAGGGAGCACACCTGGAGGCGGAGGGTGGGCAGGGCAGGCCTGGAGCGGGTGTGGCTGGAAGGAGCTCATTTTCAGCATTGCCTGTATTCACTCAGGGCTGGGGAACCAAGAAGATGACTCAGCAAGCCCTTAGTGGGTGGCCGAGGGGGGCTGAGCAGGGGGAGGGGCTCAGTTGGCAGTTTGTCCCAGCACCACTTCCCTCAGCAAGAGCAGTCTATACTAAACCCTTCCTACAAACAGGGCCACTCAGACAAGAGATGGGGCTGCAGCCAGACCAGACCCTAGTCCTGGCCTCCTGGCTCATCTGGCTGCTGTGGAGGGTCCTGTGGTGGGGGACCCTTTTTGAACACTGTCTAGCAGGCCTGGTCAGGCCCAGCTGTGTGACTCTTCTGCTGTGAACGCTGAAGCCCCACTAAGTGTGCTGGAAAGGCGGGTTTCTCCTCAGGGGCCACAGGAGGGTGGGGGGCCAACTGCCCACAGCTGGAGAGTGGGGGATGTGGGAGGGCAAGCACCGTATGAGGGCCTGCAAGGACAGGGGAGGGTCCTGGAGCAGAGTGTGCATACTGGGTCCTCAGGACGGTGGGGTTGGTGAGGCAAAGGAGTGGGCCGTGCTGGGCTCGCCTCTGCCTGGGTCTGCCCTAACCCTGGGCCCAGGGCCATGGGGTGGGAAGGTCTGGGCTGTCGGTTTTCAGGGGTGGGGTCAGCACTTGTGAGGTGAATGTTTGAGGCTGTGCTCCCCAGGTGGGGTCTGGCAGGTTAGCCATGTGAGCTGGGTGTGAGGTTGGTTTGGTCCACAGAGGAGATCCCACCCTGCCCCACTGGGCTCCCTGCCCTGGTTCTCCCAGAGGCAGTGCTGGCTTCTCCCTGCCTCTGCAGCCCCCACGCTGCCTTCTGCTGTCTCTCTGTGGGGGACGCCCTGACGCCTATGTGCTGTCTTCCTGACGCCCACTCTCTCAGAGTGCTGGTAACTCTTGCTTCTGTGTGCCCAGGCTGACGGGCAGTGAGCCCCTGACCATCCTCCCTCTGACCCTGGAGCCTGAGGCCGCGGCCGCCAAGGCACACTACAAGGCCTGTGACCGGCTGAAGCTGGAGCGGAAGCAGCGGCGCATGTGCCGCCGGGACCCAGGGGTGGCCGAGACGCTGGTGGAGGCCATCAGCATGAGCGCCCTTGAGTGCCAGTACCAGTTCCGTTTCGAAAGGTGGAACTGCACCCTGGAGGGCCGCTACCGGGCGAGCCTGCTCAAGCGAGGTCAGTGCTGCCAGGCCAGCGCCGGGCCCCTGCCCTCACCCACCACAGTACCTGCCTGGCCATGGCCCCACAAAGCCAGGGCAGAGCCCTGTGTCAAGGGACCTGCTGCTGGGGCCCATGTGGTAGACAGGGGTGGGGGTGGGTATCGGGCTTTGTCCAGTGTCCCCCAGCCCTGGGGTGATGGCAGGGGAAAGGTGGGAGGGCTGTGGGCCCGGGCCAGCCTCTGGGGCTCTGTGTGCAGTTCTGGGGCCTCTCTCTGGCTCTGGTGAGAGTGGCCACGTGATATTCTAGGAGGGGCTGGGCAAGTTGCAGGTGGCTGCTGCCGGACCTTGCAGGGTGGCCCAGTGCTTCCTCTGTGGGATTTGGAGAGTGTGGGGACGAACTCAGCCCCTGGGACTGGCAGTTCCACTGTCCTGAGGGCAGCAGGCTGACCTGGGCACTGGGAAGGAGGGAGGGACTGCTCCAGGTACTGGAAAAAGAGCAGGCTTCTCCCAGAGCCCATGGCTGTGCCTTTGCAGTTGTAGAGAACAGCTCCGAGTCTGCTGGGGCAGAGCCACTATCTCTCACACCTGGGGCTGGGCGGCAGGTGGATGAGGAACAAGTGTCCCAGTGCCTGGAGGCCCAACCCCTTTATTCCCCCTTCCTTCCCACCTGCCCCTCCCTCACACTGGTGGAACAGTTGCTGGGGAGACAGGGCCCGCTTGTGCAGCCTTTTTTATGGAGGGTCTGAGGCTGCCAGGGGCACGTTCTGATGGCTCCCAACACGTGCTGGGTGGCCTAGAGCCCACCGCCTGGGCACGGGGCCGGCACTGCAGCTGGTGCCTCCTGGTCCTGGAGCACAGAGCCCCGTCTCCTCCCTCCCCCCCTCCCTCCCTCTCTCTGCATGTGGACGCTGCCTGGGTCTCTGGCTCCCACTAGAGCCACACTCCCAACAGGCTTATTTAGAAGTTGGGGACCTCAGTCCCAACAGACTTGTTTAAAAGTTGGGGAGCTGAGACGAGCCGGGAGGGCTAGCTGAGGGCGGCGCGGGGAGAAGTGACCCTGGGTCTTGCCTAGGGAGGTGACTGGAGAGCTGATGGGGGTCCCTGGGCCAGAAGTCGGCTGCTACCCCCAGTGCCTGGTGCTGCCTACTGCAGTGCCCACCTGTAATCGGGTACATAGCAGTGTGGGAAGGGCGTGGCCCCCAGCACCTCCACAGCTGAACACCAGCAGGAAAGATACTCCCCTTGTCCTCTTCCCCCAGTCCCCTGCTGGAGGGGTCAGTATTCTGGTGCTCCCATCTGGGCTTTGTGCTTTGAATGAAGGTGATGCATGGGCCTGGCTGAGGTCCGTGTCTAAGAGGGCCTCTCTGAGGAGCCTGTGTGGGCAGCTCTACAGGAGAGCCTAACTGCTGAGGCCCCCCGCTGACCTGTGCTGTGTCTCTCCAAGGCTTCAAGGAGACAGCCTTCCTGTACGCCATCTCCTCGGCCGGGCTGACCCACGCGCTGGCCAAGGCCTGCAGCGCCGGCCGCATGGAGCGCTGCACCTGTGACGAGGCGCCTGACCTGGAGAACCGTGAGGCCTGGCAGTGGGGCGGCTGTGGGGACAACCTCAAGTACAGCAGCAAGTTCGTCAAGGAATTCCTGGGCCGCAGGTCGAGCAAGGACCTGCGGGCCCGCGTGGACTTCCACAACAACCTCGTAGGCGTGAAGGCAAGTAGGGACCTGGGTTACTGGGTTGGTAGGGGGTCACCTGTAGGTGCTGGGCCGGGAGGTGGGGAGAGGCTGCTTCCAGGTCCAGTCTGGTTCCAGGCAGACACGTCCTCATCCCCGTGAGACTGTGGTTCCCACCAGGTGGATGGGGACGTGATTGCCATAGGGAGGTGACCTCGGGCCTCACACAGAAGTGACCATGAGCCTCACATAGGGAGGTGGCCGTGGGCCTTATAGGGAGGTGACTGTGGGCCTCACACAGAGAGAGGTGACTGTGAGCCTCACATAGGAAGGTGGCTGTGGGCCTCACACAGAGAGAGGTGACCGTGAACCTCACATAGGGAGGTGACCGTGGGCCTCATAGAGAGACCTTACATGAAACGGCCTTTGCCAGGGCGCTGAGAGCATTTCTCTCCCCTGCCCGTCTGCCCCCATCCCTGGCAGCTCCCTTGTCAGTGGCCTTGTCCCTTGTGTTCCCCAGGGACTGTGAGAGTGGCCAGGCCTGCCTGGGAAGGATGGAGTAATTAGAGCTGGCCCGCTGTGTATGCCTCTTTACTGAGAAAAGTAGGATTCTGAATCACCACTCATTAAAAATTCAATTTCCCCCCTTTTGACCAAAGCTCTTGTCCCTCCTTCAGCCCTTGTGGGGAGGGAGCTGCCAGGCAGAGCCTTTGCTAGGGGCAGAGGTGAGCGGGGTTCACCTCTGGATTAAACTCCCGGCAAGGCCTCTCTTTTCTTCTGCCGATCTCCCTTTCTTTGCACTTCGACTCCTTGTAAGTGATTATTGAAAAGTCAGAATATTAAAAGTGCTCGATTAGTTCCACCGGACCCGAGTAAGCAATGTTTTAATTAAATTTGTCTGGGTTTCTCAGCAAACTGTCATTAAATGTGACTCTTGTGTTCCCCGCCCGCCTGGAGGATTGCTAAATTTCTTAATCCCCCTGGAGCCGGCCTCTCCCTGGGGCTGGCGTGGGAGTTCAGCAGCCTGGCCCAGGGCCCCCTCCTCACACAGAGTTGGAGGGGGGTGACTCCTGCAGGGCCCTCAGGTGCCAGTGGTCAGCAGGGGATATGGGTCCCCTGTCCTTGTAGATGAGACCCCAAGTCCTGGGAGGGGAAGGGCCCCTGCAGGTGCTACCCAGCATCCCAAACTGCGAGTTGGTGCTCAGCCATGCAGACTCGGCCCTGTGTGTGCAAGGACATGGCTGCTCACCCTGGGGGGCTGGCCTAAGCACTGTACTCTAGCGGGTGTCCCACCCTGCTCCCTTCGTGGCTGGCTCACTGGGCAGCAGGCACAGGTGCAGCCAGCAGCTTTGGTGGCCTGTAGGAGACACTGACCCCGTTGCTGAGGCTGGGGCACGTCAGTTTACATGCAGACTACGGTGCCCATCCTGCCATCTAGATGAGACTCGTGCACAGATGCTAAGCCCACACGGCAAGGTCCCAGTGAGATGGATGGTGGTGGGTAGGGAGTGCCTGGCTTTTGTGGAGAACAGCCTGGCTTGGTTCAGATGCCCAGAACTGGGGTGAGATTGCTCAGTGGGGCAGAACCTGGCCTTCCCTCCCCAGGCTTACTGGAGCCAGGGGTGCTGGTTGGGGTGGGGGGGGCGTGTCCTGGGTACCACCTCACTGCTCCCTCCCCGCCACAGGTGATCAAGGCCGGGGTGGAGACCACGTGCAAGTGCCATGGTGTGTCTGGCTCCTGCACAGTTCGGACCTGCTGGCGCCAGCTGGCACCCTTCCACGAGGTGGGCAAGCACCTGAAGCACAAGTATGAGACTGCGCTCAAGGTGGGCAGCACCACCAACGAGGCCACAGGCGAGGCAGGTGACATCTCGCCACCTCGAGGTCGAGCACCGGGGGCGGGTGGCAGCGACCCACTGCCTCGCACCCCCGAGCTGGTGCATCTGGACGACTCGCCCAGCTTCTGTCTGGCTGGCCGCTTCTCCCCGGGCACCGCCGGCCGTAAGTGCCACCGTGAGAAGAACTGTGAGAGCATCTGCTGCGGGCGTGGCCACAACACGCAGAGCCGGGCCGTCACACGGCCCTGCCAGTGCCAGGTGCGCTGGTGCTGCTACGTGGAGTGCAAGCAGTGCACGCAGCGCGAGGAGGTCTACACCTGCAAGGGCTGACCCACGCCCGGTGCCGCCTCTCCAAGGGCTGACCCACGCTTGCCGCCCACACGCCAAGGGCTGACTCACGCCCGCTGCCCCCTCGCCAAGGGCTTAGCCCATGCCCACCGCCCCCTCGCCAAGGGCTGAGCCCATGCCCACCGCCCCCTCACTAAGGGCTGAGCCGACACCCAGGGCCCCCTTTCCAAGAGCTGAGCCCACGCCCACTGCCCACTTTCCAAGGGCCCTGGGCTGGGAGGTGGCTTCAGTCTCTGTAGCCACTCTGCTTTTGACCTGGGACCTGTGAGGGTCCCTTTCTCGGCCTCAGCTTTCCCCATCCTGTGACCTGAGAGCACTGGGCTGATGCTTCCCAAGCTGCCTGTCGTCCCTGAGATGCCAGTTCCCGAGGGCACAGAGATGGGCCCCTGTCGGCTGCCACTTGCCCTCACTGCAGTTCTGCTGATGGTCCTCCTCCAACCTCCTTGCTCCCTCTTGAGGAGCCAGGGGTCTGAGGCACACCTTCCTTGACCGCATCTGGGGCCTGGGTCTGGGGCGGCAGCAGGCAGCTCAGCCAGCGGAGGCTGCGTGCTGCCCAGCACTGTGTTCAGAGCGTCAAACCACTAGAAGAGAACGCAGCCTGCTTCTGCTCCGGTGCCCTGCCCCAGGGACCTGGGTTGGGGGACATAGCCAATCCTGGGTCCCTTCTCTGACATCAAGCACTTCTCTTTGGAGTGAATATCAGTGACTTTTAAATTATTATTATTTAATGAATATAGTAATTATTATTTTTCCCCAGGCTGCTCTTTGAGGGCCGTTTCTTACTCTCCCCAATCTCTCCCTCCTTCCCTTCTTTGCCTGACTCTGCTTTGTCTTTGGAAACCACTAAATCAAGATAGATTTTTTTTTTTCTTTAAAGAAATAAAGCAAAGCTGTGTGTGGCCATGGGCCCAGGGCTCTGGCAGCTGGGTTCCCCTGCCAGCTGGGTATGGCATGCTGTGAGCAGACGGCCAGCACTCCGGGCCCCTTGACGCGGATTCAGGGCTGGGGGTGGCAGAGGGTGGTCTGCTCTCCCCCAAAGCAGGCGCAAGCAGAGGTCCGTTTTATGCAGAAGCCACAGCTTGCTCTATGTCACTGCAGGAGAGGCAGGGTGGGGACAGGTAGGGGTGGAGGGAGCCTTGGGCTAGGATTTGGCCAACTGAATGCTGTTCCCTTTGGCCATGCTGTTCTCTTTGCAGGGGAGGGAAAGGATGGCTCCCACTGACCTGGTTTGGTTTGAGTGTGTGTGTGTGTGATGGTACATGTGTGTGCATGTGTGTGCACACATATTGTGTGTGTACATGTGTTTTCATGTGCACATGTATGTCCACAAGTGTGATTGCATACAAACACGTGTACACATATGCACATGTATGCATGTACGTGTGTACACATGTATGTGAATGTACATGTGTGAGTGGTCACTGGCCAGCTGGGGTGTGGCAGCCGTCTTGGGGGCCCTCCCTCAGAGCATTCTATTCTGGCTCCTTCCCCGAGTTGTGGGGCTGTCTGCCGCCGACTGAGGGAGGGCCTGGTCCCAGGGGGCGAGGTTGGCATGGGGCTGGCGGCACATGCACTGTGCACACGCATGTGCCGGGCCAGGTTTGTGTGGTTGCTGAGCTGGCAGGTGGTGTGGACGCAGGAACTACTGAGTGAGCATGCTTCTCTGAGTCCCAGGGTCTCGAGGAAGCCCGGGGTGACCGTGCTTTTAAAAGAAAACCTATTTATGTTGATGTGGGTCTCTGGTGTCCCTGTTATATAGTGTAAATAGCAAAGTCTATTCTCCCGTGGTTCAGAAAGCACCCTATGAAGTAACCACATGCTGAAAGGGAGATGCTGGAGTGGAGGGCCATCTCTGTTCCCAGAAGGGCATGCATGTCCTTGGGGGAAGGGCCAGGGAGCAAGAGACATGAGGACATGAGGACCCCAGCACCACGAGGCTGCATCTGTCCCTCCACCTTCAGCAGACCTGGCTGGGTGAGTCAGAGGTTGGCGTGCATCCCCTTGGCTGGGGCTCCGTGGTGGAGCTGGCCACTGTCACGACAAGACTGTGCCTGGTCACTCTCGGGTCTGTGGAAAGGTGGCGGCCCGTCAGAGGAAGAATTTTTTTTTTTTTTTTAATCAAATACCACATTTAGCTCTATGCCATAAATATTAAGAAAAGTATTTTTTTAAACAAGGCAGACTGAAAACGTTTGCTGGTTTGCTTGTTTATATATAAATATATATCAGAACGTCTTACTAAGCAAAGACACTGCCCCCCTGCTGGGGTCTCCTATTTACCATGCTTCTCTTTGGTGTGACAGAGTATTTCTTGAAGAAAAAGCCTTATATGGGGTGGCGTTCACATTCTCTCCTCAGCCTGGCCTCCTGCAGCTGGGCCCAGAGTGCGTGGCCTGGGGGTCCCACCACCACCCGCTGGGGCTGAGGTCTGGCCCTCCTTCCCCCCAGGGGGAAGGGGCTGCATGGCGGGCCCTCTCATACACAGGGCTTGACCCTGGCCAGGAAAAGAGGGACATATTCACTTGTGAAGATTTCTCGTCCTTGTGTTCAGAGTCTTGGGAGCCTTTCGATTTCTCTACCTCATCAGTGTAGCAAGTAGGTGTGTACCTGAGTGACTGTGGAAAACGTATTTAAGTTATTTAACACCTTTGTATAACAAAGCCAGAAACAAAATGGAAAACAATAAATAAATGTATTTTAAATTATAGCCACTCTCGGTCTGACTCTGCGGGGGCTCCTGCGGCCTGTGGGGTGGGCGGTGGGGAGAAGGGTGGGCGTGGCATTGCCACGTCAGGGGTGAAGAAGCCAAGGCCTCCGCCCAGGCCCCCGTGTCTCTGTTCCCTGTGGGTCCTGCCCCCAGGGAGCACTTTCTGGACTAACCTGGGCACCCAGCCTTTGGTCCCCGTCGTCGCTCCTAATACCATCTTCCCTAACGAAGTACCACGAACGGGGTGACTTAAACCAAACATTTATTCTCTCACAGTTCCTGGAAAGTCTACAGTCAGGGTGTTGGCAGGGCCGTGGTACCTCCTGAGGCTCGAGAGGAGGCTTCTTCCTGGCCCCTCCCAGCTCCTGGTAGCTCCAGGCGTTCGTTGGCTTATGGCCACATCACTCCCATCTCCTCTGTGTATGTCTGTGTCTCCTCTCTTGTCTCTTATATGGACACTGTCATTGGATTTAGGACCCACTCTCATCCAGGATGATCCTAATTCCATCCTTACCTTAATTACATCTGCAAAGATCCTATTTCCAAACCAGTCACATTCTGAGCTTCTGGGTGGATGTGAATTTTGGGGGACGCCATTCACCCCACTACAGCCTCTAAGATATGAGAAGAGGGGCAGCCCTGGCTGCTGGGAGGCATGTTCCCAGGCCCTAATGGCTTGGCCAGTATTGGGGGCAGCACCAGCCACTTCAGACTGCTCAAGGTGGGGCCCGTCCTTACAGCCCGGAGCTGAAGTGGGCAGGACAGCCCTTCTTAAACCAAAAAAAAAAAAAACCAAAAAAAACAAAAAAACTGTTGCTGTCGAGTTGATTCTGACTCAACATGACCCTATAGGACAGAGTAGAACTGTCCCATAGGATTTCCAAGGCTGTAATCTTTATGGAAGCAGACTGCTGCATCTTTCTCCAAGGAGCATGCCGACCTTTCGGTTAGCAGTCGAGCACTTAACCACTGCGCCACCAGGGCTCCTTATCTTTTTAAAAAAGCAAAAAAAAAAACCCAAAACACCAAACTCATTGCCATCAAGTCAATTCTGACTCATAGTGACCCTACAGGACAGGGTACATCTGCCCCATAGTCTCTAAGGAGCACCTGGTGGATTCAAACTGCCAAACTTTTGGTTAGTAGCCATTGCTCTTAACCACTACACCACTAGGGTTCCCATAAGAAAGATGCCTCTGTTTCCTGGGAAATCCCTCCCACATCACTGTAAGATCCTAGCCCTTCAGGCAGACGGGGAAAGCCTCAGGCTGCAGGGGTGGAGCTCCCATCTCTAGAGGTCTGTTACCCTTTGGGCACCCACCTCCGGTGCATTGGCTGCCCTGTTCCTGGCCTCAGATGGGCAGGAGCCCTGAAATGGGACAGAGTGGCCCTGGGCCTGGCCAGAGAGGGTCTCCCCAGGCCCTAGCCCTCGGCGAGGCTCCCCATTCTTACCCCTCGCTCCTGTTTCCAGGATGAAGTCCTGGCCAGCCCTTGTCCCTGCTGGGACATCCAGCCAAGCCCCACCTCCCTCACTCACTCCTGCAGCCTCTTCCTGCTGTGCTGGGCCCCCGACATGGCCCCATCAAGTGCTCTTTGGGTCTGGGGTCCTCAGGGCCTGATGTGCCCCTCCCTCCCTGGCTCCCTGCTTACCTGGCCCACACAGCCCACCCCCCTGAGGCTCCCGGGGTAGCTGTGACATGCCAGTTGGATGCCACTCTCTGCTGGAAACCCCTTCCTCTCCTCTTCCGCAGGCCCCTCTCCTGTCCCTGCCACGTCTGTGTCATATCTGTTTCCAGGACTCCCGGGGTCTGCCCCTCCACCCCAGATGCAGGGGACAGGGAACAGGAATGACCCGCCTGACCCTGCTGCTCAGGTGCAGAGGTCCAGTGCCCACCCCCAGGTCCCATTCTGGCTCCCTGGATACCCCTGATCAGAAAAGAAGATTAGGAGGCCAGACATGTCACTCGGCTGTAGGGATGAGGCAGCAGCAGCTGACCTGACTGGCCTCTGAATGTGAGGAGCCCACCTGCCTTGCCTGCAGGTGGTCCCATGTGGATAGCAGCCTTGACTAGCTTTTTCACTCTGAGGGTGACCAGGACCACAGATGTAGCTCCTCACTATGTCACAGGCTGCCTGGTGAACGAGGGCCTCATCTCCGGGCCCTGCTCCTGAAAGGGAGACAGATGGGGACAGAGGTGATCTGGGATGGGCCTGCACTGAAGTTGGAGGGGCTTTAAGGCAGCAGCCAGGCAGCAGGGCAACCTCATGGGACCATTCTTTCTGGGCAACAGTGGCCGAAATTAGCTGAAACCCGTTCTGGGACAGGCCAAGGCCAGCAGGCCTGGGCTGTGGAGGGAGAGGGAGCCAGTCACTGCAGCCGCCACACTCAGCACTGGGGATGCGCCTCCTGCACGGCTGGTCCCTCTACAGGTCCTGGGTCGTCTGAGTGCATGGTGCTCCTGTGCGCAGTGGATGCTCTGCAGGTCTGGGCCTGTCCTGGGGTGCACATGTGTGTCTGTATGTGTCCTTGTGTGTTCGTGCATCTGTGTGCATGTGATGGTCATGCATGTCTGTGTGTCAGTGTGCATTTGTGTATGTCCATGTGCATGTGTGTGCAGGCATGTCTTGTGCACGTGTGTGTGCGTGTATGCCTGTCTGTTCACATGCATGTGTGTGTGCATGTCTGCTGTGTGCATGTGTATGTACATGTGTCACATGTATATGCGTGTGCCCATGGGGTGTATGTGCATGCCTGTCTATGTGTATTCATGTGCATGTGTGCACGTAAGTGTTCATGTGTTGGTGTGTGTGCATGTCTGTCAGTGTGCACATGTCCATGTGCATGTGTATGTCCATGAGCATGTGTGTGTACGTGTCTGCCATGTGTGTATGTACACGTGTCATGTGTATATTTGTGTGCCCATGGAATGTGTGCATGTGTTCATGTGCATATGTGTGCATGTGGGTGTGCGCGTGTATGTATGTGCACATGGACCTATGGCCTGTAAGGTCGTGGGCACTGGGCTGTGCTTACCTCCTTTCTGTCCATCAGCCTTTGCTGTGTGGCCATGGTCTGATCCTCACCCCTCAAAGCCTCCTTCTGGGTGCCTTCAGCTGACAAGCCCCCACTGGCAGGGAGCCTGAGCCAGAAGGAAGGCCCCATCTCCGTCTGAGCACACCCCAAAAAACTGGGTAAAGACACGTAAGAGGCTGCAAAGGTGTTTTCTCACTGGCCCACCCAGGCAGGTAAGTGACTCCTGGGAAACTCTGAAGGACGGGGTGTCCCTCCTGCCTTCCTAGCCAGGCCACCTGGGGGCAAGGAAGACAAAGAGGAAGGAGTGGTCCCAGGGTGCCAGGATTAGGCTGGTGAGGCTGCTCAGAGATGCGTCCAGCACACCAGCCCTGAGGTACCGCTCACAGGTGGGGCCACAAGCCTGGCTCACAGGTGGGCAGTGGGCTGTCAGCCAGGCCCGTCCTCGGACCTCAGGGTGGGGGTGGGGCAGCTGTACCATCTGCGTCCCCCTCCCTCCCCCCACGGACAGCCCAGCAGGAGATGGCTGGAGGATTAGGTAAGAAGGCGCAGTTAGGTAATGTCTCGGAAGGCTGTGCAGGCCAGGCGAGCGAGAAGGTACTGGGGCTGAATCCCGCCTGGCCTTCTGCTGGCTTCAGAGACTGAGGATGAAGGTGGGGCGGCTGGGGCTCTGCAGACGGAAAAAGTGAGGCCGTGCCCGGTAGCCCGCTGCCAGGCCTCCAGGCCATCTGCTCCCCGTGGGGACCAGGTCACGAGGCTCAGTGGGCGCCTCCTGGAGGGGACATCAGGCTGTTAGGAGGGTCAGGTCCAGGGCCCAGGGCTGTGGAAGGGCCAGCCATGCTGAGAGCTGGGAGGGTTGTGATGAGGTCAGGCTTACACTCGGCCCCAACCCTGCTGCTCCAGTCACTGGTGAGTGGCTGGGGCTCACGGCCTACCACTGACTATCCCTCTGCTCTTAGGAATCTCACAGGCTGAGGCTGCCTCTGCACACACACACATTCTGTTCCATGTGACTGTTCCATATGGCCCCCCCACCCCTCCCTGTAGGCTCAGCCTGACTCGACCCCAGAGGTGGCCCTCACCCTAGACCCCTGGCCCCATCTCAGGGCTCTTTGAAGGCCATGGGGGTGAGGGAAGCAGTGGCCCTTCTTGAGGGTGGCGTGCCTGAGCAGGGCTCTCTGCTCACTTGTAGGGACAGCAGTGGCAGGGCTGGTGACGGGGCAGTGAGTATGTTTATGGGAGTGTGGTGGTGCCCTTGGGGTTGAGGACCTTGGGATGGTGATGGTGGCCCTGAGGTAGAGGTGATGACCACCGTGCTGGCAGTGCTGTCCACTCCTGTCTCGCTCCTGCTTCCCCCCCTCCTCTGTCCCTCTAGTGGCCCATGTACCTGCACTGGCACTGCCTACCCCTCCACCTCCTCCACACCCTGGGCCTAGGCTGCCCACAGCCTCTCTCCCACCCACACTGGCCGCTGAGCCCTTTCCAGGAAGCCCTCCCTGACTGCTGGCCCCAGCAGTCCAGTGCCCTCCCTGTCACCTTCCCCACTTGTTTCTGGGGGGCTCCTCTCCTGCAATGGGACTGTCTTGCCAACTATATCACAGGTCAGGATACTGACCCCCAGAGAGGAGGGGGGCACAGGGTGCTGCTCCAGAGAGGAGCTCTGGGTGCTGCGTGTCTGGAGCCACACGGCCTGAGGTCAGGGGTCTGCAGCGGCCCCAGGTCCTCCATCAGGGGAGGGAGGGCCCTGGGCTATGGCCTTAGTTTTCTTACACACACCTTGGGAATAGGGTTGATGGTGTGTGGCCCCTTCCTGAGATCCAAGGGCCCAGGATCGTGGGCTGGGATCTCCTGTCCTGGCTGGCCACGCTGGAGCCTATTGTCCCAGCCTTGCCCAGGCTGGGTGGGGTGGGCTGGAGATGGGGGCTTTGAGGGAGCAGGCCTGCCTGGGCAGCTTCGCTCCCTGTAGCGGTGGATCTGCTCCCTGTGGATAGGAGTGGAGGAGGGTCTGGGGGGTTGCCAGGGAAACAAGACCAAATAAATAGTATCCCACCCCCCCAGATCTGCGGGGGGGCCCCTTTGGCAATGACCTCATCTGCCCACCCAGCCCTGTGCTCCAAAGACCAGGCCCAGAGGTGGGGGGTCCTGGGTTGGCAGGGGGAGCTGCAGCATCCCCGTGTTTGTGTTGGGCCTATGTCCATGGAAACAGCTGAGAGCTGGGGGTGCAGAGACGGGGAGGCTAGTTTGTGTGTGTGTGTGTTGTGGTTATTAGCCAGGCAGCCACAGGTCCAGCCTCCCAGGGCAGGAGAGCAGGAGAGAAGGGGGTGAGAGAAAGGAGGAGGGAAGAGGAGAGATGAAGGGAGGGAGGAGGGAGAGGAGAACGCTGGAGGGGAGGGTGGAAAGGAGGAAGAGGAAGAGGAGTGGATGGAGGGGAGGGAGACAGGGGGTGAGGAAGAGGGGGAAGGAGGAAGAGGAAGGGAGAGGAAGGGGGAGTAGAGGAGGAGGGCAGAGGAGGGGACAGGACACCAGAGGAGAGCCAGGACACCTAGAAGATGTTGGAAGTGGGCAGGGGAGGGTGGGCTGCATCTGGCCGGGCCCAGGAAGCCCTCTGTGAGGAGGAGGCATGGAGGAAGAGAAGGGCCCACCACGTGAAGGTGGGGAAGGGTGTGCAGGCAGGTGGAATAGCCTGTGCAAAGGGGAATGAGTTGGTTGTGCCCAAGGAATCAACCAGATGGGGGTTAGGGAGGCAGAGCCTGGTTGGGCCTGGGTATGGGTCTTATCATAGGGGTGACAGTTTGCTGTCCAAGTGATTTTCCCCTCAACTTTTTATTTATTTAAAATTTTAGTCTACAGAAAATGAGAATTCACACCACAGTGAACGCTATATCATCATCTACTGCCACGTAACCAATTTACCACAAATTTAGTGGTTTAGACAACACGTGTTTATTATCGTATGGTTTCGGTAGGTTGGGAATCTGGGCACTGCTTCAGTGGATCCCCTGCTCAGGGTCTTGCATGAGTTGCAATCAGGGTGTTGGTCAGGGTGGAGGTCTCATTGGAGGCTCGAATGGGGTCTGCTTCTAAACTTGCAGCCTGTTGGGCTGAGGATGTGGGTTCCTTGTGGGCTGCTGGTTGGAGGCCACTCTGTTTCTTGCCACATGGGTCTCTCCAGTGGTGGCCACTTCACCTAAGCTGTGGAGGGAGAGAGTCAATAGAGTCAGCCAGCAAAAGAGAAGCTACAACCTTATGCAGCAGAGTCGCGGAAGTGACATCCCATGGCCTTTGCCATACTCTGTTGGTTAAAAGCAAGTCGCAGTTCTGCCCACACTCAGGGAGAGGGGACTACACAGTGTGTGAACACAGGAAGCAGGAATCCCGGGGGATGTCTGAGAGTGGGTCTGCCATAACGCCATGTACCCTTTACCGGGATTCACCAATTGTTAATACTTAGTCACATTTGCTTTACCTTCCTCTTTAAAAATACACACATGCTTTTTATGTATTTATGTATTTTTTGTGATACCCTTTGAAAGTTAGTTGGAAACACTCTGACACTCTGCCCCTAAACACTTCACCCTGCATCTCCTAGTAACAGGAACATTTGCCCGCATCACTACTGAACCACCCTCAGGCCAGAGAAATTCAACATGGATTAAAATTATACGATTTCATCTATGTCCACATTCAGTTCTCCTCAGGTGTCCCAGTAATGCTCCCTTTAGCTATTTTTTTCCTGATCCCAGATCCAATCAAGCGTGTACCTCATTCCATTAGGAGCCTGGTGGTTCCCATGGGGCCTGCTGGTTCCCATGGGTGCTGCTGACTTGGCTGAGGTGGTAACAACTCTTTCTCTACATTGCAGACAACTAAGGAGTAATCTGCCACTAACAACCTTCACGTGGTGGTCGTTAGCAACCACAGACACGCATGCTCGAAGCATTTATTACACTGAGGGTTGCGAAACGGTGATTTTCTAATTCTACCACTCTGTCTACATTCACTAGATGACATTCTGCTGTAAAGAATTTTCCCTCCGCAACTTTTTGTTTGTTTCTTAGTATCACCAAGGACACATGGATTCTTATGGTTTTTATTCAATGACTTACAATGTAATGCCACTGTTATTTTTCCAGTGCTTACATTTTTTCATATTTACCGGGGGTCCTTTGTTCTCCTTTTGACTGTTCCCTCTTAGTCTTTGAGGACTTCTTTGCTTTCTACATTTCAGTGTTTTAGGCAGAAGGGAAATATGGTCTGATTTATGTGTTCATGAGATCACTCTGGCTTCTGTAAGGTGATATTAAAAAAACTACACTGGAAGAAATAGAAATAATTCAGGGCACAGAAAAGAGTTTTAACTATACTCCAATTAGTATCATTAGAAAGATTTTGTGAAGGTATTACATAAAACAAGAACAGGATCTATGAGAAAGGAACAATAAAAACAAACAAACAAAAAACTCTTGGAAATGAAAATATGGCTAGCAAAATAAAACTTTTTTTCAATAATGAATTTGAAAGATTAAGCCCAGGAAGTCTGCTGAGAAGAAAATAAGTCAACTTCTTAGCTACTTTTTTGCTGTGGTGATCACCTGGCACAGTTATGGCCAATGAGATGTAGTGATAAGCCCTATGGAGACAGTCCGTTCTCTAATTAAAAGGCAAAGCATTGCTAGAAGAATAGCCTTTTTGCCCATCACCTTTTTACTCTTCCACATTTTCCCTGCCTAGAACATAGGACCTGATGGTGGAGTTGCAGCAGCCATTTTGAGATCACGAGAATGGAAGCCAACGTTAAGGATAATGGAACAAAACATAGAAAAAGCTTGACTCCCCAGGGACCTCATTGAACTATTGCACTAACCGTAAACTGCATCTTCTGTTTATGTGTGTGTGTGATTTTAAATGAACAAACATGTTTGTGTAAGCTACAATTGGTTGAGTTTTCTGTCATTTGTCACCTAAATCATTCCTAACAGGTGTCTATATACAGACACAAAGGTCAGACTGGCAGCAGACCTCTCAGGAGCAAAGGAGATACTAGGCTGAAATAGAGCAACACCCTCAAGCTCCAAGGGACAATCATTTTCAGCCTGGATGTCTACGCCTAGCCAAACTTCATTAAACAAAAAACTAGGACGAAGGCAAATTTAGGTGGGCAAGTTCTCAGAAAGTTTACCTCCCTTGCGCACACTTCTACTAAATTATTTGAAGACATATTCCACAAAACAAGGGCCTTAACCAAGAAGTGAAATTCAGGAGTCCAGGGATCTGGAGTCCCACCCAGGACAGTGAGGAAGAGAGGTCCCAGGATGACAGTGAGGCCTGTCTGGGCTGGAGCAGGAGGAGGGTTCCAGGAGGGAAACAGTGGGTGGAGGACCCCAGAGAGTAGGAAAAAGGCAAAAAAAACACAAGGAAAAAAGAAATGCAGCCAAATGTCCCAGCACTGATGACATCCAGCAGGTGTGGATCCTTGTGAAAACAATAAAACAAAACAGGCACTTGATGGTACCATCCAGCCCCTGGAAAGAAGAATCAAAGACCTCGTGAATGGAGACATTTTGGCTTGAGGGTAGGGAGAGCTTTGAGCCCATTGAAATACAGACCTAAGACTAATCCCTGGGGGAATTAAGGCCAATGGTACAAACCCCGAAAAGTGAAAACCTTGTGGCTCTGAAACACAAGAATTGGGGGGAGGGGAGGAGCTCCTTCAGAGGGGTCAACCTGCTGCCGAAAAGGGAACGGACGTCAGAATTGTTCATAGTTTCTTCTAGAAACATATCTCATGTGTTGAAGAAATATTTATCTCAAGTTCAGCAAGTAAATCCTTCGGATTCATCACTTGGTCTTCTGTCTTTCTTTCTCTCTCCTTCTCTCGTCCCCTCCCTTCGCTTCCCCTCCTGCCCCTCCCTCCCTCCTTCTTTCTCTTTCCTTCCTTTTCCTATAGAATTCAAAGAAAATCATATTTACTTTTAACTGTATTAATTTAAAGCAGCATTTTAATAAACTTATAAGTGTTTCTGCCCACATATTGATTCCTGGATCATATATAATGCCTGGAGTGAAATTAATTTCCTGTCAGCAAGGGTTACCTCTGAGTGGAGGAATTTGGACGTAATGCTTTGCTCTCTTTGTATATTTGTATTTTGCTTGATTTCCAAACATAACCAGTGTGAATCAATTTTGTTTTTGAAAAAGTCATTCTAGAGTTGAAGGAGGGCATGGACAGTTAGACCAATGTGCAGAGAACTGGGCGAGACTAAGAAAGGAAATGTGGTTGGATTTGGCCACAGGAGGTAAGTGACCATTGGGTGACCTGAGCAGTCAGGGGAGGGTGGGCCGGGCAGCTGGGCGGGGCTCATGAAGGGGAGCTGGCTGGGGAAAGGGTAAAGAAAAGGAGGCTTGTGCCCATCCAGGGGGGACTTTCCTCTAACAATTCATCCATTCACTTATTCAACAAATATATATTGACCACCTATGAGTTAGAATCGACTTGATGGCAACAGGTTTTTTTTTTTTTTTCTTTTTTATTGTGTGCCAGGTCATACTGATACATGAAGGATCTAAAAGTCAGAGCTACACGTATAAACTTATTGGAGGAAGAGACGTTCGTGGCAGGGAGAACCCTGAAAACACAAGTAGAATAGCATGAACCATAAGACAAAATCCACTTTGCTGAATTTGATAACACCACGGAGACAGCTAGTGGGAGAAGACATTTCCAGCATTTCACTCGGAGGCAAAGCAACCCCTGCAGGTGTTCCTGGAAAAGATTCCGGCCCCAGGGCCCAGAAGGCACTGGCAGTGCAGGGAGGGGGAGCTGGCGGTGAGTCCGAGAACCAGCGGGACCCTCATGCCAGGGTGGGCAGGTGTGGGACAAGGAGCCTGTGCTGCTGGTGGGAGCAAGGACGGGACGACATCCCCTGCGCTGCACCTCATGCCCCCTCTTAGTCCACAAGCACCCACACCCCAGGCTCCCTGCAGCTTGGCCGGGGATGGGGGCTGATACGCATGCCTGATATCCTGGGCACTGCACAAGTCCGTGCAGGTGTTGCTCACGAAGCCCATGACGAGAATGCACCAGGACTTGGCAGTCCAGCTTCTGGGTACCCGATAAAGAAGCCAGGGATTAGAGAGTGCCACCTGTCCCTATACCTTATTCTGGGCAAGTGGGAACAAGAAAGCAAAATGGAGCAGCTGATGGTGCTGGAGAGAGAGAGGGGGCATTCAGCAGGAGGAAAGCGTGGGGCTAGGAGAGTGGAGACAGAGAGAAGGTGGTGCTGGCCCAGGGGCTCAGGACAGAGTTCCTAACTTGGGATGGGAGGACTCAGAGACTGGGAAGCTCTGCAGGCAGCATCCTTGGGGATGGAGCTGCGTTGAGCAGACAGGAAGCCCTGTGTGTGTGTGTCCCCATCAGGACCCCTGCTGAGCCCTGACCTCAGATTCAGGCGAGACTCAGCCTGAGCCCTGGCTCCTGTCCTGCTTGAATCCCCGTGAAGGCAGCCTTTTTCGTCTGTGTCACAGTGTCTCTCCTGGTCCCCACCTGGTGCAGGAGAGCTCCCTGAAGTGAAGACAGTGGGCCTGGGTGGCTGCAGTAGATGAGGGTGGAACATGATTCATGGTCCCAGGCTGCAGATAACGTGACATCTCAGACTTACACACAAGCCCTGGACAGTCAAGAGGAACGACCATGGAGAGAGGAGCCCCTGGGGCCACAGGATGGCACGTGCCCCTGGGCTGTCTGCAGCCAACATGCACTGGGCTATAGATCCTGAGAAAAGGAGAACACCTGGCCCTCAGCCCCTCCTAACCCCTGCCTGACAGGACATGCCCATCTCTCCACCCTCTGGGCCTGCTCTCCTGTTGCTCGCATGCACGGTGCTCCTTATCCATGGGGAATACTCTTGCCAGTGAGACAGCTAGCTACCCATGGGGCTCCGACTATGTGGTGTAGCAGTGGGTTGGGGCAATCCGGCCCCTCTGTCAAGGCTCTGGGCGCCCAGCTCCAGTGGGGCACGAAGGTCCCATGGGATAGACTGGTAGCCTCTTTCTCCAGAAGCAAAATGAGAGTCTTTCCCAGGAGCCCCCAGTAGAACCCTCTCCAACTCATTGGCCAGAGCTGGAGTGACAGGGGCAGGTGGGCAAGGGATTGTTTGGCCCAGGGTGGGGTCTCTTCTGGGGCCCAGGTCCTGGCTGCCCCTCACATCTTCTTGCTCCAGCCTCCTCCTTGCTGGCAGTGGGTATACGTCAGGATGGGGTTCGCCAAGGTACCAGGAGGTAGGGCCCTGGGTATAGACCAGACACCTTCTTGCCTCTGAGGCCGTTTCCCCACCCACCAAATTACCTCCACAGCCTTGGACTCTTTAACTTGGATCAGCTGACAATCTCTGGTCACTTGGTGATTCTGGAACCCCCTGAAGTGAGTCCCAGGGAGGCAGCCTCTTCAGTTTGTATCACAGTGTCCCTCCTGGTCCTCATGTGGTTCAGGAGAGGTCTCTAAAGTGAAGACAGTGGGCCTGGGGGGAACATGCTGGTGAAATATGAGTGTGTTCGGGGACCCAGGCTGGACAAATCCTCAGGGCCCAATCATGGTCACACTACCCACAGCCAGGGGCCCAGGACCTGAGCTTGGGTGAGTGGGTGCAGCGGGCCAGATACTGAGCCGGCAGAGCTCTTTTTCCAGGGTGGCTCCCCTGCTGCTGGGTGCAATGAGGCTGTATCCCCTTCCTCCTGTCGGCGTTACGCTTCGGGTTACCCAGACTGAGAAGGTGAGGGCCTCTTTGAGCTATGAACAGGGGTCCAACGCCAGCCAGCTTCAGGGCACCTTGTGGACTAGGCACCTCGTGCCTCTCTGTCTTTCCTGGACCCCTCTGTCCTTGTGCCTCATCTCCTCTCTCTCTGAGATTGGCTTTTTCCGAGTGGGGGACGGGGGGCTCACACATTACGACTACTGACAAGGGGAAAGAAGGGGGTCCTGGAGAAGGGTCCCGGCTCCAGGAGGGTCATGTGAGGGGTCTTTTTCCAGAAGAAGTGCAGTGGTGGTCATGGTGGCGGGCTTGGGGCCTCAGCGCTATGCCCAGGCATCTTGGAGAACACAATTGGAATGTTCTGAGGCGCCTAAATGCATGCAGAGGTGTTAGAGTTCCCCTGTACTGGACTCGTTCTGAGGTACCTGCCTGCCTGCAGAGGTGTGTGAGTTCCCCTGTACTGGACTCGTTCTGAGGTACCTGCCTGCCTGTGGAGGTGTGTGAGTTCTCCCTGCACTGGACTCATTCTGAGGTACCTGCCTGTGTGCAGAGGTGCGTCAATCCCCCTGTGCTGGACTCATGCAGGGCGAGTTGGGAGCCTGAGAGGGTGAGAACCCCCAGGAGGTTCTCTGCAGAGCTTATTACATAGGAGCCCTGATTTGGGCCCCAGAGAGGGTGGGAACGGCAGGAAGGTCACACAGCACGTGGGAGGCAGGGAGGGCTGAGGATTGTCACTGAGAGCATCCACGGCTCGGTGACATTTACTTTGCCCCGGGGGCAGTTTCCAGGCCAAAGAACGTAGCAGGGACCACATATGGAGGATTAAAATATGGAGCAGGGACAACTTGGGGGGCTGTAAAGGTTTTATTACAGGGCGCCTGGGCCCCACACAGCCCCCCAGGGTTGGGGGGTGGCGGCAGCTCTTCCTAGACCTCCCCTGCCCGCCCCCCACTGGCCCCAGCAGCCGCTGAAGCCGGGATCTGATTTCTGCCAAGTACGTGACTTGTTCTGCGGGGGGATTTCTCATGCGGCTGCGGGTGGTTGGACTGGATTCCCTGAACTTACCGCGGAGCTGGGAGGACACTGGGACCTGGAGAGGGGTGGGGGCTGAGACCTGCCCCCTATCCATCATCCATCCTAACTTAGCACAGAACCCCTGCACCCTCAGAGCAAGTGTGTGCTCCTGGCAGGTTGGGCTGGGGACACCTGCCTTCAGTGGTGGATTCCACATGGCAGGCAGACTATGGGACTGACAGCGCTAGGCACACAGTGGTGCTCAATATGTGCTCATTGTGTTACATAGACTAAAAAAGGCCAGGAGGCTCCACTGACATGGCCCCCTCAGGACATCCCCCCTAAAACAAGTGTCACCTCCTTGGTCCTGCAACTGTAGGTGCTGATCCTCCTGCTGGGGGCAGCTTGGTGAGTCCTCTGGCATGCTCTGGAGAGAGCACTGCCTGGGGTGGAGGACCAGGGTTGGCGACAACAGGAGTAGGAGGGAACAGGGACAGCAACTGGCCCTGGAGTGCTCTGGCTTGGGAAAAGGTGCCACAGCCGCAGGTGGGCCAGGTTTCCAGGAGGGAGCTGGCCCAGGACAGAGCACAGAGGGCCCTTTGGAGGCAGATGGGACCACACGGGGTGCCTAGTAGAGGGTGGAGGGCTGACTCCCCTCAAAGTCCAGGGCCCTAGCCGCAGGGCCACAGTGTTCAGGGGTCAGGGGCCCAGGAGGGCGCATACCTCATGGGATCCTGCAGCCACATCTGGGGACAATTACCTGCCTGCTGGAGCTCACCCACTGGCCCGCTCTTCCCAGGCTGCTCCAGGGTTGGGTGGGCCCTGCCACCCCAGTCTTGGTCTGTGTGGTGAGCCGGCAGACCCAGTGGCCCAGTGGCTCGTCTGTCAGTAGCCTCTAGGTCTGGCCAGGCCATGCCCTCCACAGCCCCACCCAGCCCTACTACGGGGCATCCGGGGGGAGAGTACTGGCGGAGCAGCGAGCCTGGCCCAGGGTCCCAGAGGTCATATAGATGGCAGCACAGCTTTTAGGGCTTAGGGGAATACGTTCCTTTCCAGTCCCAGGTAGCCTCCAGCCCTGGGAGAGAAGGACTTTCCCACTCACAAACACATGGAGCAGGGCCCTCGCTGTGCCCCAGCTGTGCGCTCAGCTCCCCAAGGTGATCCTGCAGCTGTCCCCACACTCTTGGTTGTTGGTAGCTGTCCCCACGCCACTGGGGCTGCTCAACCTGCTTACTGAGTCCTGCAGGAGCCTGCTTGGATGGGTATAGCCTGGCCCCGTCTGAACCTAGCATGCCTGTAACCCCTGATGGTGGAGAGATGGAGACAGAGAGTGTGCGTGTGTGTGTGTGTGTGTGTGTGTGTGTGTGTGTGTCAGGACACAGGCCAGCCTGCCCTAGGTCCAAGGCCCGAGCCCTGCAGCCTTGCCCCTGCAGGAGACAGGGAGGGCTCAGCCCATGCAGGGCCTTGGGGGTTCCGGACGCTGGGAGCTCTGCTCCAGCCACTGGCAGAATGTTCTTTGGAGCAGCTGGGGCTTGGACTCAGCGGTATGGGGACACGCTCTAATGGGAGCCTGGAATGCACAGGCCGCCAGCCAGCCAGCTGTGCACACGCTTCCTCCTGTACCCTGAGGGTGGGGGTACCTGGGCGGACAAGGCCAAGGTCAAACAGCCGGAGAAGGCTGGGGCAGGGCCTGGCTCCATTTGACTGTCCTGGGTGTTCAGGACCTGGCCAGCCTTTATTAAGGGGTACAGCCATGGCCATTCAGACCCTCTAGGCTGGTCCATGTCCCCTCAGATTCCCAATGTGGGGCCATGACTCCAGATCCTCCAGGGCAGGTCTGAGTCCCCCTAGACCCCCTAGAACAGGGCCATGTCTCCTTGAGACCCCCTATGCAGGCCTGTGTTCCCAGGCCCACCCAGGGCAGGGGTGTGACCTCCCAGACACCCCAGGGTAGGCCACATCCCACTGTATGCTATCAGCTGGTAGATTGTCCTCGCCTCTGACTAGAGCCCCCAAGGTGAGGTGATTAGCCCTTCTCTGGTGCCCACCGTGGCCATGCCCCTTTGGTAAATGGGGCAGGCCTCTACCTCCGCCCCACCTGTCACCTGTCCAGGCTTGGCACACGTGGGCCTTGGAATAGAGATGTGCGTGAGCCCTGTTTGGCCTCGAGGGTGTTTCCGATTGCTGTGGGGATGGGGCAACCCGGGCTGAGTGGGTCCCCAGGGTGGCTTCCAACTCTCGGGGAGTGCCTTGTCCAAGGCAGAAATGTGGTGGGGACAGGCTACCTTGGAGGTGTGAGCGGAAGCTGAGGGCTGCGGAGGGGCCTTGGGGGTCTGCAGTTCTAGATCCAGAGTTGAGAATTTCAAGGCCAGGCTTTCCTCTGGCCCCTTTCCCACCTGGGGCTTGTGGGAAGTGGAGGGTGGGAGTGGTCAGAAGGGCAGTGGGTGCTGTGGTCTGGTGGGTCTCCTTGTGACCCACAGTCTCTCTGGTCTCTTACATTCCCACATCAGCCTGGTGCAGCCTTGGGGGATGGGGGATCCTCCAGGCAGCCCCCCAGCCCAGACTCCTCTTTGTCCCCAGAGTGAGTGGGAGGTGGAATCATCAGAGCCCTCTTTGAGGTGTACCCCTCAGGTGGGCTGGGACAGTAAAGGGGGGATAGCTCAGCCCAGGTTGCTACTGCCTGAGTCCAGCCCTGACATCAATCCAGGGAAGTCAAGGTTGGGTCAGAGGCACCTGCAACAATCTCTCAGCTCCCCATCTGACCCCTGGTCCACCAGTCCACCTGTAGGCTGCTCTCCCCAGGTGCCTCTGCCCGGCCCTGGGAGGGGAGGTGAGATGAGGGAGTTGAACCTTACATCAATCAGGTTATATAGCATGGTGGGTGACAGCAGCGGGTGGCCATATGGCTTCCAGTTTTTTACACCCTTGGCCTCAGGGCCATCCTCGTGGCTCCAGGGCTAAGCCTCTGTCCCTGTCCACCCACCGGGGCCCAGTACATGTCCTCACTGCCCACCCCAGCTCCAGCGCAGCAAGCAGCCTTGGACAGGATCCTAACCCCACAGGATGACAGAATCAGTCTAGGAAGATCATTCAAGGAAAGGGACTCACCTCCCTCAATGTGTGGATGGAGAAACTAAGGCTCTGAGGGGCTGGAGCCCACATGACACTGTACTCAGAGCTCCTGTACAGGGCTCAGGCCCAGGGCTGGGGTGGTGGGGCCTCTTCCGCCCTCGGCAGTGTCCACCTGGCCCAGTCTGACCCTGCTCAGCCTGGTCCTCAAGCTGCCCCAGCCCCTCCAACTATGTCTTCTTGTCCCAACCCCTGGCCCTGGGGTCCCAATCCTGCCTGGCCAATTGTTTTCTTAAAGCCATTCAAGAGTCTCACTCTCCCCTCCCTCAGGGCCCTCAGCAAGCTACAGCCCTCAGGGTGAGGGATGTCGGCACAGCACCCAGAGCTGTGGAGGAAGAGGGAGATAAAGGCATGTCAATGCTTCTACCAACCAGGAGGCCCGGAGCTGGTAGGTGGGCCAGGTGTTTTTCTTGCCATCACAGCGGCTCATTGGAGAAGGAGCGAGACAGGGAGGGAGACACAGGTTTTGGTCTGGGCAGGGTGGCTTGTGGCTGCTGGGGAAGGGGTCTGAGGTCCCAGGGGAGCAGCTGGGAGAGCTGGGGGCCCCTTCCCACCTAGGCCCTCTTCTTCCATTTCTTGGGGCTGCCAAGACTGGACTTGGATTGGACAGATCAAGTTCAAGAGAGGGTGGAGCCTATGCCCTGAGCTGGCCCCACTCGCTGGCCTCTGTTCTGGGCACCCCTCAAACCACTCTTCCCCTGAGCATCCACATCCATGATTTTATTCACCTATCATCTCCCCCTCTACTCAGCCCACTCTCCAAAACCCCTACCCAGAAAGCTGTGGGCTGCTGCCTTCCTCTGCCAGGGCCCATGCCTCCAGCAAAGCTGGTCTCAGATCATTCTAAGGACCACCCCTGGCTAGAGCCTCAGGCCCACTCTGCTTGCCCATCTGCCTTCCTGCACCGATGCCCGGGGCCCTGTGGCTAGGCTTTCTGTCCCTTCTTGTGGCTCACACTGCTGCGAGTCCTCTGAACTATTGCTTGTTCTGGCCCCTCTGCCTGGTCCATTCCAGCCCCTCATTGCTTGGTAAAATCTCATCCGGAGAGACTCAAGTCAACAGCAGCCTCCCTGGGTCGCCCCAGGCAGAGGGTTTGACCTCTCAGTGAGAATGTTTCCTGTGGCTCTCAGGTAGGGGCAGTGGTTACCCTGCCCTCTAAGACAATGCCCACAGGGAGAGGTAGCCACCCTGAGGTCAGGGTGGGCTGGCCAGGGAGAGCTGGGGTGGGCTCCCTTCTCCCTCTGTGCAGAGCTCCTGGCCTTGAACGTTTGCAGCCTTAGAAGCAGCTCCAGAGAGAAACTGTCTGAGCTGGCTGCCTGGAACCTAGAGGGAAACCAGGAGACAGGAGGCCTGCAGGGCTAGGGGGAGGGAGGGAGCAGCCCACAGACAGCCCCGTTCCAGGGCGGGGGTGTATTTATGTAAATACTGCATGCTGCTGGATTCTAGGATTCTAGCAGGGTGAAATCATCATCCTCTAATGTGGGGGGAGCTGAGCTGGCGCAGAAGGGTGGGGAGAGGCTCAGGGAGGGGCCCTGCCCAGTGTGGGGGCCTGGGAAGGGGGCCTTGGAGCATCTTGGGGCCACAAGGGCAGAGCCTAAGGTAGCAGGCTCCTGGAGAGCATGTCCAGGCCTGGAAGGAAGCCCAGAGATGGCACAGGGTCCCTGGGTAGGGTCTGGGGTCCTGCAGCAGGTCAGGGCTGAGCAGGTGCTGGCAGGGCCCCTTCCAACCCTGGGAGGAAGGCAGGCTGCTCTCTGGGTGGGCCGGCCGCTTGCCCCCTGAAGCCCAGCCAGGCACTTGAGCAATCCCTCAAGCCCCTGCAGGGGCCTCACTGTTCTCCAGCACTGCAGGTGAAGGGCTCTGGACAGGGGTGCACCAAGCTGGCTGTTTGTCTCTCTTTCTAGAATGTCCACTCCTTAAGGGCAGGGTTGGAGAGAATGGGGCTGGAGGAGGGCTGGCAAGGGCACCCTGCTGGGTGGGGAGGTCTGGAGGGACCCAGGGCTCGGCTGTTCGCAGGGCTGGGCGCACACATCCTTGTCACCACCAGGCTTCTCAATGCTCCCCCCCACAGCCCCCCGGGTGGGGAAGCTGCGGACCAGGACGAGGAGCACTGAGGCCCAGCACCACACGGCACGGACTTCAAATCTACCCTCACCCAGAAGGATGAACAATGAACTGATAAGTCAAGGGAAGAAGTACCTCCGAGGAACTTGAGCCCAAGAAGAGGGGTGACTGGGCTGGGTGGGGGGAGAGCTTGCTGAAGAGGGTCACTGGAAGGAGCAGTGATGGGGGTGGGCAGAGACCCTGTAGGTTTGGGCCAGCCTCACCTGCCTCAACTCCTAGGCTGCTGCCGTGTTGGTGGTGGTGGGGGGCGGGGGGAAGGGTGACGCTCAGAGAATGGCGACAGTGATGGAGAAGAGGGAGCTCTGGAGGCCTCCGAGCCCCTCACCAGTGTGCTGTGAGGTGGATGTGGTGCCGGAGAGGAGTCCAGGGGGATGCCAAGGACTTTGGCTCATGAGAGGTGGGGGCTGTGGGGGCCGTGGACATCCACATGGGACCTGGTGTCCAGGGCAGAGCTCCCGCTGCAGGCTGGCACACACTTGGAGGCGTGAGCTTGGAGACAGGCGAGGGCACCCAGGAGTCCAGTGTAGGCAGAGGTGGGGTTCAGGCTGAGCCCTGGGGCCTCAGACACTCAGAGGCCCAGAGATGGACGCGGCGTGGGGAGACGCCATTCCTGTGGACTGAGCAGCATGATGTACCATGCCCACACGGGGCTGGGGACCCTCCTGTGAGGACTGGCATGCGGCCTCAAGGAGGTTTGCTGCAGATGGCGGGGTCAGGACGGGGTTTCTGTATGGGGGAAGATGGAGGAGTAAGGGCTTGTCTGTGGCCCCGCGGGGTGCGGGAAGGGGAGTGGTCCTGGAAAGAGGCCCGAGGTTGGGGGCAGGGGAATGATGGGGCTGGTGAGACCTCTTCCTGGCCCCGCCTCACACGGAAACAGGGCTCTGACGGGTCTCCCAACACGGGTGAGGTCAGGACTGCAGACACACCCGAGGTGGGTACCCATCCTCCTCCCCCAAAGCCCCTCCCTCCAGGAGGAATTTGTGCTGCGCTGTTCCCAGGCCAGTGAACGATGGCAGGTTGCCGCCCCTCCTCCCTGCTCCAGCCTCCACGCTCTGGTTCTTGGCTCTAGATGAAGGGAACTTTGCAACAACAGAGCATCATGTGAGAGCCATTAGCCTCCAGCTCCTCCCCCTCCCCGTCACTCAACCCAGAGGAAAACAGCTGGGAGGAGGAGAGTGTGGAAGGAGAAGGATGTGTAGCTGAGAGTCAGAGAGAGAATCAGAGACAGACAGAAAGACAGGGATAGAGACTGACAGAGACAGAGAGAGATACACAGAGACAGAAAAAGACAGCGAGAGACAGAGAAAGAGCTAGAGACTGACAGAGACAGAGATGAGAGATACAGAGACAGAGATAGAGACTGATAGAGACAGACAGACATACACAGAGACAGAAAAAGGCAGAGACAGAGACAGAGCTAGAGACTGACAGAGACAGAGATACACAGAGATAGAAAAAGAAAGACAGAGACAGAGATGTAGACTGACAGAGACAAGAGATACAGAGACAGAGAGAAACACATAGAGACATAGAGAGACAGAGAAACAGAGACAGAAAGACAGAGATAGAGACAGAGATAGAGACTGAGAGGGAGAGATAGAGATGAGAGACATGGAGACAGAGAGAGATAGAGACTGACAGACACAGACTGATAGAGACACAGAGAGATACACAGAGACAGAAAAAGAGACAAAGAGAGAGACAGACAGAAATGAAAGATACAGAGGCAGAAAAAGAGAGACAGAGACAGCTGGAGACTGACAAAGACAGAGACAAGAGATACAGAGGCAGAGACAGAGAGAGACACATAGAGACAGAGAGAAGGAGAGAGACACAGAGAAACAGACAGAAAAACAGAGAAAGATAGGAGGAAAGAGACAGAGGAAGATAAAAGAGTCCTGATGTCAGGTAGATGCTCTCAGAAGCTTGAAGCAAAAAGAGGCAATGAGAGTGAGGAGGGGGTGGCAGGCGGCTGCCTTGTCAGCAGCAGGGAGGTCGAGGGACCCTGAGACGTGGCATTGAGGAGGTCAGAGGGGGAGGTCCAGACTCTTGCTGGCCATCAGGGTGGGAGGAGGGCAGAGGGATCAGCGAAACAGATGTTTGCTTTGTCATCCAGCTGTTCATTCTACATTTGCAGTTGAAAACCCAGCAGAAACATCCTCTCCCTCCTCTTGCTGGGCTGCTCCCTCTGCTCCAGTCCTTTCTCTCTGACCACTGTCTCAGGTCTCCAGTGGGAGTTATAAGTCACCAGAAATGGGCTTGGTGTTTGCTGGGCCTAGGGCCGGTACAGTGGACAGAAAGGCCCAGAGAGGCTGGGCTGTGTCAGGGAGGGTGGGGTGGGGTGGGGCGGGGTGTGTAACAGAAGATGGCCATAGACCCAGAAGCCTCCAGAAGTGAGGCCCCGGGCTGGGAGCAGAGTAGGGGTGAGCCTGAAACACACGGTGAGCATGTGTTCATGTGACTGTGTGTGTGCTACAGGAGCATGAGTCTGTGTGTGCACGTGTGTGTGTGCTGCATGCCTGCGTTTGTGCGGGAGGGTGTAAATGTGTGTGTATATGCAGGAACGTGTGTCTGCGTGTGCACATGTGTGTGCTGCATGCCTGTGTATGTGCGGGAGAGTGTGAATGCGTGTGTATATGAAGAAACGTGTGTCTGCGTGTGCACATGTGTGCTGCATGCCTGTGTGGGAGAGTGTGTACCCATGTGTGTATATGCAGGAACGTGTGTCTGTGTGTGCATGTGCTTGCTGCATGCACATGTGTGTGCTTGTGTAGGAGTGTGCGTGGATGCACATGTGTATGTGTACGTGTGTGCAGGACTGTGTGTGTGCTAGTCCCTCTGCCCTCTCCCCCTGGGATGCTGGCTCCCACCCTGACAATGGACCTTCCCCTCTGACCTCAGCACCACTTCTCAGGGTCCCTCGACCTCCCTGATGACAAGGCCTCACCTTGCTTTATGCTTCTTAGAAATCAGGTGTGTGCTGTATGGACGTGAGTGTGCTTACGCAGGAGCATGTGTGCACACGTATGTGTGTGTATGCAGACACATGCACCTGCATGTGTGCATGTGTTCGTACACCTGCGTGCATATGCAGGAACATGTGCCCTTGCGTGCAGATAGATATGTGTGTGTGCAGGAGCGTATGTGGCGCACGTGCGTGTGTATACAGGTTTGTGTGCCTGTGAGTGCATGTGTGTGTGCCCCATGCCTGGTTGTGTGGGCATGCAGGAACACCTGTGGTGGAAAACGCGTGCTCATGGTGGAAAACACATGCTTGCACTGGAACCCAAAACTCTGAGATGAATGGGGGGAGGGGCCGTGAGGGTCTAGGGGGGCCCAGTGGTTTGTATCCACAGGATGTCACGCGCCAGTCCTGCTTCCACTACTGGACAATAGATATGTCTAACAGCCTGTAGCCATCCATTTCCCTAGCATCTATCCACCTGCCCACCTGCCTGCCAGCGCAACTCACCCATGCTCCACCACCCAGAAACCCAACAATTCATCTGACTTTCCCTCTTCCGCCCTGTGCCTCCATCCATGTGTCTACCTGGTGCCCAGGACAGTCCCAGGACCTGGTCACTGTGTACCCTAATACAGAGGGCTCCAGCTGACTGACCCCAACCTGGCACTCAGTAGGTTGGTGAGGAGCTGGCTCCTGGAGCCGGTGCAGACCAGCAGGCTTGGGGGTGGCCGCGGGTTCCCCGGAATCTCCTGGCTGTGTGCGTTGTCTCCTGCTCAGCAAGACCTTCCCCTCAGATGGTGGTTTCCCATCGGATGAGGATTCTCCCTCAGACTCAAGGCTCCCCTGGTTAAGCCGAGCCTCCCTGCTCAGCCTGGAGCTCCCCTTCAGCTGAGAGCTCTCCTTGATAGAACGGAGCTCTTCTTCAACAGGCACCCGCCGAGGGGCTCCCAGTCCGGGTCCTGGAGAGGCTTACTCAATTCACATTGCCCAGAGTCTTAGTTTCCTGCAGCTGCTGTAACAAAATACCACAAAGGGGGTGGTTTTAAGAATGGAAGTTTATTGTCACGCAGTGCTGGAGGTTGGGAGTCCAAGTCGGAGTGTAGACCCTGTTGACATCTTCTGGGGCCTCTCTTGCAGCTTCTGGTAGCGGCTGGCGACCCTTGGTGCTCCTTGGCTTGCTGCTGCAGTGTCACTTGGCAACCTCTCTCTGTCTCCCTGTCTGTGCATCTCTTCTCTTTTATAAGGAGTTAAACAGGATTAAAAAACCAAAATCAAACCACTACCGTCAAGTTGATTCTGACTCATAGCAATCCCACAGGGTTTCCAAGGCTGCAAATTTTTACCCAAGCAGAATGTCACATCTTTCTCCCTTTGAGCTGCTGGTGGTTTTGGTCAGCAGTCAATTGCTTTACCCGCTGTGTCACTAGGGCTCCTACCATATACGCTTAGTACCCACCCTACTCAAGGATGACCTCGGGTTAGCCTAACTGATGACATTTCCAAATGATTTATGAGCAAGGTCAAGTACACAGGTAGAGGGGTTTGGGCTTGAACACATCTTTTGGGGAGGGGACACAATTCAGCCCAGAATACCCAGGTAAACCTACCCCTGGGACCCCTTTCCTGGTGGTGGGGGCCTAGCAACAAAGCTGCTCCAGGAGGTTCTCTCTGCAGTCGGCTCTGGGATACAGCGGCTGTGTGAGTGACAGCAAAGCAGCTCTGAAGGGGGGGGCGGGTTTCTGCCAGTCCCCAACTCTGTCACTGAGCACACTCAGGGAGCCTGGGCCCTGCTTGCGGACTCAGCTCTTCCCTCTGCCCTTCATGGCAGCACTGGTGGCACGGTAGTCTGGGTGGGCCCCCTGCTCTCAGTCCCTGTTGGGCTTTGGGAGGAGATAGGAACCCTGGGGCTCCTTGTTGTCCATCCTTGGATCCAGAAGCCGAGGTGGGCTTTGGTGGGGGAAGGCTCAGGCCTGGGTTCTGAGATTCTGGGTTAGGGATCTGGGATTCTAGTCTACCTCAGTGAGTAAGAGGCCTGAGCATTTTCAGTCCAGCAAGGGGCAGGGGTGCTGAGCCTTGGCCTCTGGGCACTCCCCATGCCCATGGATCCAAGGGTCAGGACAAACTCCTGCCCTTGGCCTGCTGACCCTGTGGCCAGCTTGGAACAGGACCCTGAAGATGTGATGCCCTGAGCAGCCAGGCTGGCCCTTCTCCCAAACACCCACCGCAGGTGGCCAGCAGATGGAATGCTCCCTCAGCCCATTTTCATGCAAGGACGGAGAAGCTCTGAGAGGGAGTGTTCATTTCCCCTTCGGTTAGTCACCATCACAAACCAGGGCTGACATGAAGCTAGGGTCTCCTCCTACAGGGAACATAGAGACCCGGGAAAGAGAGATCTGACACCCACCTGGGCAATCAGGGAAGGCTTCCTGGAGGAGAGGGCTGGGCGAATGGTGGGGATGTGAGTCTGCAAAGATGGGCTACAGCTGCTGGGCAGCAGGAAGGGGTGGGCTTAGGTAAGTCTGGGTGGTAAGGAGGGTGAACAGAGGGGAGGCGGCCTAGGTGAGGATGGAGGAGAAGGTTGCAGGGAGGCCTAAGACTGTTGCGGGTCCCTGTCCTGGGAGCAAGGAAGACACCTGTGCATGTGTGCTTATGTGTGCCTGTGGGCTGGGCATGGCCGTGCTTGTGTAGTTGAGGGAGGGTATAGCTCTTGTGTGGTTGAGTGTGGTGACGACTGTGTGTGGTTTGAGTGTGAGATTTATACATGTGACCGAGGGGGTGTGGCTGTGTGTGGTTTGAGTCTGAGGTCATGTATACATGACTGGGGTGTGGGTGTGTGTGGTTTGAGTGTGAGGTCATGTATATGTGACTGGGGGGTGTGGGTATATGTGGCTGTGTGTGGTTTTAGTGTGAGGTCGTGTATATGTGACTGGGGGTGTGGGTGTATGTGGCTGTGTGTGGTTTGAGTATGAGGTGTATATGTGACTGGGGGGTGTGGGTGCATGTGGCTGTGTGTGGTTTGAGTATGAGGTCGTGTATATGTGACTGGGGGGTGTGTGTATGTCTGTGGCTGTGTGTGGTTTGAGTGTGAAGTTGTCCCAGCTTGGGCTGGAGGTAGGCCTACCCAGCTAGGAACTCAGCCCTGCCACTTGCTGGGCTGCGTGACCTTACTTGGTGACCAAGACAGTGGGTCTAATCTCCCTCTGTCGTTCTTCTTATGGGGAAACTGAGGCCCAGGAAGGTGGAGAAACATTGCCTGGGTGTGCTGGCCACACAGCCCCAGACACACAGCTCTCCTTTTCCAGCTTGGCTTCCACTTGGCCACAGTGCCTTGCCCAGAGGGACATGACAACTGAAACACACTTGACAGGGGAGATACTGAGGCTCAGAGAGGGGTGTGGTGCCCGAAGTCCCAGAGCCAGTGAAGTCAGCTCCCTCATCCTTCTGCCTCCCCCACCTCAGTGTTCACAGGTGAGAGAGGGGACCATGCTCTGGGTGGTGGCTCAGCTGACCTGCATGGACCAGTCAAGGGGGTGTGGAAAGGCCCTGGCTGCATGCTGACTCCCACCCTAGGGCACAGGGCTGCCAGGCAGGGGCCTTGGATCACCTGGATTATCCCTGGAGTCTTCTAGGAAAACGAGCCCTGGCCTTCTTCCTGGCCTCTGACCCCTTTAGCTGCCCTGACCCTGGGACTGGGAAACTGACCCTAGGCTCTTGGGAGATGCCCGCTGAAAGACAAAATCATTCATTCCTCATTGATCCCTTGCCCATTCATTCTCTAAACAGCTGTGATGCTGACCCTGAGCCTGGGGCACTTGGCCTGCTCCCATCTGCCTTCTGAGGGCTGATCCTTGGTGAGCTGGTGGGCCATGCCTTGGTCAGAGCTGACCCAGGAGGCCCTGGGGACAGATCCCTTGCTGGCCCCCTTCCTGACTGCAGTCCCCTGGAATGAAAGCAGGATGCCCATAGCGCCCTAGGTGCCTTTTTGCTATGGGCCTGCCCTTGCTGCTCTGTGTGCACCTCTGCCTGCTTGTGGGCACCTGACTGGGGCCCGGCATGGAGTCAGCACAGGAACTATTCAGGGAATGAACACTGATCAGTGGGTGGCAGGAGGACACCCAGATAGGGAAACTGAGGTAGAGACAAAGGCAGACTTGAGTCTGGCTCCATCTTCCCTTGGGCCTTCCTTGGACTGACTGCCCCTTTGTGCCCGCTTCCCCTGGGCAGTCCAGGCCCTGTTCCTGAGGGCATGGAGGGTGAAGGCAGCTGCTGCCAGGCATCTTTGCCCAGCTAGGCTTTTCGCAGGGGCCCGGTGCAGAGCAGCCTGCCAGGTCTGCTCTGGGAAAAGAGTCCTGGGAGGAGCCCTATGGGATCTTGCCCTCTGATGGAATGTGAAGAATGAGGCCTTGAGGACAGGGCTGGTGTGGGTGCTGTTGCAGGGTGGGGTCTCCCCTGGCCCCATGTGCCCCTCAGGAGGGACAGTCGGTGGTGGCACTCACCCTGTCCACCTTGTGCTCACCCAGGTGGTGGCGCTCAGGCCCCTGCCTGTGGGTCTAGGGGCCTGCACTGCCGCCCAGCTCATGGCCCTCGAGCGTAGGGTGGCCCCTCAGGGTGGCCAGTGCATCTGGTGGGGGTGGGAGTCAGGTGGAGGGCGTGGGGGCAAGTGCAGGGACATCTTTTGTGCACCCCGCTGCCCCCTGGCTGCCCCTTGCACGTCCGAGGAAATGGGGGCGGGCTGGGAGGGAAGCCCTTTGCAGAGGTGACAGATGGACAAGTGAGAGGAATGGTGGGCCCACCTAGGCCGGCCATGCTCCCCTGACCTGGGGGGCTCCAAGGTGGCAGGGGCACCCCTGCCCAGGAAGACCAGTTTGGATTAGAGGCCCTTTGCATGCCTCCTCTCTACCAGGCATCCCCCCTTCCTGGGGTTCCCTTACCCCAGCTCTCAAGGTCCCCCTTCTTTCCCTCTTTCCAAACTCCATGGACAGTGTGCATGTGTGTGAGTGTGCCTGCATGCATGCACCTGTGTGTATGTGTGCATGTGTGTGCTTACGCATGTTCATGTACGTGTGTGAACATATGCCTGCACGCCTGTGCCTGTGTGTATGCGTGTGCGTGCATGCACGTGCGTATGTATGTGCTTCTACGTGCATATGTGCTTGCATGTGTGTGTATGTGCAGGTGTGTGCGTGCATGCGTGTGTGTGCGTGCATGTGTGTGCATGGATGTGTGTGCACACCCCAACTTCCGTGTGAGCAGAGAGTAGGGACACAGAAGTGCAGATGCATCGGGAGATGTGGCCCTGCCCCACCCCACATGCTCCCTTCTCTCATGGAAAAATCTGAGGCAGCTGGAGAAATTCCACTCCTTGAGGCAGGCTTCAAAGTGACAGGTTTATTTTTCTAAGGTTCAGGAGAAAAATGTGCAAGACGCTCCAGGAGATAAGTTGACTCCTTTTGCCTTGTTTTTGTGTTTTTCCTTGAAGTTTCCAGAGTTCTGCTGTGGATGTTTCAGGACGGGGAGGGGAGGGTGGAGAGAGTGTTGGAGGGGGCCAGGCAGGACAGGTGGGGACAAACGCTGGCAGCCCCCTGTCTCCACAGACCCGGCTGTGACTAGGCCTTTCCAGCACCCACACTGCAGGGCTCCTGGACTGTGCCTGGAGAAGTGGAAATTTGAGGATCTCCTAAAAGCCCCCAACACTCTCACCCACCCCTGATTTTTTCTCTCTTGTTAGCCCCACCCCTGGGTGCTGCTGACAAGGGCCTCTAAGACACCTTGGGTGCAGACTTGCTGTCTGCAGCCCTGGTTTCTCCCTGCACACACCCGGCCCACATCTGGCCAGGAGCACAAGGGGAGATGGTTGGGGGTGACTTCCTGCAGGAGGAGGGCCGGTGTCCAGAGAGGATATACTGGGTGTGGGAGGTCAGTATAGCCAGAGACAAGAGCCACGGAGAGCCTCAGATGCCAGGCAGAGGGTAAGGACATTATACCTGTGGGCTGAGGTTTTCAGGGGGCTCCTAAGGGCCCAGGCCCCCAATCTCTGCATGACCTTTGAAGGGCACTTGACATCCCTCCCTAGGGCACCCTTTCTGGCCGTACAGCAGGCCCACTCCTCCAGAGGTTTCCCAGCCCGCTGCTGTGGCTGAGGGGTGCCACAACACCCTGGGTCCCTTGGCCTTATGGGCCAATTTCACCATGAGTTCACAGGCTCAGGGAGCTGCTGGCTGGTTGGGTGGGGGCAATGGAACTAACATATCTGCCTCCTCAGCTTCCCTTCTCTGGCCTCATGGTCCCTGTGACCCACCAGAGCCCCAGCCAGAACACGGCCCTGGGAAGATGGCACTGGCTGTCTGCCAGACACCCACATGTGACCTCTCCTTGTACCTTGGGCTTCCTCACAGCATGGCAGCTGGATTCTGAGAGCGAGAATCCCAAGAGGAGAGTGGGCCAAGTGGAGGCTGTATCACCTCCTGTCCTCAGCCTCGGAGGTTCTCCAGAGCCACTTGTATGGAATTTTATGTATGTTAGCCATCACAAAGGTCCCCCTCCTCAGTTTCAAGAGAAAGGAAATAGGCTTCACTTTTTTTTTATTTTAATTTTTTATTGTACTTTAGATGAAGGTTTACGGAACAAACTAGCTTCTCATTAAACAATCAGGGCACACTTTGTTCTATGACCTTGGTTAACAACCCCATGACATGTCGACAATCTCCCTTCTCAACCTTGGGTTCCCTATTGCCAGCTTTCGTGTCCCCTCCTGCCTCCAAGTCCCTGCCCCAGGGCTGGTGTGCCCCCTTAGTCTCATTTTGTTTTATGGGCCTGTCCAGTCTTTGGCTGAAGGGCGAACCTCAGCAGTGACTTCATTACTGAGCTGAAAGCATTTCCGGGGTCATACTCTCAGGGTTTCTCCAGTCTCCGCTGGGCCAGCATAGACCTCACTTCTTGGTGGGGAAGTGGCAAGGTTCCAGAACAGCATGTGGGACCTGAAATATTACTGTGGCCACTTCTGGAGAAGGAAAATGGCCACGAGGGCCCAAAGGCAAAATTCACAGCTAGCCCCAGATCCTTTCCTCTCTGTCTTGTCCATGTCCCTGCATCCACGCCCCTGGCGCTCAAGGCAGAGCTATCCCTCCTCTTGCTCCCTTGTTCTCACCTGTCTTGGCAGCCAGCTCCCAGGCAGGAGTCCTCATTGCCCACCCGGGCTGCCTGTGCACCATCACCTGCTGATGGACGTTCACTCTTGCCCACGTGACCCTCTCCCCACATCACCGTGAACCTTTATGGACCCAGTGCTTGTCCTTAGTCCCCAGACAAGCCTTTGTTGGTGGCCTAGCTGAACACGGTTTCCCAGTGTTGCTCTCTTCTACCCTGTTTTTTTTTTTTTTTTTTATAAGCGTTTGTCATGTGTTGAAATTATACATTTTTCCACTGACTTGCTTATTAATCTCCCCTTCTCCCCTTCCCCTTGCCCTGCCCCCATCTTGGCTGCAGTCTCCAGGGAGGTAGGGACAGGTCTGCTTTGTCACCACTGCTTTCCCAGGACACTGACAGGCCTGGTGATCAGGAATATCTCAGGGAGGGAGGGGAGGAAAGAAGGAGGGAGCGGGGTCTGCCTTCCCCTGGCTGTCTGCACACGAATGGGCCTCCCCTCTGCTGTCCAAACTGGAATCACGGAGTGGTCAGAGTCGGTAGTAGTTGTCAGAGTCTGTAGTACTCTACAAGCAGATGTGCCCTCCCCTCCCAGCTATGGCGCTAAGCCCCTCTCCTGAGGTCAGGCCCCCTTGCAGGGCCACCCTGCGATAGTCCCATGGGGTGTGGAGGCTTGCCCCTCACCTTGATTTGGGGTAACTCTGGGAAGTCCTTACTCCCAAGCTCCCCACAGCACAGACAGAGGCTGGGGTGCCATACCCTGGGGGTCCCCTTCTCCCCATGCCCAGATGGACTCCCCTACATCCCAGAGCTGCGCTCCCACGTCTGTCTGGAGCCTGTCCCCAGAGAGGCCTGACTTTTCCAGCTCTGCTGTGGACAAGGATCTAGAGCAGGGCTCGGCTGGCTGCTTTGGAATCCTCCTGTAGATGTGGGTGGGTCATGTACTTTATTTACTGCTGCCCTGGGGAACAGGTCTCCCCCCGACGTGTTTTCATACAGCACAGGTGGCCCTGTGGGGGACCACCACCCACCCTGGCCCCTGTGGTCTGGTGTGGGCCCAGGAAGCCTGCCTCACTGCTTGTGTTACAGGAGACGGGCCCAGATGTCTGGAGGCGAGAGCAGAATGCGTACCCCCGTGAGACAGAGGCTGGAGGTGGGCTTGGGGAGAGGACACGTTCCTTTGTGATGGGCCGTGCTGCGCCTGCGCCTGCCTGAGCCTGCGCCTGTCTCTTTCCCTCAGTCCTGCCCTCTTTTGTGGCCAGGCCTCTCCTGCTGGGATGCCGAGACTCCTCTGCATGGATTCACCAGCCACCCCCTCCCAGTGCAGTCCCCGGAGGGCCTTTGCCTGGAACCCGTTGTTCTGGCCCTTCACCCACTCTGTAGTGGGGTGGCTGAGGTTCCAGAGGGACCTGGGGTCACATGACTGGTCAGCAGCAGGGCTGGAAACAAAGTCTGGAGAGGGGTCAGGAGTGTGGCATGAGGGGCAGGACTCGGCTGGCAGGAGGCCTAGAGGGCTTGTCTCAGCTGGGGCACTGCTGAGACCGGCCACCTCCCTCAGCCCCCTGTCCGTCTGCAGGACAGGACCAGGGTGTCACCCACGACTCTGAAGACGGTGCTGAGGTGCATGGTGGAGAGAGGCCAGCTGAGGAGTTGCAGAGGTCTGAGAGAGTCTATCCCTGAGGGTGGGCTCCACAGTCCCAGTCCAGAGGAGGACAGGCTTCCCAGAGTGGGGGAGAGGCCAGATGGAGCTGCATCTCCTCACGGTGCTTCCTGTGTCTGTTTGTGGGGTGGGGGGTGGGGGGGGAGGGGTGCTGTGCAAGCACTGGAGACTAGGCCTGGCTCTGTCCCTGTCCTCAGGTGCTCTCTCTGTATGCCTGTGTCCTGTCCCCAGGACGCTGTCCCTCACCTCAGGGAGGTCTGCAGCCCCACACCCCCCAACCTTTCACCTCGCTTCCTCACGTCCACAGGCCCTGCTGCCCTCCATCAAGCTGCACACCCCTCACAGATCACAAGCCCTGCCCGCCCCACCAGGAGGCCCGATGAACTCTATTTGCTGGATGGTTAACTTAGGCTCCCCTCGGCCTCCCCACTCCCTCTCAGTCTCCCCAATCCTTACACTAATCCTTCCAGACCCAGTCATGCCATTCCCTCCTCCAGGAGGCCTGACTTCTTGTCCTGTCTGGCTGCCATCCCCTCCCAAGGCCCCACTGTGGGCTTAGAGGCTGTCCTAGAGGCCTCTGGGGTGTCCCTCAGGGTGGGGACAGGCCGAGTCAGGGCTGCTTGGGCGGGTTCCTGGCCAGTTTGGGATCCACGCTAGTCTCCAGAGATGCAAGCAGCTGTAGGTCCTAAGGGAGCATGGCGGGGGGTCCCAAAGAGCCTGAGATCCTGACCCCAGGCTGACCTCAGCTTCAGACCTGACTCAGACTTTGACCCCAGGCTGCCCTCAGCCTCACACCTGACCCAGACCCTGACCCCAGGTTGACCTCAACCTGACCCAGACCCTGACCCCAGGCTGACCTCAGCCTCAACCTGACCCAGACCCTGACCCCAGGCTGACCTCAGCCTCAACCTGACCCAGACCCTGACCCCAGGCTGACCTCAGCCTCAGCCCTGACCCTGGCCCTGACACCAGGCTGACCTCAGCCTCAGCCCTGACCCTGACCCCAGAAGGCCCTAATGCCTGGAGGAATTGTGGCCCCCAGGTGCCTCCTGAGCAGTACCATGACCACTAGGGACCCCAAAGGTGTTTGGCTCTCTCAAGGTCTCAGGGCTCCCTGTGGACAGTGGAGGGACATGGGGGTTGTCACGTGCTCAGGGGGAAGGCAGGACCCACTGCTCCCTGGACCTCAGTTCTTCCTCTTGTGTCATGGGGGGGCACTGGGACTCAGGGAGCCATCCTTTGTGCTCCGTCTCACCTTGCACCTGGGCCATGAAAGGGTAGGGGTCTTCATGGGGAGCTTGCTCAGCCCTGCCACATCCCACTGCTCAGCCTCCTTGGTAGCCTTATTGCTGGCTCTTTGGTAGCCTGTCTATACCCTGACAACCTTCCCCAGACCTGCCTCCTCCTCTGTGTGATCTGGGCACCCTTCTTCTGTCTGTTTGTCTACCTGCAACATGGGCCCTCAAGATACTGTGGATCTCAAAGTGGACATGCACCCAAATTCAGTGGTGTCATGCTGGGGGCTGGGGCTCAGGGCAGGCGGCACAGTCTTGGGGTGGCGGAGGATGGAGTGCTCATGCTTTCTTGTGGAGGGGGAGCTGGACCCGGAGGTCCTGTGGTAAGGGAGGACACAGTGAGCTGGCCCCATGGGGACGTGGCCACCCACGAGCTCTCCTGGTCACCAGTGGGGAAATGGCCCCCAAGACGGCTGCAGGGCCTGCTTCTATTGGGTGTTGAAGTTGGACCTTGTGCTCAGGAGAGACTGGCCCGACAGGTGAACAGGCAGATGGTATGAGACAGCATGGGGCCCATCTCAGACCACAGCTTGGGAAGCTGAAGCTTGGAGCCCAGCTGTCAGTGGGGTCTCTGTGGGATCACCCCCTGCTGAGGGGCTGTGCTGGCCCTGCCCTCACTATGGAATCTTGTAGCCACAGGGCTGGAAAGCCCCCCCCCACTCTCATAGGTGGCATTGCCCACAGTCCTGGCCCCTGTGCCGTGTGTCTTCTTTTCCCCTCAGCCCTCAAGGTTTTGAGGCTCAGGTCAGCGCCCCCCATGCCCCAAGCCCTGCAGATAGCACAGCAGGGGACAAAAGGTCCCTGGAGACCATCTATGGGGACAGTGGAGAGGGCAGTGTTCCACCGCCTTTTGAAGGAGGGGATGCTGACATGGTAGGGACACAGGCAAGCTGAGGAAAGGGGCGCTAATGGGGGGGCACCTGGCAGAGATGTCCTAGCAGTTGGCACCAGGCATGGGCCCCCTTGGCACAACCCTGGGAGAAAAAGGGGTGCACAGTGGGCAGGTGATGCCCCGTTCACCTACACATCGCAGCTACCCTCAAGGCAGGTTGAGACAGAGGGTCCCTGAGAAGACAGCTGTCTGCATGCTGTGGCCGGGATGACCCCAGGGGCCCCTGAGTGCCAGCTCCCCAGGCAGACTCCCCAGAGCACACACCCTCCCTCCCAGCCCCAGCAGATGCTGGCTGTGGCATGAGAAGGGAGACTGAGGAAGGACAAGCAGGGCAGAACTGACTTTAGCCAGCCAAGGAGAAGGACACCCAGGCGGGACAAGGTCTGTACAGCTGCCTCAGCTTCCCTGCCGTTTGTCCAAGTGGTAAGCAAACCTGACGGAGTCCTCTCCCCGCCTGTCTTCTTATCACACCCTAGGTGGGGCCAGGACCAGATATTAGGGGCTGTGAGGTGGGAAAGTAGATTGCTTGCCCACCCATCGGGGGCCTCCGTGTTTCCCCATCTGTGGAAGGAGAAGAGGTCTTCTCCTTTTGATCTCATGACCCTAAAGCACTTTCTAGTTTGAAGATTGGGGAGGAGGACATGCTACCCTGAAGGGGCCCATGAAAGGGGGGCTTGTCAGTACGATAGCTGACTGACACATCCTCACTGTCTCCCACAGCCCACCGCATCAGAAGGCAAAGGCTACAATACACTTGGATGCTCCCCTTTGCTGACTTCCCTGTTACAGATCCCCGTCGTACATCCACCTACCAGACTCAAGCCTGGGCTGTGGCCTCTTCCGCAAATACTCCCCTCTCCTCTCTTGGCTCGCTTCACACGCCTCACAGTCCAGAGCCCCACACAGGCTTTCCCCAGCCCACCGCCCTCCTGCAGCTTTGAGGTGACCCCTTGCCCCCTGGGTTGCATCTCCGCAAGCACAGGTCTGGCTCCATGCCCATACCGTGGCTGGCATCTGGCACAGGGCAGGTGCTCAGGAAGTACAAGATCAAGAAGGTGACCCTGCTGAGGCGTCACCACCACAGGAAGCTGCGCAGGCTTGCCGTTCCTCTGGGACGCAGTGTGTCGTCCAGAATAGTATGGCCCGCTTGATGTCCCCTGAGGCCTGCTGAACACCCGCTACCCCCGTCAGACTCTGCATTCCCCTGGTGTCTGTACGTCTCTCAGTCCCTGAGTGACTCGGGCCCAGACACAGTCTCTAGAACCCCTTCCCCACCTCCTGGCCGCCCAAGCTCCAGCCTGTGCTCAAGGCTGTGCTGCAGCCGCTGAAATATATGTTATTTCACCTGCTGGATTCCAGCATTCCAGGGCAGGGCTGGGGAAGGTCATAAAAACGTTGCGGTAACCTATATATTATTTTTATGCTAGTGCTTAACACGGTGTCTTTGACACATGTGTGGGACCCCCGTCATAAATCAGGCCCTTGAGGTCCCTCCCACCCCGTGCGTACTCACAGGGGTCCCCGGCCTCTTGCACGTGTGCGTTGGCCCCTGTGGCTGCCCTCCGGGGAGATGGTTTGTCACTAGCAGCAGAGATCCTCTGGCCTGGGCCTGGGGTCCAGCTGCTGCTGCCTCCCACAAAGCTTCCCTGAGTGCCAGGTGAGGGCACAGGAGGCCAGAGGGGCCAGGCACAGCCCTCGACCAAATTCCAAGGCCAGAAGCTCCGAGGCAGAGCTCACTCTGAATTTGGCAGCCGTGCATATGAGTATGTTCTCTTGATTGTGCGCGTGTATGTGCCCGTGTGTGTGAAGGTGTGAGTGTGTTCTGTTGGATGTGTGGGTTTGCTGTTCTCCTGTGTGTGTATGCATGAGTGTGAGTGTGTGTTCTCCTGGGGGGGTGTGCGTGTGCATGAGTGTGTGTCTGTGTGTGTCTGTACGTGCATGTGGCTTGACCAGAGGGCCTAGCTCCTTCCTTCCCTCCAGTCCAGCCTCCACAGCCCCTGCAGGCCTTGCCCTCTGCCTGGATGTGGCCAGGATCCACCCCTCTCCACCTGCCCTGTCATCTCCCAGGCTCCTAAAAGGCCAGAAACATGGCCACAGGCTTTCCTCCTGGGCAGACAGGTGGGGGATGTCCCCGAACAGCACCAGGGCATGTTCTTGTCCAACCCTCCCAGGGCTCTCCCAACTCACTCTCTAGGCCTCAGTTTCCCCATATGTCCACAGGGGCTGTCTCCAGCTCTGTGGGAGTGTACAGTCAGTGGCTCCTGAGGCTGGGCCACAGGCTATGGTGAGGGGGTATGTGAGGAAAGGAATGCCCCCTGGGACTCCCACATCTCTGAATAAGGAGCCTGGAGGAGCCACTCCAGGAGACGGGGGCAGAGGTAGGTGGCTGGCCACCTGGAAGTGTACAGACACTCACAGGCCCCCACTGAGTGGGCAGTATAGGGCCGAGTGGGCCCTGGCACAGGAGCTCAAGGGCAGGGCAAGTCAGGGCCCTGGGCCTTCCTTCTTTGCTCTCCACCTCCAGGAAGATCCTTGAGGTCTACCCTGGACCCATTGTCTCAGGCTCAGGGGTTCTTTCTGGGCATCTGGCTGCAGCCCCACCTCCTTAGCCTCTGAGGGTCCTGGGTGAGATCAGCCACTACTGTATGGCCCTGCCTGCCTCCATGCCTGCTCTGGGCTCCTTGTGGCAGAAGTTCTGGGGGCCACAATGTCTCTATGTGCTTAGTGTGTGCATACTCTGGGACCAGAGCCATGCCCCAGTGGGCTCATTATCTTGTCCTTTTCTGTGGGAGTCCCTATGGTAACCTTCACCTCTGCCCTGCTGCATGGATCCCATTGCCCCTCCCTGCATCAGAGTGTCCTTGCACCCCTGTGCAGAGCCCTCATGGCACAACACAGTGACATAGCTGAGTCGCTATGGCATTCCTGTATACCCAGGCTCTTGGGCCCAGCAACTCCACCTGCAGGGGTGTTACCTAAAGCAATAATCAGAGATGGATCCAAGTTGCCTGTGGGCACATGAAGCTTCCTTGTTCTCCTTCCATGGGCCCTGAAGAAAACACCAGGATACCTTGTAAATCACTTCTTAGAGCAATCTTAGGATATGTGTTCTGATTGCCTAATGGGCCACCCCAACAAACTTGATGACTTAACACAATAATCAACAATCAAATTACTACCTCTGTGACAATTGTGGGTCAGGAATTTGGGACTTGGCTGGTGGTTCTGACTTAGGTCTCTCATGAGATTGCTGGGGCCACAGTCCTTTGACTGTCTGACTGGGTCAGGAGGACCCTCTCCAAGGTGGTTCACTCAGGAGATGGCAAGCCTGACAGCTGTTAACCAAGGGTATCAGCTTTCCTACTGTGGTGTCTCCACAGGGCACTGGTGTGTCTTCCCAGTATGGCAACTGGCTTTCCTAGAATAAGCAACCAATGGACTGAGCCCAGAGCCACACTGCCTCCGGCCCTAACCTCAGGAATCACACTCCTCACCTCTGTCTCAGGGCCAACCTGAACCATAGGTGTGGACCCAGGTGATGTGGACCTGGAAGGTGAGGCGTTGTTGTGGCCCGTCTTGGATACTACCACCTGGGAGAAGTTACATAACAAATTGCTTAGTGAAGACAGAGGCTCCAGGAAAGAAGTGCAAGGTGACGCACCGGTAGCCAATGTAGACTATCGTCAGTACAGCTCTGCTGCTCTCCTGAATGTATGTGTGTAGACATCAGTGGGGTTCATACTATTTGGCCTGGCACTCAAAGACCCTGGAGGTCCTATTCTTCCCTGATTTCATACTTTGTCTCCTGCTTTCAGCGCCCTCTCCTGCCCCAGGCACAGAGTTTCTCATTCCTCCTAAACACTGTGCCCTTTCAGCCTAACCCTTTTCCTCCAGTACATCTGATTGGGCCTTAAAAGCTCAGCTTGCTTCTCTTGTCTCTTGGATGCTTCCCTTTGCATGCCTTTCACCTCCATTCAAAGCAGAGAGGGGCTATTTTCCTCTGCTCCAGAGCAGCTGTGCATCCCTCTGAAACATGCCTTAATCCATGGCCTGCAATTACCTGTGCCCAGGGGCTGTGCCTTCCTCGGCGTCCCAACCTGGGCTTGGCTCAAGCAGGAGTGAGTTAAGGTCTGGGGCAGGCTGGGGTCCTTGAGGAGCTCTTGAGGTCTCAGGTCCTCAACTCTAAGCCAAAGATACCCCTCCATTCTATTGAGAGGTGCCTGAGGGCTAAAAAGAGCTGGTGGCTGAGCTAGGCTTCGAGGTTTTGGTCTTCCTGATGCTGGTGTCCCCAGAGCAGGTGGTGCTGGATATCAGTGCGTCCCATTGTTACCATCACAGCAGTGGCTCACATTCTGCCCTGGCAGCTCTCCCACAACCTTAGCTGTAGTCACCATAATTCTTGTGTACCAGTGGGCAGACGCTTGCCCTAGCCTTACAGACAGGAAGCTCTGTTGGCTGGTGAGCAGTGGAGCAGATCTGGACACAATGTTAGTCTTCAGTCCCCAGACCCCTTCCCTGAAATCCCACAGAGTCTTTGGGGAGAGAGGAGAAAGGAAGCAGGAGATGGCTGTCTGGCATGGAGGTAAAGCAGACATAACAAACTCTACCATCACAGCCACCATTTGCAGGGTGGACCTGCTTGGGGTGGGCTTCCAACAGGCTTGGTGACTCTGGGTGAATTGACCAGCCTCTGGTTGACAAAACAAAGGGCTCCAGAACCATCTCTATGACATGCCCAGCTGTAGTAAAAAAAAAAAAACTAAACCCAGTGCCATCGAGTCAATTCTGACTCATAGAGACCCTATGGGACAAAGTAGAACTGCCCCACAGAGTTTCCAAGGAGCACCTCGTGGATTTGAACTACTGACCCTTTGGTTAGCAGCAGTAGCACTTAACCACTACGCCACTAGGGTTTCCCCAGCCATAGTAGTATATGCTAATCTATGTCATTATTAAAGCTGCTACACTACTTGCATTCCCCTTCTGCCTCTCCCTCACTGGCATCTTGGCCACCTTTGTCACCAGACTCATCACTCTCACAAAGGCAGACCCCTCCCCTTCCTTACCAGTCTCACATAGAGACTTTTCCCTGAAACACACTGGCCATCCTCCTGTCACTGGCAGAGAAATGCCCCAAAACAGGCTTTGTGGCTCAGGCCAGTCTCTAAGATTCTGCCCAGGGTCTCTGCCTTGGTAAGGGAGAGAAGTTTCCATCCCACTCAATTCTAGGCAAGTCAGGGTCTCCTAGATAAAATGTCATTTCTCTTGACCGTGACCCTGGCCTCAGGCTGCACCCTGATTCTGGTGACAGGAGCTGGAGAGCAGGCAGATGGCTGGGGGTGACACGCTCCCTGCTGAGAGCTCCAGGGTGGGAGCCCCAGGTCAGGACTGCAGGTGGTGGGGGGTAGAGCTGGCTGCCCCTTTCACCTCCTTTGGTGCCTCTTCTGCTCCAAAGTCTTCATTATTATCCAAATAGCCCTCCTGGGCTGCAAACAGCCTCTTTCCTGTGGACAGACACTGTCACACCTCAGGAGTGTTGGGAGCCTTCAGCCACAGAAAGCAATCGTGTCCCTTCCCAGGCCCCTGGTTACCAGGACTGACAGCCTTGTCTCTTGAGGATGTTTTCAGAGAGGCCCTGATCAGAGGTGCTAAGAGCGGCTAATAGCCGGCAGAGGGGGTCCTGGAACAGGGTGATCAGGACATGGTGGCCTGGGACCACTCTGGCCTGGATCCTAGGGTCTCGTTGACCACCCTGGGCCTCTGAGCTCCACTCCTCTCCCCACACTTTGCCTCTAAGACATGCTGGCCCCCTTCCAGTAGTGCTGTGAGTACACCAGAGAGATTTGCTGGGGAGGAGCCTCTAGGGCTTCCCAGGAGGGCTGCTCTTGGACAGGCAGAAAACAAGAGAAGGCGTCTTGGGCATGGGGAGCTTGCCCATGTGTGAGGGCAAGCATGAAAGTGAGCCCTAGACCCCGGGCTCTGCTGATGCGGATATGAAGGGCAGTGGGAGGCGTGGGGCTGACAGCACTATCTGTGCTGAGGTGCTGGAGAGCAGACTCTATCAGCGCTGGCGGAAGGGCAGGCTCCCCTGGCAGATAGGGGCCGGCGGCTGGCGGTGACACCTGATAAGAGCCCCCACTGCCCTGCAGGAGTAGGGTAGAGAGCCACCCTGGACCCTCCTCTTCCCTGGGCCATGGACACCCAGGCTGTGGACCACAGGTTGTGGGTACCCAGCCTATTGACACCCAGGTTGTGGGCACCCAAGATTTTGACACCCAGGCAGCAGGCACCCAGGCTACTGACACCCAGGCTGTGGGCACTGAGGTTACTGACACCCAGGTTGTGGGCACCCAGGCTACTGACACCCAGGCTGTGGGCACCCAGGCTACCGACACCCAGGCTGTGAGCAGCCAGGCTACTGACACCCAGGCTGTGGGCACCCAGGCTACTGACACCCAGGCTATGGGCACCCAGGCTGTGGGCACCAAGGCTATTGACACCAGGCTGTAGGCACCCAGCCTACTCACACCCAGGCTGTGGGCACCCAGCCTACTGACACCTAGGCTGTTGGCACTCAGGCTATTGACACCCAGGCTGTGGGCACTCAGGCCATAGGCACTGAGGTTGTGGGCACCCACGCTATGGGCAGTGAGGCTGTGGAAGCCATGGTATTGACACCCAGGCCATGGGCACCCAGAGTGTGGGCACCCAGGCCCTGGGTCTCTGGGATGTGGACTTCTGTGTACATCTGGGCCCTAGGCCTCTGGACCATGGACATCTGAAGCTAGGGCAATTGTGAGGGCATTTGGTTCACCCCGGCCCCACCATGGCTTGGTGGTGGTGGCAGGTCACTGGTGAATTCCAGCCTTGGCGGGGAGGGCAGGGCAGGATTGCCCGTACAGGATTGGCGAGGTTGCCTGTCGGTGGGGGCAGAGGGGGTGCAGAGATTAACTCTGCAGGAAAAGCATAAAACATTATGAAACACGTTGGCCTATAATTCAGAGCAAATGTTCAGGGTGGCGGCACTGAAGCCTGTGCTGAGATCGTGGGAGCCAGCTCCCCCATCAGAAGCTCCCCTCTGCCCTGACTCCCTGGCCCCCAGAGAGCTGTCTCAGGCCTAGGTGGGGAGGTACCCTTCCCCTCACACACAAATCTTCCCAGGTTACCTTTACCCCATGAATGGGAGGACCCTTTTTCCACCCAGTCCGTACCCCAGCAGGAAGCCCTGGATGCCTGCATAGGGTGCCTTGGCACGACCTGTGCCTCTTTGAGTTCAGACCTCTGTCTGTGAAAGTGAGAGGGTCCTTGGGAGGGGGTACCACTCTCTACCCATGGAGGCCCCTGGGCTTGCCCTCATGAGGGGTGCATGGGTGGGAGTGAGCTCTGGCTGCCATGGGCACCAAGATCTGAATTGGTCTATCCAAGGTCCATGTTCTGAGCCTCTTAGGGATCTTGGGCTGGTTTTGCCATCCCAGCAGGCTCAGCTCTCCGAGAACTTCTCTTTCCAAATCCCTCTTGCTGGGCATCCCCCTCCTTCCCCCTTCCCTGGGGGAGCAACCCTTCCTGGCCACTGCCCCCAGGAGCACACCGAATTTGACAAGGACATTGGAGGTGGTGTTCACCTTCCACTCCAATGCATTTTATTAAAAAGGAAGAGGCAGAAAGAAAGAAAAATAAACGAACGACTCCCACAAGGACCACACATGCTGGCCTGGTGCAGCTGCGGGACAGGGCTGCACCCCAGCTGGCACCAGTGGAAGCTGTGCGGGCTGTCCCCGAGCCCTGGGGCCCCCTGCTGGCCTGTGCCTTGGGGGTGGGCCATACACAGCACTGTTCAGAGGCCCCCTGATGCCCGGATGGGGGTCCTCCTGCCCTGCTTACAGAGCTGCCTAGATGGAGCTGCCCTCGGGGGCGGCCTCAACCCAGGGACCCTGCCTGGGATCTTTCCCATATCTGCCTGTCTCTCAAGGGACCTGGGGTCTGACATCATGAGGTCCATGGTTCACAAGTCATCACTCACCAGGGCAGAATTTTGGTGGGAAATGAGGCTGTCCCTGAGCATGGTGTGCCCAGGGCTTGTGTGACAGTGGGGCTGAAGTCATCAGAGACCCCCACCCACTGCACAGATGGGCCTTGGGCACTACCATCCACCACTCTCCTTTTGTTACCCCACCCCCTCCACCCCCGGGCAGACTGCTTGGCTGGGCTATGCACAACCATGACATGCCCTCTCTCTTCCAGGCCCACCCAGTGTGATCCCTGCAGGCACAGGCCCAGGGGAAGGGAGGTGGGCTCAGGCCTCAGGGGTTGAGGCCAAAGGGGGCCATGGAGAGGGGATTGGGGGGCTTGGGTGGGCAACATCCTTCCCTGTTCCCCACTGTCTTGTCTGCCCTTGCCCATCATTGGCAGCTCCGCTGCTGGTCCTGCTCCTCCTCCCTGGGACTGTGTACCTGTGGGCTTAATGAGTCCAGGAGGCCAACACCCTGACCCCACCAAGGCTGAGCCTTGGGATCCTTGAGAGGGAGGGAAGCAGGCAGGTGGAGGGGCTCTAGGAGGTGAGGACAGAATCTGGCCCTATACCCTTTCTGACGGGGGTGGATGTGCCCCGGGCCCCCATCAGGGTGGCCAAGCTTGGCAAGAGCCTTCCTGTGGGACTTCATGGCTTCCGGTCCTGTCCCCAGACTTCAGAGAAGGTTCCCATCACAGTGTGGGCTCCATCATCTTGGTGATGGGGGCGGGGACAGTAGAGCCCCCTCAGGCCCAGGGACTGTGCCCGACCCTTTAGAAGGAGACAATCATTGAGGACAGACGGTATTGGAAAAAATGTTCTCATTGTGAACAGAAACAGGCGGCTCCAACCACCACCAGATGTTCCTGGAAAATGTTTAGGATCCGAGTCAACATATGAAATTTCCATCAAACTTTTTTATTAATCAGAAGCATTTTCGTCAATCCCTGCCTGATCCCACTGGATGTTGGGGCGCCCACTCAAGCTGCATTCCTGGGAGGAAGCCTGGCCTTCGTTCCTGCTCCAGGAGGGTCCCTGGCCCAGGAGGGAGGTCGCTCGGGGAGGTCAGTGGGAGGGCAGCAGGGCTGCCTCCCCTCAGGGTAGGAGCCTGGGCGCCTGCCCACTGCTCTGTAGCTGTTCCTGTCACATCCATGGGCCAGGGCAAGACCACGGTGACCAGGCTCTAGAGGGACCACCGGGAGCCTCTGTGGGTCTCCGGGCTCAAGCTACCACAGTCAGAAGCAGCCCTTCTCTGTCCCAGCCGACCTCCCGAGCGCCTGGGCAGGGCCTGTGAGGCTGCAGCCAGCTGTTTCCAGAGGTTCTGGACAGCACGCAGCAGCAACCGCTTTTATGGGGTGGGAGGCTCATAAAGAACCAAGAGCCCCACTTAGGGGCTGAGAGGCTGGCTGGCTCCGGCACAGGATAGCAGGGCAGGCGGGGAGCCCTGAAGGCAGCCCCTGCCTCCGCCTAGCTAGGGCGTATGGGGTGGGAACCCTCAGGCTTGGGACCCACGGAGTCCCCACTTCAGAAACCAGGAAACCCTTGTCCAGCACACTCCCCCTGCTGCAGCCACCCCCCCATAGCCCCCCTCCCCAAGGACACATGGGGGATGGGCTCTCCTGGCTCCCCCAGAGGGGCTGAGGGAGCAGTTTCCTGGAGAGCATCCCAGGGGACAGAGGGTGGGGCAGAGGGCCTGGTGAGGGAGAGACACCATAATTCCATACAGATCTCTTCGCTGCTTTTTAAAAATTGTATGTATATCTGTATGTATTTTTGCCAGCTCTGGACTAGGGCTGGGGGGATGGGGAAGTATAAGAACAGGCATCTTACCCCAACCCCCAAGATCAGCTCCCGACTTCTCTCCTAGCCCAGGCTGAGCAGAGGGAGCTGGGGGCATGGGATGGTGCCCCTTCCTGGGGCCTTAGGATCGCCCAGGATGGGTCTGGGGCCCAGCCCCGCTTGCCCCACAGACATGCCCATCACCTCCTCCCACCCCAGCCCTGCTGAACCCTTGGGTGGCTTGCGAAAGGTCACTCCTTGACACTGTCCCACCTTCCTGTGCCCCAGTTCCAACCTGATCTTGGCCTCTGCTGGCCTGGCCAGGCGAGGGTGGCCGGCCACCTCTGCTGACTCATTGTGGACCCTGGGCGCTCAGCCGCCCTCCTCTGAAGATGAATGGCCTGGCTTGGAAAAGAACAGAATGTGATCCCCGCCTTGGACATGTCCCGGCCCGCCGTGTCCAAGCCCCGTGTTTCACCGGGCGGGTCTGTTTTGCTCATTAAGCTACGTGGGGAGCTGGGGGTGTGGTGGGAGGCAGGGGTGAGGCGGCTCTCTTGTGATGCAGGAGGCCTGTGACCACTGGTCAGCCCTCCAGGCTGCTGGTCTGAGGCTCGGTAGACCCTACCAAGCCTTCACCACTGGGGAGAAGCGGGGTGCCCAGAGGGCTGAGGCGAGAGGGAGCCCATGGGGCACAACAGGGTACTAAGAATGAGGCCTGAGTTGGCAGGCCTGGGAGGCCTGACTCAGCCCCCACCTCCCCATGATCTTCCTCACCAGGTCTCATTTTTCCCTTCTTCTGAGGTGGTGGGTGCTGGGCGCCTACAGCGGAGGGTGGAGGGAGGATTGCTAAGTGGCCAGGGCAGCGACCAGGGCTGCCATGATTGGGAACTGGGTATCTACCCCTGACCCGCTGCTCAGGCGTCCTGGACCCCAAGTCCCTGCTGGCAACTCTCCCGTCTGAGTCCACACCCAGGGGTGCCCCGGAAGCAGCAGGATAGCTGTGTGTTCCCCCTGAAGCGACCCAGCTGTGTGCACAGCCCTGCCCTGAGGGGCTTTCAACCATCCGGGTGTGCTTCTCCCTAGGAGGGGGCTTCTGTTCTGTGCAAGCAAGTACCCTGCCCAGTCCTACCCATTTTCCCAAGGCTATGAGGCCTTGGGGACCAGGGTTAGGTAGCTGGCTGGGACTGCGGACTCATCGGCTGATGGATCAGATGTGGGTCCCCTTCCAATAGCATTAGCACTGAATCTGGGACTCTCTTAAGAAGTTCTCTGAGAGAAGTCTAAGAATGGAAGCCCCCCTACCAGGGGTGTGAGAATGGAGGGGTGAGGCCCCAGGGGAGCTGACTGGGGCTCCTGCTGACACTGTACCCCATTTCTTACCCCTCTTTCTGGAGGTCTTAGCTCTGACCCTTCTGTAGGTGACAGTGGCCCTTGTCAGTGGCAGTCCCTGCCTTCAGGGCTGCCCAGAGCAGGGACAACCAGGACAAGCATCTTTCCAGGCACATAGGAAGCGGTCAGGACTGTAGGCTTGGCTGTCAGGAACAAGGCCTGCTGCTTTATGGGTGTAATTCTCAGCTAGCCCCAGGCCTGTCCCTCTACCCAGCGTCCTCTCTCCCTGCCCGGCACCCATCACCCATCGTCCTGAGAAGCAGGGTGGAGGCAGCCCCCAGTAGGAATCAGAGGTGCGGCGAGGATGTGGGGGAGGAGGGAGGGTCTTGGAGTGGGACGGGGGAGGGGACAAGCTGCAGTGTGTGGGTGTAGGGGTGAGGCGAGGTGCAGGGCCAGCGGACGTCACAGGGTAGTGAGGAGTATCAGAAGCAGAGGCAGCAGCAAGGTCAGGGGCGAGGGCCAGGCCCCAGCAGCCTGGGTAACCCTGATGTTCTCGGCGATCCAAGCAGAATAGTAGGAGACGCGGGTATACACGCTGGGGGCCACGGTGGGCAGGCACACCCTGCCACGGCTCACAACCCCCAGCTGCAGCCAGGTGCCATTCACCTCACAGACCAGGGGGCCCCCGGAGTCGCCCTGGGAGGAGAGGGAGGGGTGCTGAGGCTCCTCACCTGTGAGGTGACACCCACGAATCCCTCCCACCTGAAGGCCTTGGCCATCCAAAGTTCCCACTAATCTGGGTGAGAGACAGCTCCTTTCCCAGCTGACACGGACAGGACTCCTACTCCCTGAGACCCCTCCCCTGCTGCCCTCTCACCTCCTGAAGGACAGGACTCCTACTCCCTGAGACCCCTCCCCTGCTGCCCTCTCACCTCCTGAAGGACAGGACTCCTACTCCCTGAGACCCCTCCCCCGCTGCCCTCCCACCTCCTGAAGATGTGGGTAGGTGGTGGGGCGTCCCCAAGTCTCTGTGCAGTCCGGTCACTCAGGAGGATGGGGCTGTGGCTTCATGTCTCCTGGCAGGCAGACCCCAGGGACGCTTGTTAAGAAAGACTACTGATTCGGGAAGGAACTGCTGATGGTGGGGTCCCAGACATGGGGCTCAGCCACAGGGAGAGTGGGGGCTCTTGGGGAATGGTGGCTGGTGTGTCTCTGAGGGGCCCCCAGCAGAAAGGACAGGGCCTGACTGGGGGATCTCACCATGCAGGCCATGGCTCTGTCCCTGAGGTTGGCTGCACACAGTGTTGTGTTGTGGGTGGGGTGGGGGAGGCCCAGGTACAGCTCGCAGTAGGTGTTGTTGATGATGAACACCTGGGCCTCCTGGAGGGTCATCACTGGAGCCTCTGTGGAGAGGGGCTTGTGGAGGCGGGGTCCCTCCTGGACCCCACTGCTCACGCCCCAGGGGGCCCAATGGTGGTCGAGCGTGTGTGGAAGTGGATGGGCGGCCCCATGTGGGAGCTGTCTCCAGGAGCTCTGTGCTGCACCGTTTTACAGAGGAGACAAAGCCACGGACAAAGAGCTCAAATCACCTCCCCAAGGCCATGCCCAGTGCAGTGGCAGAGCAGGATGAGCTTGGCTCCCTTTATCCTGGCCTCTAGGCCATGGACATGTCCGCCTTAGATGAGGGGGAGGAGAAATGCTGGAAACATGGAGAAAGAACGAGGCTGTGGCCCTGCAGAATGCAGCGTCTGCTGAGGGCTGTGACACAGACACATTAACCCACACGTGTGTCGCTCAGTGGGCAGACATGGGATGGGGGTGCCTGTGCAGGCTCTGGGTCCAGTGGGGCCTGGGTGGGCAGGGCTGGTTAATGTTCCAGTCCTGGGGGCCCAGCCTCGGACTGCTCCTGTGGGGACAGGCTGTGGCGCCAGGAGTGCATAGGCCGAGCAGGGCTATCCCAGGGCCAGGCTGAGAGGTTGCCAGTCTGTCTGTCCCAATGTGCTCTGACTGTCACCCGTTACATCACACAGCCACCCCCGACGAAGCCTCAGGCTGGGGCCATGCCCGTTCATCCCCATCAGACCAGGGTCACCTGTGGAGTAGAGATGGAGCCCAGAGAGCAAGTCCTGGAGGGTGGGGAGGCAAGTGGGCCGGTCAGAGATGGACAGACAGGGTTGTACAGTGGGCGGTGCAGGGCCAGGCTGCGCTTCTCTGCCCCAGGCTTGGAGATGCAGAAATGCCAGTGTGGAGGGGCCGTGAAGGCTTTACAGGTCGCAACAGCCGATCCTCAACCCCAGGAGCTGAAGAATGTTCTAGGACACCTCCTCTATACTGCCTTCGCCTCTGCTTTATCATGCCTTCAATCCACTCTGAAGGCCACACCTGTTTCCTCCCCACAGCCCCTGCTTGGCTTCGCTCAGGGCCCACTCCTCCGTCCATCAGTCAGCTCAATGGGCTCCTCAGCTCCACCTTCTGCTCCACTCATCCTCTGCCCAAGGTGTCTGAAGGTGAGCTGGAGTTTCACACCCCCTATGACAGAGCCCGCTCACTCGGTCACTACCTGCGTGCAGCTGCCCCATGTTCCCACATCGCTGGGCGCGTACTAGTCAATGGCCAGGTCCGCACATCACTGGGCGTGTGCTAGTCAATGCCCAGGGTCCACACATCACGGGGCATGAGCTAGTCAATGCCCAGGTCCACACATCACGGGGCATGAGCTAGTCAATGCCCAGGTCCACACATCATGGGGCATGAGCTAGTCAATGCCCAGGGTCCACACATCACTGGGCGTGTACTAGTCAATGCCCAGGGTCCACACATCACTGGGCGTGTGCTAGTCAATGCCAAGGGTCCACACATCACTGGGCATGTGCTAGTCAATGCCCAGGGTCTGGTTGTGTGCGGTGGGGACTGAGCTCTTCTCCACTGACCTTGCCCCTGCCTTGGCCACCCTGATGCAGCACTCCCAGCCTGGAGAGCGGAAGATCTGGCAAGGCTGAGGTGGGCATTGAACTGATATTTACAAACCCTTCCCAGGCGTGGGACCCAGGGCTCTAGGAACACCCTGCCCTAGGTCAAGGGGGTGGCGGAGTCTGTTCTCCCTCACTCCAGGGGCCTGGGGATGAGCAATATCCAGGGGCTCGTGGTCTTCCTTAGCCTCACTCTAGGATGGAGCCTCACCCAGCCTGACCACAGTCTCCCAGGCAGCGTGGCTAACCCACTCCTTCTCCCTGTGCTCACCTCCCTGAGGCTTGCTTTTTGCCCCAACCCACCAGGACTGGAGGATAGTCCAGTTCCCTGGGTCAGGCTCAAGTGTCCTGCAGAGGCAGGGTGCAGATGGCCAGCCTTTGAGCTGCAACTCTTCCTTGTCTCCGAGTCTCACCCCGCCCATCTCAGTACTGCCAACCTGGACTAGTGATTGAGAGACCTCGATGTGCAGTTCCAGCTGGACTTGGGGGGGCGCCAGCCCCTCCCTGCCTCACCTCACCTTTGTAGTGCACCTGGCCCCAGCCAGTGACCCAGCACTCCGCCTGCGGCTGCATCTGGAAGGTGGTGGGCGGGACGCTGACCGGGCGGACAAAGGCAGAGAGCCGCACTGGGGTCCTCAGCTGCAGCAGAGCGATGTCGCCGTCAGTGAGCACCTGCCTGTGCTTATAAGTCGGGTGTGGGAGAAACTGCTTTATCCTGGTCTTCTGGCTTTTCCAGCTTCTCTTTTTGAAGTTGGTGATTCCCATGAGGACCCTCAGATCATTGATTCTGATGGATCTGTGGGGTGGTCTCACTTCACCATCAGGTGCCACTGGTGGCCCAGGGGCCAGAGAGACCTCGAGAGACCTGCCACTCACCCCACCTTGGGACCTGGAGACCCCAGAAGGTCTGGCTTGGCCCCTGCCGAGGCCTCCCCAGCAACTCCCAGCCCTGAGAAGGATCTGACCTCAGCTTTCTGTCTCACTTACCTGGGCCTAGTCAGCTCCAACCCAGGGCCCAGCCGGGTTTGGCAACCCATGTTGGGTGGGGATGTGAGCTAGGCATGTGGATGGGCATGTGGGGTGGGCACATGGGGTGGGTATGTGCGGTGGGGTACGTGGGGTGTGGTATGTAGGGTGGGCAGGTGGGGTGGGGCACGTGGGGTGGGGCACGTGGGTTAGGGCACGTGGGGTGGGGCATGTGGAGTGGGATGGGCATGTGGGGTGGGACGTATGGGGTAGCCATGTGGGGTGGGATATGTGGGGCAGGGTTATGTGAGGTGGGTGGGCGTGTGGGATGAGGAACGTGGGGTGGGGTATGTGGGGTGGGGTATGTGGTGTGGGGCATGCCCTCTGTCCTGGAGCTCCCCACCAGCAGCCCATCGATGTCCTCACCACACACCTGCACTTCGGAACACCAGACACGCTTTGCAGAGGCGAGAAAATGATGTGAGCTGACGAGGGACTTGTCCTGATCCCGGAGCTACACAGTATGCAGGGGAGAACAAATTCCACATCCCCTGCACAGCTCTGCCCTGGCTCCTCCAGCTCTGCGCTGGCACCCCCAGCTCTGCCCTGACACCCCCAGCTCTGCCCTGACACCGCCAGCTCTGCCCTGACACCGCCAGCTCTGCCCCGACACCCCCAGCACCCCACTAGGACGCTTTGGCTGATGGTGAGCCGTGCTATGTTCAGTCACTTTTGAAACCGTTCGAGGAAAAGGAGTTTTTTGGGGGTTAAAAGGTCACGTAGTGGCCTCTGCTTTCATGTTCCTTTACTCTTTTCTCCGTATTGATCACCCCCTTCCCATTCCTCCACATGGTGCTCTGTATCCCACAGGGAAAGCAACGAGGCTGGCTAACCAGTGACCCTGCCCTCTGCACCCACTGGCCCTGGCCCTGGCGACTCACCTGGGGAAGCAGTGGGCAGCGGTGAGCACCCAGTGCTGGTCGAGGATGGTACCACCACAGATGTGGTGGCCATTGTACTGCAGGCTGACTTGCCAGGGCCACCTGCCCGGGGGTGCGTCCTGGCCCCCCAAGATTTTGCCTTGTGTCTCTGTGGCACAGCTGCAGGCTGTGGGCGGGGAGAAGACATAGAGCGCTCATGAACTTTCCTTTAGAACTCCGGGGCCACCCCTGTGACCGTCTCCTTTACCGTTAGTTGCTGTCAGTTGATTCCAATTCATGACGACCCCATGTGTATCAGAGTAGAATTGCTCCATAGGGTTTTCAAGCCTATGACCTTTCGGAAGCAGATCACAAGGCCTGTCTTCTGAGGTGCCTCTGGGTGGGCTAAGCCACCAGCCTTTCAGTTAATAGTCCAGGGCTTAAAGTTTGTGCCACCCAGGGACTCCCTGCTTCCTCTCCCTATCCCATTTTCTCAGATTGCTGGGTGCACCTGCCTTATAGGCCTCACCTCTCTTGGACTCAAGCTCTCAAGTGGAGGGAGAGAAGGCCTAGGGGGAGGAGGCAGCGAGGGAGGCTCTAATCTGCTTACTAACACCCGATGAGCCTGCTGGATGGTTTCGGCCCTGACTTTGTGGGGCTCTTAAGCTGGGGATGGGTGTGGTGGGGGGACAGATGGAGAAGCCGTACTTGGGGGAACAACCAGGCCTCACCTGCAGGCAACAGCAGCAGCAGAAGCAGGGTACCAGCCATGCGCTGCCAGGAACCCGGCGGTCCTGATGGGCTCACACCAGGGACACCCATTCTGTGCTTGCCCTCCATCGGGAGGTGGGCCGGGAGAGCTGCTGTCACTCTAACACAGCCCCCCAGTGCCTACCTGTGCCAGAGCCCTGCTGGCCTGCACTGCGCCCCCTGGTGCCCCTTTCGCGCCTGACCACGGCTATGCTGGGCCTGGCTCTGACTCTGCACGTTTTCCAGATTGAGTCTCTGGAGTATTTTTTTTTTCTTCCAGTGGTTATAGTTAGTGTAGACAGTGGTGTTTTTTGAAAGTAGGTTTTCTAATGGCTTATCTCAGTGTCTCTTTGGGCTGATATTCACATAACTATGCCGGTTTCCTTTTGGCTAAAATTTGTCTGCTGTACCTCACCCATAGGAGTCCCTAGGTGGTGCAAACGGCTAAGCACTGGCCCGCTAACTGGACTATAAAAGGTTGGCGGTTCAAACCCACCCAGGGGTCCCTTGGAAGTAAGGCCTGGTGATCTGCTTCCAAAAAGTCACAGCCTTGAAAGCCCTATGAAGTACTTTTACTCTGCACACGTGAGGTCACTGTGAGTTAGAACACACTCAATGGCAAACTCATGACAGCAATCTTTCCCCATGTTTTTGTTTTAAACTTCTCTCTCTCTCCTACTTTTAAGTGTATTTCTTGAAAACAGCATTCAGCTGGGGTGCGTGGGCTAAAACAACAACAATATGATCATCTCTTTTAGGTGTTAAGTAGAGTCCATTTGAATTTACTGTGAATTATTGATACATGTGGGCTTGTTTCCATCATTTTATAATCCTATTTCCATTTTTACCACCCTGTTTCTTTTTTCTTCTTTTTTGCCATTTAAAGGGGTTTTCCATTGCATTTTAATATTCTTTCCCTCCTGCCTTAGTCATCTAGCGCTGCTATAACAGAAATACCAGGAGAGGACGGCTTTAACAAAGAGAAATTTACTTCTTCCCAGTAAAGTAGGCTAAAAGTCCAAATTCAGGGTGTCAGCCCCAGGGGAAGGCTTTCTCTTTCTGTCGGCCTTCTCATCGATCTTCCCCCAGACTAGGAGCTTCTCCGCACAGGGACCCCAGGTTCGAAGGACGCACTCTGTTCTCGGCACTGCTTCCTTGGTGGTATGAGGCCTCCACTCTCTGCTTGCTTCCCTTTCCTTTTATCTCTTATAAGATAAAAGGTGGTGCTGGCCACAACCCAGGGGAAATTACTTTACATTGGATCAGGGATGTTACCTTAGTAAGGGTGTTACAATCCCACCCTAATCCTCTTTAACATAAAATGACAACCACAAAATGGAGGACAACCACACAACACTGGGAATCGGGGCCCAGCCAAAATGATACACACATTTTTGGGGGGACACAATTCAATCCATGACACCCCCCTTATTGATTTTTTTGTCTATACTGGTTTAAAATTTACATATGCTAATTCTATTCTTTTAAAGTTACCTCTTAAATTTTTACCTGGGTATTTAAATTAACAGACTTAAACAATATTTAATAAAAGGGCTGTAGAACATTTTAGGTCCAATTATCCCCTTCCAGTTAAATTTTGCTGAATATTTTAGTCCTATCTTTAATCCCACAAATTAGATGTTATTTTATTATTTCATACAGGCAATGCTTGTTTGGATTCATCCACGTATTTATCATTCCATTTGCTCCTCATTCCTCCTCACACACCAGACTGTCCCTCTGGGATTAATTTCCTTCTTCTTGAACTGCACATTTCGGGAATTCCTTGAGAGCAGACTTCTGGTGTTAAATTTCCTGCATTCTGTTTATTTTGAAATAGTTTTATTTTGCCTTTGTTCTTGAAGAATATATTTTCTCTGTATACAATTGTAGGCTGATATTTATTTTCTCTCAATACTTCGTAGCTGTTATTGTAGTGTATTAATTATCTATTTCTGCATAGCAAATTTACCTCCACATTTAGTGATTTAACACAATAAGCGTTTTTCCTGCAGTCTGTGTAGCAGCAGTTTGGGGGTGGCTTGCCTGGTCTGTTCTGGCTCAGGAGCTATCATGAGATCGCAGTCAGACGTTAGCTGGGGCTGCAGCATCTGTTGGTTGAGTGGTCCTGGAGGATCTGCTCCTAATGCGCATTATTCACATGACTGTTGGCTGGAGGCCTCAGTTCCTCTCCATGAGGACCTCTCCGCAGGACTGCTTGAGCACCCTCATGGCATGGTGGCTTTCCTCCAGAACTTGCAGTTTAAGATACCAGGCAGAGGCTTTTAAGGTCTAGCCTTTGAAGCCATATACAATCACTTCGTAGACCTGGTGGAGCAGTGGTTAAGAGCTCAGGCTGCTAACCAAAACCTCAGCAATTTGAATCCACCAGCCGCTCCTTAGAAGCCAAATGGGGCAGTTCTACTCTGTTCTACAGGGTCGCTATGAGTTGGAATTGACTCAAGGGCAATTTTTTTTTTTTTTTTATAATCACTTCTTTGTGATGGTTACAATGGTCACATTCTATTGGTCATACAGGGTCAGCCCTGTTCAGTGTGGGAGGGGACTACACAGAAGCATAAATACCAGGAGGTGAGGAGCCCTGGTGGTGCAGTGGTTAAAGTGCTTGGCTACAAACCAAAAGGTTGGTGGTTCAAACCTACCAGCTGGTCAGTGGGAGAAAGATGTGGCAGTAGTCTGCTTCTGCGAAGATTTACTTACAGCCTTGGAAACCCTATGGGGCAGTTCTTCTCCATCCTGTAGGATCGCTATGAGTTGGAATCGACTTGACAGCAGTGGGTTTTCTTTTTGGTTTTAGGACTATTGGAGGCCATACTGGAGGCTTTCTACCACAATAGTTCCGGTTGCTATTGTTTAGAAGTCTACATGTCTTCGCTCTGTAGATAATTGCTCTGGACAAGATATATTCTTAGTTGCTGATATTCTGCAATTTCACTGTAATGTGTCTAGGTATAAATTTCTTTTTATGCATCCCCATAGGATATGTTGTGCTTCCCGAATCTGCGGATTTATTTTCATCATTCCTGGCAAATTCTCCTAATGCATGTTTCTCCTAATGTATGTGGCCATTTCTAACTTCTTGCCATTTTCTTCTTCAAAGATTCTGAACAGATATATATTAGATCCTCCCATTCTAGCCCTTGTGTCTCTTAATATCTCTCTCATAACTTCAGCCTTCTTATCTTCTTTGCTGCATTTGGGATAAATTCTTCAGATATACCTCCTATTCCACCATTTCTCTCTTCAATTCTGTCCAATCTGCTGTTGAACCCACCCACCATGTTTTTCATTTCAGTGATTATATTTTATATTTCTGGAAGTTACATTAAAAAAACAAAATCTGTCCATTCCTAAAGGTTTGCTTTTTTGTACTATCTTAGTTATTTCATCTTTTATTTCTCATTAAAATTTTTTTTTTTTCATTTCGAAAATAACATCCATACAGAAAATTTCACAGAATGGTGCAGCTGTCAGAGTTATCAAAGAAACACCTTTATGGTGGGAACATCACCCACATGAAGAAACAGAATGCTTCTAGCACCCCCGAAAGTGTCCTTGTGCCCCCTTCTAGCCATTCCTCTTTCTTTATCCTTGTAACAAGTAACCACTATCCTGTCTTTTGTAATAATTTCCTTGCTTTTTTTTATACCTGTGTTACTAAATACCACAGTCTAGTCTTGCCTGTCTTTTAAACTCTATATCAATGGAATCACACAGAATATACTCTATTGTTTGTAGCTTCTTTTGCTCATTATTAGAATTGTGAGATTCATCCATATCGTTGCTTGTTGTTGTGGTCTATATATTTTCATTGCTGTGTATTCCATTTTATGGATACACCACCATTTTTTAAATACCTTCTACTATTGCTGGATATTTGGATTATTTCTTATTTGGGACTATTGGGAATAATGAGACTATGACCATAACTTCTCCATATTTCTTGGTGCACATGTGAATTCATTTCTTTTTGGGACATACTTAAAAATGGAATTGCTGGGTCAAAGGACAGATGCATATTCAACTTGCGTAGGTAAAGCCAACACGTTTTCCAAAGCAATTGAATCAGTTTAAATTTTTTCCAGCAGTGCAAGAGAAATTCAATCTCCTTACACCAATACCTCACTGTCTTAATTAATTATCATAGCTTAATTGACTTGACGGCACTGGGTTTACTGGGTTTTTTACTGATACCCATTGGAGAAAATCCTTCAGCCTTGTTCTACTTCTTCAAAAGTGTCTTGGCTATTTGTACCTTCACAGTTCTATATAAATTTTAGAATCAGCTTGTCAATTTACACACACACACACACGCACAATATGATGGAATTATGTTGCAATAGCATTGACTTTATAGTCTGATTTGGGAAGAACTGACATCTTACAGTATTGGATATTCCAACCCATGACCACGATTAAAAAAAAAAACAAAAAACCCACTGCCGTCAAGTGACCATGATACATCTCTCTATTTAGGGATTTTTTTTTTAATCTCGATAATGTTTGTAGTTTTTTTTTTTTGTCAAGATCTTGCATATATTTTGCTAGATTTATTTCTAGATATGCGATTTTTAAAATTCTATTGTAAATGGTGTCTTAGGGTTGGTTGTCTAGAGAAACAAAGACAGCAAATCCATTCTTGGAATACTTGTGAGTCCTGGCCAGAATGAAATTTTGTTCAACATAATCAACTTGCCCCCCGAGCTGGTTGGTTGGCTCTTCAAGAATGTGTAGTGTATAGAGCCTAAGCGCTGGTCTTTCTTACCGCCAGGTGTGCGTTCAGCAGCAGCAGCTAGGTCAGCCCTAGTGACAGGAAGGGAGCCTATCTTGGAGGGCCCATGTGTAGCCAGCCTTCGTCTCTGCCATCACACCTGCTCCACCCACAAGCTCCGCACACAAGCACTGGGGTGGCTGAGGACAGAGGCTAGTTTACATCTATTGGCCAGTCATCCTGTACGCCTGGTTGTTTAGTGCCTCTTCTGCAGTGGGTGCTCTCAGGTGGGCATTAGCATGCAATGAAAAGTGTCTCACACTCTGCCCACTCTCATAAGTCCATACGTGCCCCTTCCCCGGACCCCCTTTTCCTTGCTTCCCCAATTTTGTTCCTTCCAGGCCCCTGACCAACAAGCGAAGCCATTTGCTGCTCATCTTTTGCTAGATTTATTCCCTATACCCTTGAAACCCTTGTCTTGGGCCACTTCTCTCTCCACACAAAGTGGATGACCAGGTGCCCTGCCTGGAGCTTTACCCAGTGGGAGGTTTTCCTCACCACTGCTTTTCAGAGTTTCCCCTTTGTCTGGCTATAGTGCAACAGCAACCCAATTACTGAACCACCCCATCTGTGAACCAGGCTTGAACCTTTTCCTTCTCCATTAGTCTTGGGGACCCCCATGAGGTCAGGAGTGAACTGAGAAAAAGGTATCCATACAACAGGAATAGGTGACACGGAGAACTGGGCCATCTCTTCACGCAGCTTACATGTGCCCTCTGGATGTGCTTAAGGCCAATCCCAATGTACCACGATTTTCTGCAGCTGGGCTCACTGCACTTTATGACTTGGCAGGTCTGACAGCTTGTTATGGACAGTTCTGGCCCCATGGTCACTTGGTATTCCATGGTCAGAGTTCAGTTTTTTTTTTATTTTATTTATTGTACTTTAGATGAAGGTTTACAGAACTAGCTTCTAATTAAACAGTTAGTACACACATTGTTTCACAACATTGGTTAACAACCCCACGACACACCAACACTCTCCCTTCTTGACCTTGGGTTCCCTATGACCAGCTTTCCTGTCCCCTCCTGCCTTCTCGTCCTTGCCCCTGGGGTGGTGTGCCCCTTTAACCTCATTTTGTTTTATGGACCTGTCTAATCTTTGGCTAAAGGATGAACCTCAGGAGTGATTTCATTATTGAGCTAAAAGGGTGTCTGGGGGCCATACTTTCAGGGTTTCTCCAGTTTCTGTCAGACCAATAAGTCTGGTTTTTTTTTTTTTTTTAGTTAGAATTTTGTTCTACATTTTTCTCCAGCTCTGTCTGGGACCCTCCATTGTGATCCCTGTCAGGGCAGTCAGTGGTAGCCGGGCACCATCTAGTTCTACTGGACTCAGTCTGGTGGAGGCCGTAGTACATGTGGTCCGTTAGTCCTTTGGACGAATCTTTCCCTTGTATCTTTAGTTTTCTTCATTCTCCCTTGCTCCCGAAGAGGTGAGACCAGTGGAATATCTTAGATGGCTGCTCACAGGCTTTTAAAACTCCAGATGCTACTCACCAAAGTAGAATGTAGAACATTTTCTTTGTGAACTATGTTATATGCCATTTGAGCTAGATGTTCCCCGAGACCATGGTTCCCACAGCCCTCAGCCCAGTAATTTTGTCCCTTAGGGAGTTTGGATGTTTCTATGGAGCTTCCATGACCTTGCCTTGTACAAGCTGTGCTGGCTTCCCCAGTATTGTGTAGTGTCTTACCCTTCACCAAAGTTACCACATATCTACTGTCTATTTAGTATGTTTCCATTCCCTCCCCTTCCCTCCCTCGTAACCATCAAAGATTGTTTCTTTTTGTGAGTAAACCTTTTCACGAGTTTTTATAGTAGTGGTCTCATACAATATTTGTCCTTTTGTGATTGACTTATTTCATTCAGCTAATAATGCCATCCAGATTCATCCATGTCGTGAGATGCTTTGTAGATTCATCATTTTTCTTTATTGTTGTGTAATGCTCCATTGTATGTATGTACCATTCATATAGTTTGTTTAACCATTCATCTGTTGATGGGCATCCAGGTTATTTCCATCTTTTTGCTACTGTGAACAATGCTGCAATGAACATGGGTGTGCATATGTCTATTTGTGTGACAGCTCTTATTTCTCTAGGGTATATTCCTAAGAGAAGAATTGATAGATCATATGGTATTTCTATTTCTAGCTTTCTAAGGAAGTGCCATATCATTTTCCGAAATGGTTGTATCATTTTGCATTCCCACGAGCAGTGCATAAGAGTTCCCTGCTCCCCTCAGCCTCTCCAACATTTGTTATTTTCTGTTCTATTGATTCATGCCGGTAATGCTGGGGTGAGATGGTATCTCATTGTGGTTTTTATTTACATTTCTCTAATGGCTTTTTTTTTTAATGGCTAGGGATAGTGAGCATTTCCTCATGTGTCTGTTGGCTGCTTGAATGTCTTCTTTGCTGAAGTGTCTGTTCTTTCCTTTGCCCATTTTTTAATTGGATTATTTGTCTTTTTTTTGTAGAGGTGTTGGATTTTCTTGTAGGTTTTAGAGATTAGACTTTGTCTGATTTGTAATAGCCAAAAAAATTTTCCCAGTCTGTAGGTTCTTTTTTTTACTATTTTGGTGAAGTCTTTTGATGAGCATAAGTGTTGAATTTTTAGAAGATCCCAGTTATCTAGCTTATCCTCCAGAGGTTGTGTGTTGTTGGTTGTGGTGTGTATCCTGTTAATGCCATGTATTAGGGCCTCTTGCGTTAATCCTATTTTTTATTCTATGAACTTCATAGTTTTGGGCTTTATATTTAGGTCTTTGATCCATTTTGAGTTAGTTTTTGTGTATGGTGTGATGTATGGGTCCTGTTTCTTTTTTTTTTGCAGATGGACATCCAGTTTTGTCAGCGCCATTTGTTAAAAAGACTGTCTTTTTCCCATTTGATGGACTCTGGGCCCTTGTCAAAGATCAGGTGACCACAGACCGGTGGATTTACATTTGCGTTCTCTATTCTGTTCCTTTGGTCAATGTGTCTGTTGTTGTACCAGTACCAGGCTGTTTTGACTACCGTAGCTATATAGTAGGTTCTGAAGTCAGGTACTGTGAGTCCTCTGACTTTATTCTTCTCCTTCAATAGTGCTTTACTTATCTGGGGCTTCTTCCCTTTCCATATAAATTTAATGATAAGTTTTTCCATCTCTTTAAAGAATGTTGTTGGTATTTGGATTGGTATTGCAGTGTATTTGTAAATCACTTAGGGTACAACTGTCATTTTCACAATGTTGAGTCTACCTATCCATGAGCATAGTATGTTTTTCCATTTATGTAGATCTCTTTTGGTTTCTTGCAGGAGTGTTTTGTAGCTTTCTTTGTATACGTCTTTTACATCCCTGGTTAGATTTAGTATCTCATTTTTTTAGGGGCTATTATAAATGGTGTTGTTTTCCTGATTTCCTCTTCATCATTTTCTTTATTGGTGTATAGGAATCCAACTGATTTTTGTATGTTTATCTTGTATCCTGCTACTCTGCTGAATCTTTCTATTAGTTTCAGTAGTTTTCTCGTGGAGTCTTTTGGGTTTTCTACGTATAGCATCATATCATCCGTAAATAGGTAGAGTTTAACTTTTCATTACCAATTTGGATGCCCTTTATTTCTGTTTCTTGCCTTATTGCTCTAGCTAGGACTTCCAACACAATGTTAAATAGGTGTTATGATAAAGGGCATCCTTGTCTTGTTCCTGTTCTCAAGGGGAATGTTTTCAGCCTCTCTCCATTAAGAATGATGTTGGCCATTGGTTTTGCATATATGCCCTTTATTATGCTGAGAAATTTTCCTTCTATACCTATTTTACTGAGAGTTTTTATCAGGAATGGGTGTTAGACTTTGTTGAATGCCTTTTTTCCATCGATTGAGGCGATCACGTGATTCTTTTCTTTCCTTTTATTTATGTGGTGGATTATGTTGATTGATTTTCTAAGGTTGAACCATCCTTGCATACCTGGTATGAATGCTACTTGATTGTCATGTATTTTTTCTTCTTTTTTGTTATGCTGAAATCTTTTCTCTTGTTATGGGTCTGTTCAGATTTTCAGCATCACTTTTTGTTAGTTTGGGTAGGTAGTGTGTTTCTAGAAATTTGTCCATGTCCTCTAGGTTTTCAATTTTGTTGGAGTGTAGTTTTTCATAATACTCTGTTATGATCCTTTTAATTTCAGTTGGGTCTGTTGTAATGTTCCCCATTTCATTACTTATTTGGGTCATTTGCATCCTCTCCTGTTTTTCTTTTGTCAATTTGGCCAGTGGTTTGTCGATTTCATGGATCCTTTCAAAGAACCAACTTTTGGTTTTATTGATTCTTTCTATTGTTTTTCTATTCTCTATTTCATTTATTTCTGCTCTGATCTTTCTTCTGGTGGCTGTGGACATCTTTTGCTGTTCTCTTTGTATTTGTTCGAGTTGTGTCGCTAATGTTTTGATTTTGTCCCCCCCCTTTTTTTTTGATGTGTGCATTTATTGCTGTAAGTTGACTTCTGAGGGCTGCCTTTGCTGTGTCCCAAAGGTTTTGGTATGATGTGTTTTCATTCTCGTTTGACTCTAGGAATTTTTTTTTATTCCATCTCTAATTTCTTCTTTTACCCAGTGGTTTTTAAAGAAGGGTGTTATTAGTTTCCATGTAATTAATTTTTTTTTTCTTTACTCTTCCTGTTGTTAATTTCTACTTTGACGGCATTGTGGCCAGGGAAGATACTTTGTATTATCTTAATGTTTTGGATTTTGTTGATAGTTTTTCTGTGGCCTAAGATGTGGTCTATTCTGGAGAACTTTCCATGCTAGCACCATTTCCTGAAGAGAATATGCTTTCCCCATTGAATGGACTTGACATTCATGTTAAAAATATATTAGTATTAGATGTATGGGTTTATTTCTGGACTCCCAATTCTATTCTATTGTTCTATATGTCTGTCCTTATGCCAGTACCACACTATTTTGATTACTATAGCTTTGTAATAAGTTTTGAAGCCAAGAAGTGTGAGTCCTCAAACTTTGTTCTTTTTCAATATCGTTTTGGCTATCTGGGTTCCCTTGAAATTTCATATACCTTTTTGGATCATCTTTTCCATTTCTGCAAAAAAGGTTTTTGGAATTTTCGTAGGATTGTGTGGAATCTGTAGCCCTGGTGGTGCAGTGGTTAAGAGTTCAGCTGCTAACCAAAAGGTCAGCAGTTCGAATCCACTGGCCGCTCCTTGGAAACCCTACGGGGCAGTTATATTCTGTCCTGTAGGGTCACTGTGAGTCGGAATTGACTTGATGCCAATGGGTTTAGTTTTGGTTTGGTGTTGAATCTGTACATCATTTTTCATAGTAATGGCATCTTAACAATAATGAGTGTTCCAGTGCATAGACATGGGGTATATTTTTGTTTACTTAGATCTTCTTTAATTTCTTTCAATAACATCTTGTAGTTTTTAGTGCAAAAGTTTTTCAACCCCTTGATCAATTTTAAAGATGTTACTTTGATGAACAAGATGTGTTTGACTGTCATGGACTGAATTGTGTCCCCCCAAAATATGTGTATCAATTTGACTAGGCCATGATTTCCAGTATTGTGTGATTATCCACCATTTTGTCAACTGTGATGTTCCTATGTGTTGTAAATCCTATCACTATGACATTAATGAAATGGGTTAGCGGCAGTTATGTTGATGAGATCTACAGGATTAGATTCTGTTTTAAGACAATCTCTTTTGAGATATAAAAGAGAGAAGCAAGCAGAGAGACAGGGAGACCTCATACCACCAAGAAGGCAGCTCTGGGAACAGAGCACTTTCTTTGGACCAGGGGTCCTTGTGCCCGAGAAGCTCCTAGACCAGAGGAAAACTGATGGCAAGTTCCTTCCTCCGAAGTCGACAGAGAAAGAAAACCTTCCCCTGGAGCTGGCACCCTGAATTCAGACTTCTTGCCTACTAGACCATGAGAGGATAAACTTCTGTTCGTTAAAGCCATCCACTTTTATTTCTGTTATAGTACCACTGGATAACTAAGACTCTGACCCAAGCCATGGTCGTTTCATTCGCATTGCATGCATGTGAAAGTTGGATAATGAAAAAGGAGACAGAAGAATTAATATGTTTGAACTCTGGAATTGGCAAAGAATATTAAATATACTGTGAACTTCCAAAATAATGAACAGATCAGTCTTAGAAGAATTATAAGCAGAATGTTCCTTAGAAGAATGATGAGACTTTGACTTGCTTATTTTGGACACATCAACAGGAAAGGCCAGTTCCTAGAAGAGGAAAACATGTTTGGTAAAGTAGATGTTCAAAGAAAATGAAGGAACTCCTCAATCTGGTAGATTGACACAACAGGCTAAACAATAGACCCAACATACCAACAATCACGAAGATTTCACAGGACTGGGCGACGTTGTGTTCTGATATACATCAGGTCACCATGATTTGGAGCCAACTCAAGAGCAACTAACAATAACAGCAACAATAAAAACAATTTTTTTCTTTCAGATGCTACTTTTTTTTTTTTTTTGCCATCAAGTTGATTCTGACTAATGGCAGTCTGTGTATGTCAGAGTAGAACTGTGCTCCATAGAGGTTTCTTTAAAAAAAAAAAAAAAATTGTTTTTATTGAGAATATACACAGCAAAACACCGACTCAACCATTTCCACATGTAAAATTCGGTGATATTGATTACATTCTTTGAGTTGTGCAATCATTCTGACCCTCTTTTTCTGAGTTATTCCTCCCCCATTAACATAAACTCACTGCCCCCTAAGGTTGCTATCTAACCTTCCAAGTTGCTGTTGCCACTTTTATCCTCTACAGATAGTTCTTAAAGAAGCATAATGCTCAAGGCAGACATTTTTTACTAGTTTAGCTAAGCTATTGGTTGGTTTTGAGAAGACTTCAGGGGATATTTTTGGTTTAAGGTTTAAAGGTTATCTCAGAACAACAGTGTCAGGGGCTCATCCAGCCCCCATGGCTCCAGAAAGTCTGAAGTTCATGAGAACTTGGAATTCTATTGTGTATTTTCCCTCCTTTGACCAGGATTCCTCTGAAGAATCTTTGATCAAAATGTTCAGTAATGGTAGCTGGGCATCATCTAGTTCTTCTGGTCTCCTGGCAAAGGAAGCAGTTGTTCATGGAGGCAATTAGCCACACATTTCATATCCTCCTCCTACTCCTGACTCTCTTTCTTCCTCGTTTGCTCCAGGTGAATAGACACCAACTGTCATGCATGGATGGCTGCTTGCAAGTGTTTAAGACCTCACACACTACAAAATGAACTAGGAGGTAGTACAGAAGCAGTAAACACATTATTAGGCCAACTAACTGGAATGTCCCATAAAACCATGACCATAAACCTTCAAACGAAGGAACAAAATCCCATGAGGTTTTTGGTTGTACATATGCAGTCTCAGCAGATACTCTCTCTCTTTCTTTTTGTAATTGCTGTAATATATCTATCACACTACTTTTGCCAATTCAACTTTTTACAGGTGTACAACTTACTGACCTCAATTATAATAATTAGCTGTGCAACCTACCCTTAATCAATGTGATTTTTTCATCACCATTAGCTCCCCCCATCCCCCTCCCTCAGTCCCCCCTGGTAAACCACGAATAAACTATATTCTCTATGCATTTCCACCACTCATTTGTCAGTTTTTCTTACTGTGATGCTGGAAGTTATGCTGCCAGTATTTCAAATACCAGCAAGGTCATCCATGCCGAAAGGTTTCAGCAGAGCTTCCAGACTAGGAAGAAGGACCGGGCAGTCTACTTCTGAACAAACTGGCCAATGAAAACATTATGAATAGCAGCGGAACATTTTCTAGTATAGTGACAGAAGATGAGCCCCTCAGGTTGGAAGACACTCAAAATATGATGGAAGAGCTGCCTCCTCGAAGCAGAGTTGACCTTAATAACACGAATGGAGTAACGATTTCGGGACCTTCATTTGCTGATGTGGCACGACTAAAATGCAAAGAAACAGCTGCAAACATCCTTTAACAATCAGAACGTGGAATCTACAAAGTATGGTTCTATCTAGGAAAATTGGAAGTCATCAAAAATGAAATAGAATACATAAAAATCAATATCCTAGGTATTAGTGAGCTGAAATGGTCTGGTATTGGCCATTTTGAATTGGACAATCATGTGGTCTACTAAGCCGGGAATGACAAATTGAAGGGGAATGGCATCGTATTCACCAAATAGAACATTTCAAAATCTATCCTGAAGTACAGTGCCATCAAGGACAGGATGATATGCATACACTTACAAGGAAGACCAGTTAATACTACTATTATTCAAATTTATGCACCACCCACTAATGTCAAAGGTGAAGAAATTAAAGATTTTTACCAATGTCTGCAGTCTGAAATTGATCATATATGTGTATGTACATATATTTTATACACACACATATATATACATATCAGGAGCTGTCGAGTTGGATCTGATTCATAGCGATCCTATGTACAGCAGAAGGAAACACTGCCCAGTCCTACATCATCTTCACAATCACCCATTGTTGCAGCCACTGTGTCAATCCATCTCATTAAGGATCTTCCTCTTTTTCGCTGACCCTTTACTTTACCAGGCGTGGTGTCCTTCTCCGGGGAATGGTCCCTCCTGATAACACGTCCAAAGTATGTGAGATGTAGTCTCACCATTCTTGCTCCTAAGGGACATTCTGCTTGTACTTCTTCCAAGACAGATTTATTTGTTCTTCTGGCAGTCCATGGTATATTCAATATTCTTCACCGACACTACAATTCAAAGGCATCAATTCTTCTTCGGTCTTCCTTATTCACTGTCCAGCTTTTGCACTGAAAACACCATGGCTTAGTTCAGGCTAACCTTAGTCCTCAAGGTGACATCTTTGCTTTGCAACACTTTAAAGAGGTCCTTTGTGCAGACTTGCCCAATGCAATGTGTCTTTTAATTTCTTGACTGCTGCTTCTGTGGGCGCTGATTGTGGATCCAAGTAAAATGAAATCCTAACAACCTCAATCTTTTTTCCACTTATCATGATGTTGCTTATTGATCCAGTTGTGAGGATTTTTGTTTTCTTTATGTTGAGGCGTAATCCATACTGATGGCTGTGGTCTTTGATTGTCATTAGTACGTGTTTCAAGTCCTCTTCGCTTTCAGCAAGTATGACTGTGTCATGTGCATAACGCAAGTTGTTAATGAGTCTTCCTCCAATCCTGATGCCCTGATGCCCTGTTCTTCTTCATATAGTCCAGCTTCTCAGATTATTTGCTCAGCATACAGATTGAATAGATATGGTGAAAAGATACAACCCTGATGCACACCTTTCCTGACTTTAAACTATGCAGGATCCCCTTGATTTGTCTGAACAACTGCATCTTGATCCATGTACAGATTCCTCTGGAATTAATTAAGTGTTCTGGAATTCCCATTCTCCACAATATTATCCATAATTTATCATGATCCACACAGTGGAATGCATTTGCACAGTCAATAAAACACAGATAAACAGATTTCTGGTATTCTCTGCTTTCAGCCAAGATCCATCTGACATCAGCAATGATATCCCTGGTTCCACATCCTCTTCTGAATTCTGCTTGAACTTCTGGCAGTTCCCTGTCTATGTACACTGCAATTGCTTTTAAATGATCTTCAGCAAAATTTTAGTTGTGTGTGATTTCTTTTCTTCTTTTAATTGTGTTTTCAGTGAAAGTTTACATTTGAAATTAGTTTCTCATGCAAAAATTTATACACACATTTAATGTGACCCTAGTTACTCTCCCTATAAAGTGACAGCATGCTCCTCTTTTTCACCCTGCATTTCCCACATCCATTCAACCAGTTCCTGTCCCTTTCTGCCTTCTCATCTCCCTTGCGGACAGGAGCTACCCATTTAGTCTCATGTACCTACTTTTTTTTTTTTTTTTTATCTACTTGAGCTAAGCACACTCTTCATGAGTATCGTTTTATGTCTTCTGGCCCAGTCTAATCTTTGTCTGAAGAGTTGGCTTCCAGAATGGTTTTAGTTTTGGGCTAACGGAAAGTCTGGGGGCCATGTCTTCCAGGGTCTCTCCAGTCACAGTCAGACCATTAAGTCTAGTCTTTTTACTAGAATTTGCGTTCTGCACCCCACTTTTTCCCTGCTCCATCAGGGACTTTCTGTTATGTTCCCTGTTTGGGTGGTCATTGGTGGTAGCCAGGCTCTATCTAGTTCTTCAGGCTAAAGCTGATGGAGTCTCTGGTTTATGTGGCCCTTTCTGTCCCTTGGGCTAATATTTTCCTTGTGTCTTTGGTGTTCTTCATTCTCCTTTGCTCCAGGTGAGTTGGGACCAATTGATGCATCTTAGATAGCTAGCTTTTAAGGCCCCAGATGCCACCCACCAAAGTGGGATGCAGAACATTTCCTTACTACACTTTGTTATTCCAACTGCCCTAGATGTCCCCTGAAACCATGGTCCCCAGACCCCTGCCCCTGCTACTCTGTCCCTTGAAGTGTTTGGTTGTATTCAGGAAACTTCTCAGCTTTTGGTGTAGTTCACTTGTGCTGACTTCTCCTGCATTGTGTGCTGTCCTTCCCTTCACCTAAGATAATTCTTATCTACTATTTTTTTTTTTTATCTAGTTACTGAATAACACTCTTCCTCCCTCTCCACCCTAGTAACCACCAAAGAATGTTTTCTTCTGTGTTTAAACCTTCTCTTGAGTTCTTATAATAGTGGTCTCATACAATATTTGTCCTTTGGTGACTGATTAATTTCACTCAGCATAATGCTTTCCAGATTCATCCACGTTATGAGATGTTTTTCAGATTCATCATTGTTCTTTATCATTGTGTGATATTCCATTGTGTGAATATACCATAATTTGTTTATCCATTCGTCCACTGATGGGCACCTAGGTTGTATCCATTTTTTTGCAGCGGATATGGGTGTGCATACCTCTATTTGTATCACAGCTCTTATTTCTCTAGGAAATATTCCAAGGAGTGAGATTGCTGGGTCATATGGTGGTTCTAGTCAATTTTAATGACCTTTTGCTTGGTAAATTTCCAAAATTTACCATTTTGCATTCCCACCAGCAGTGTGTAAGTGTTGCAGTCTTTCCACAACCTCTCCAACATTTATTATTTTGTGTTTTTTGGATTAATTCTAGCCTTGTTGGGGTGAGATGGTATCTCATTGTAGTTTCGATTTGCATGGCTAATGATCGTGAGCATTTCCTCAAGTATCTGTTAGCTACCTGAATGTCTTCTTTAGTGAAGTGCCTGTTCATATCATTTGACCATTTTTTAACTGAGTTATTTGTCTATTTGTTGTTGAGGTTTTGCAGTATCTTGTAGATTTTAGAGATTAGACCCTGACCAGATTTGTTGTAGCCAAAGATTTTTTCCCCAGTCTGTAGGTTGTCTTTTTACTCTTTTGGTGAAGTCTCTTGATGAACATAAGTGTTTGACTTTTAGGAGCTCTCAGTTATCTAGTTTCTCTTTTGGTGTTTGTGCATTGTTAGTTATGGTTTGTATTCTGTTTATGCTATGTATTAGGGCTCCTAGAGTTGTCCCTATTTTTACTTCCATGATCTTTATCGTTTTAGATTTTATATTTAGGTCTTTGAGACATTTTGAATTAGTTTTTGTGCATGGTGTGATGTATGGGTCTTGTTTTGATTTTTTGAAGATAGATATCCAGTTATGCCAGCACCATTGTTAAAGAGACTGTCTTTTCCCCATTTAATGGACTTTGGGCCTTTGTCAAATATCAGCTGCTCATAGATGGATGAATTTATGCCTAGATTCTCAATTCTGTTCCATTGGCCTATGCATCTGTTGTTGTAACCAGTACCAGGTTATTGTCACTACCATGGTGGTATAATAGATTCTAAAATCAGGTAGTGTGAGGCCTCCCATTTTCTTCTTCTTCTTCAGTAATGCTTTACTTATGTGGGAACTCTTTCTTTTCCACATGAAGTTGGTGATTTGTTTCTCCATCTCATTAGAAAATGCTGTTGGAATTTGGATTGGAATTGCATTGTATCTGTTGATTACTTGCGTGTGATACTAATGATATTGCTCAATAATTTCAGCATTCTGTTGGATCACCTTTCTTTGGAATGGGCACAAATATGGATCTCTTCCAGTTGGCTGGCCAGGAAGCTGTCTTTCAAATTTCTTGACACAGATGAGTGAACACTTCCAGCGCTGCACCCGTTTGTGGAAAGTCTTAATTGGTATTCTTTTTTTTTTTTAATTGAACTTTAGATGAAGGTTACAGAACAAACTAGTTTCTCATCAAACAGTACACACATTGTTGTATGACATTGGTTAATAACCCCATGACATGTCAACACTCTCCCTTCTCAGTCCTGGGTTCCCTATTACCAACTTTCCTGTTCCCTCCTGCCTTCCAGTCCCTGCCCCAGGGCTGGTGCACCCCTTTAGTCTTGTTTTGTTTCCATGGGCCTGTTGAATCTGGCTGAAGGGTGAACCACAGGAGTGACCTCGTTACTGAGCTGAAAGGGTGTCTGGGGCCATACTCCCAGGGTTTCTCCAGTCTCTGTCAGGCCAGCAAGTCTGTTCTTTCTTTTTCAGTCAGAATTTTGTTCCACATTTTTCTCCAACTCCATCCAGGACCCTCTACTGTGATCCCTGTCAAAGCAGTCAGTGGTGGTAGCCAGGCACCACCTAGTTTTACTGGACTCAGTATGGTGGAGGCTCTGGTAGATGTGGTCCTCTTGTCCTTTGGACTAATCTTTCCCTTGTGTCTTTAGTTTTCTTTAATCTTCCCTGCTTCTGAAGAGGTGAGACCAGTGGAGTGTCCTAGATGGCCGCTCAAAGGCTTCCAAGACCCCAGAAGCTACTACTCCCCAAAGTGGAATGTAGATCATTCTCCCTATAAACCCTGTTATGCCAGTTGAGCTAGATGCTCCCTGACACCACGGTTCCCACAGCCCTCAGCCTGCAGTTCTGTTCCTCGGGGAGTTTGGATGTGTCTATGGAGATACCATGGCCTTGCCTTGTAAAGGTTGTGCTGGCTTCCCCAGTATTGTGTGCTGGCTTCCCCAGTATTGTTTACTGTCTTACCCTTTACCAAAGTTACTGCTTATCTTTTTGTTGATTAAGTATTTTTCCATCCCCTCCTCCTCCCTTGTAACCATCCAATATTGTTTCCTTCTGTATGCAAACTTTTTCATGAATTTTTACAGTAGTGGTCACATACAATATTTGTCCTCTTGTGATTGACTTATTTCACTCAGCATAATGTCTTCCAGATGCATTCATGTTATGAGATGCTTTACAGATTCATCTAACTTTTCCTTTTTTCCTCTTACTTTCCTGTGCTGAGTTCCTTTTGTTTGTGGATTTCTTTTGTTTTTATTGAGACTTTGTTTTTCTTCTTTATTTTGATGAGTAGGTTTGTTAACGTCCTTTTTGTTTACCTTGAAATTTACCCTTATCTTCTTAGGTTTGAACCAAGTCTATTATTATGTGGTATTGCCTTGCCTTCCTCTCCATTAGAAAGTTCTATACCTATACTGTTTATTCCCTCTTTTATTGTTCTGATGTTGTTGTCATTTACAGATTAACCTCTCTGTTTCCCTGTTGCAATTCTTTTGGTTTTGGATAGTCCTTGAGAGTTCATTTCCTAGGTTGGTATCTGGCTGGTACAATCTTGTGTCCTGGATTCAGGCTGTGGTCTGATGCTGTTTTTTCTCACACTGAAGGACTCCCTTTAATAATTCTTGTAATTCCCTTAATTTCTGTTTATCTGAAAATGTCCTAATTCCACCATCATATTTGAATGAAAGATTTGCAGGATATTCTTGGTTGGCAATTTTTTTCTTTCAAAGTTTAATATACGTCATCCCATTGCCTTCTTGCCTGCATGGTTTCTGCTGAATAATCAGAGTTTAGTCTTATTGTTTTACCTCTGTATGTGACTTTATCTTTTTTGAGATGCTCGCAGGATTTTTTCTTTGTCTTCAGTTTTAGCGAGTGTGATTATGATAGGCCTTGGTGTTTTTCTTTTAGGGTCTATCCTATGTGGGGTTTGTTAAGCTTCTTGGATAGTCAGCTTTTCATCACTCATGATATTATGGAAGTTTTCTGCCAGCAGTTCTTCAATGATCCTCTCTGTGTTTTATGTTTTCTCTCCCTGTTCTGGAAGTCTGATCACTTGTGAATTTTTGCTTTTGATTTTACCCCACATAATTCTCAGGGTTTCCTCATTTTTCTTTGTTCTTTTTTCTGATTTTTTCCTCAGAGTTGTATCCAAGTGTTTGTCTTCAATTTTGCTGATTCTGTCTTCCATCGTTTCAAACCTGCTCCTCAGGCCTTCTATGACACTGTCCATTTCTGAAATCTTGTTTATCTTTTGGATTTCTAATTGTGGTTTTTGTATGATTTCTAGCTGTGAATTTATTTTGGCATTTTGTTCATTCCTTTCCTGAATTGTTCCATTTTTTTGTCTGTATTTTCCATGAATTTGTCTGCCTTTTCCAAAAATTTGTCTAATTTTTCCTCATTTTTGTCTGCTTTTTGCTACAACTCTTGGATTGCTCTGAATATTAGAGATTGGAATTCCCTGTCCGGTAGTTCCAGCACCTGTTCTTCCACTGGAAAGTCATCTGGTGTTTTATTTTGGACACCTACTCCAGTAGGTGTCCTTTTTTTTTTTTTTTTTTTTTTAATGTTTTGATATTGTCTGCTATCTTTGGGACATTCAGTAGTTATTTTCTTCATTTCTTGATTGTAGATGTGTTTGTTTTGTCCTGCTTTTTTGTTTTATTTGGTTATGTCTGAGCAGGCGGGCTGTGCGTTCTTTGTTGTTTGCTTGTCTGTAGTCACGATAATTTCCACCTCCTTGTCCAATAGGCAGAGCCAGACATTCAGCTATGGTGCAGAAGGGCAGGTCCTCTGCCAGTTTCTTATTTCATTTGGGGCTTGGCCGAGTTCTCTGTCTCTTTATTTGGCACTTCAGTTCCAGGAATGACATTTCTCTCTGTTTTACTTAGTTTTCTGGGTCTTTGCTGTGGAGGGGCGGTATGGTGCTTTTGTCTATGGTGCCATGTTGGCCAGAAGTTCTCAACTGGTATTCTGTCAATTCCTGGAGCCTTGTTTTTAGTCATTCCCTTCACAGTGCAGCTTGGACTTCTTCCTTCAGTGCCATCGCTTCTTGATCATATGCTACCTCCTGAAATGGTTGAAGGTCAACCAATTCCTTTTGGTACAGTGACTCTGTGTATTCCTTCCATCTTCTTTTGATACTTCCTTTGTCCTTGAGTATTTTGCCCATAGAATCCTTCAGTATTGCAACTCGAGGCTTGAATGTTTTCTTCATTTCTTTCAGCTTGAGAAATGCCAAGCATGTTCTTCCCTTTTGGTTTTCTACATCCAGGTCTTTGTACATTTACTTTATTTTCTCAAGCCTCCCTTTGAAATCATCTGTTCAGCTCTTTTACTTCATCATTTCTTTCATTCACTTTAGCTACTCTACATTCAAGAGTAAGTTGCACAGTCCCCTCTGACATCCATTTTGGTCTCTTCTTTCTTTTCTGTCTTTTTAATGACCTTTTGCTTTCTTCATGTATGATATCCTTGATGTCATTTCAAAACTTGTCTGGTCTTCAGTCATTAGTTCTCAATGCATCAAATTTATTGTTGAGATGGTCTCTAAATTTAGGTGGGATATACTCAAGGTTGTATTTTGGCTCTTATGGATTTGTTCTAATTTTCCATGGCTTCAACTTGTATGTGAACAATTGATGGTTTGTTCCATAGTCAGTCCCTGGACTCAAGCTTTTCCATTATTTCTTTCCACAGATGTAGTCGGTTTGATTCCCATGTATTCCACCTGCTGAGGTTCACATGTGTAGTCCCTGTTTATGTTGTTGAAACAAGGTATTTGCAATGAAGAAGTTGTTGTTGGTCTTGCAATATTCTGTCATGCAGATGTCTGGTGTTGTTTCTATCACCAAGGTCATATTTTTCAACTACTGATCCTTTTTTGTTTCTAACTTTTGCATTCCAATCATCAGTAATTATCAGTGCATCTTGATTGCACGTTTGATCAAAAGATGTTTACCTGTGTTTTACTGACTACAAAAAGGCATTTGACTATACGGATCATAAAAAATTTCGGATAGCATAATTAAGAATGGGAGTTCCAGAACACTTACTTGTGCTCATGGAGGACCTTGAAGCACTTACTGATGGACTGCCAGAAGAATGAACAAGTCTGTCTTGGAAGAAATACAGCCAGAATGCTCTTTAGAAGCTAAATGGCAAGGCTTTGTCTCACTTACTTTGGACATCCTATCAGGAGGGACCAGACCCTGGAGAAGGACATCATGCTTAGTAAAGCGAGGGTCATGGAAAAAGAGGAGGACCCTCAAGGAGATGAATTGATACAGTGGCTGCAACAATGGACTCAAACACAGCAAAGATTGTGAGGATGGTACAGGAGTGGGCAGAGTTTCATTCCATTATACAGGTACATGGAGTCACCATGATTTTGAACAGTCTGGATGGCACCTAACAACAACTACAACAACATGGTAGCTCTATTTTTAGTTTTTTGAGGAACCACCACACTCTTTTCCACAACAGTTGTACCATTTTTCATTTTCAGTAGCAATGGATAAGGGTTCCAATTTCCCCACAGTCTCAGCAATATTTTTGTTGTTGTTGTTATCTTAGCCATCCTAGTGGGAGTAAAATGGTATTTCATTGTGGTTTTGATTTGCATCTGTCTGACGGCTAATGATGTTGAGCATGTTTTCATGCATTTGGTGGCCACTGGAATATCTTCTTTTGTGAAATGTCTATTCAAGTCCTTTGCCCATTTTATGATTGGGTTGTCTTTTTGTTGTGGTTGAAGATTTATGTATATTTTGTTTATCAGATTCTTATCAAATATATGCTTTCTGAAGACATTCTCCTAGGTGACAGAGGTTGTGTTTTCACTTTTTTTGATAAAGCCTTTTGATGAACAGCGGTTTTTATTTTAATGAGGTCCCATTTATTCATTTTGTCTTTTGCTATTTGTGCTTTTGTTATTATATTAGATAATCCACTGTTAAAACTAGGCCTAACAGCACTGCACATGCATTTTTGTCTATGGATTTTATGGTTTTAATTTGCACGTTTAAATCTTTAATCCATTTTGAATTTGTTTTTGTGTATGGTGTGAGGCATAGACCCTGTTTCATTTTTCTGCATGTGGAAATCTAGTTTTTCCAACACCATTTATTGAAGAGATTATTCTTTCCCCATTGAATGTACTTAGCACCTTTGTCAAAATCAGTTGACCAAGGATGTGTGCGTTTATTTCTGAAATTCAATTCTATTCCATTGGTCTATACGTCTATTGTTATACTAGTACCAGGCTGCTTTGATTACTGTGGCTGTATATGTTTTAAAATCAGGAAGTGTGAGTCCTCCTATCTCTCTTTTTTTCAACGTTGCCTTAGCTATTTGAGGCCTCTTGCCATTCCATATACATTTGAGGACTGTTTTCTCCATTTCTGTAAAGAAACCTGTTGGAATTTTAGCTGGGATTGCATTGAATCTATAGATCGCTTTGGGTAGTATTGACATTATAATTCTATTAAGTCTTCCAACCCAAGAATATGAAGCATCTTTCCATTTATTTAAGTCTTCTTTAATCTCTTTCAGCAGTGTTTTATAGTTTTCATTGTATAAGTCCTTTACATCCCTGGTTATTTTATTCTCTTAGATTCTATTTTAAATGGAATTGTTTCCCTAATTTCCCTTTCAGATTTCTCATTGCTGGTGTATAGAAACACAACTGATTTTTGTTTGTTGACCTTGTACCCTGCAACTTTGCTAAATTCCTCTGTCAGCTCTAGGAGATTTCTCGCAGACTCTTTGGGATTTTCTACGTATAGGATCGTATCATTTGCAAATAGAGATAATTTTACTTCTTTTCCAATCTGAATATGTTTTATTTCTTTTTCTTATCTTATTGCCCTGGCTAGGCCTTGTAAAACAATATTGAATACGAAGAAAAAAAAAATTTTTTTTGTTGTGATGAAAATGGGCACACATGTCTTGTTCCTGATTTCAAGGGGAAACTGTCTTTACTAAGTATAATATTGGCTGTTGACTTTTCATATATGCGCTGAATCATATTGAGGAATTTCCCTTCTATTCTAATCTTCTTTAGGGTTTTCATCAAGAAAGGGTATTGGATTTTATCAAATGCTTTTTCCGCATCCATAGAAATGATCATGTGGTTCTTTTCCTTTGTTCTATTGATGTGGCATATTATTTTGATTGGTTTTCTAATGTTGAACCATCCCTGCATCCCTGGAGTAAATCCCACTTGGTTATGATGTATGACTCTTAATATGCTGTTGGATTCTGTTTGCTAGTATTTTGTTGAGGATTTTTGCATCTGTATTCATGAGAGATATTGGCCTGTAGTTTTCTTTTCTTGTGGTGTCTTTGTCTGCTTTTGGTATCAGGCTTATGTCTGCTTCACAGAATGAATTAGGGAGTATTCTTTCCTTCTCTATATTTTGGAAGAGTTTAAACAGTATTGGTATCATTTCTCCTCTAAATGTGTGGTAGAATTTCTCAGTGAAGCCATCTGGTCCAGGAATTTTTTTTTGTTGGGAGGTTTTTGATCACTGATTCGATCTCTTCGCTTGTTATGAGTGTGTTGAGACTTTCTATTTCCTCTTGGATCAGTTTGGGTAGGTTGTGTGCTTCTAAGAATTTGTCCATTTCATCCAATTTGTTGTCATAATTCTCTTTACTTCTATTGGGTCAGTTGTAATGTCCTTTCCATCATTTTGGTTGTTTGCCTCTTTTCTCTTCTTTGTTGGTCTAGCTAAAGGTTTGTCAATTCTATTGATCATTTCAAAGAACCACCTTCTGGTTTTATTGATTTTCTCTATTGTTTTTCTGTTCAGATGCTATTGTAAAAGGAATCATTCTCTTAAGTTTCTTTTTGGATTGTTAGTTGCTGGTGTACGGAAACACAACTGATGTATGTGTGTAGATCTTATATCCTGCAATTTTGCTGAATTTGATTAGCTGTAATAACTTTGTTGTGGTTTCTTTGAGATCTGCAAATAAAGATAGTTTTACATCTTTCTTTCAAATTTGTTTCTTTTTCTTGCTTAGTTGCTCTGGGTAGAACTTCGAGTACAATGTTGAACAGCAGTGATGAAAGTAGGCGTTCTTGTCATTTCTTGATCTTTGCAAGAAAACCTTCTGTCTTTCATCATTGATTATGCTGTTAGTTGTGGTTTTTCATAAAGCCTTTTATCATGCTGAGATTTTTTCTTCTATTCTTAGTTTGCTGAGTTTTTATCACTTGTTATGATTTTGTCACTTGTTGGATTTTGTCAAACACTGTTTTCTGCATCAATCGACATGATCATGTGGCTCTTTTCCTTTGTTCTATTAGCATGGTGTATTCCACTCATTGATTTTCTTATATTAAATCACCTTGAATTCCTGGGATAAATTCTACCTAGTCATGCAGATTGATTCAGTCGTCTAGTATTTTGCTGATAATTTTTACTCCATATTTATAAGGGATTTTGGTCTGCAATTTTCTTTTCTTAGGTGCCTTTATCTGGGTTTGTTATCAGTAATTCTGTCCTTATACAATGAGTTCGGAAGTGTTCTCTTCTTATTTTTTTTGCAAGAGTTTGAGGACGCTTGGGGTTATTCTTATTTAAATGCTTGGTAGAATTCACCAGCGAAGCTATCTGGTCTTGGATTTCTTTTTTTTTGTACAAAAGTTTTTGGTTACTGATTCTTTTGTTAGAGACCTGTTGAGGTTTCTATTTCTTCTTAAGTTAGCATAGGTAATTTGCATGCTTCTAGGAATTAGTCCATTTTATCTAGGTTATCTAATTTGTTAGTGTAAAACTGCTTTTAGCATTTTTTTTTCTTTTTTACAATTCTTATTTCTGTAAGGGCAGTAGTAATGTCCCCATTTTTCATTTCTTATTTTAGCAATTTGAACCCTCTCTTTTTCTTTTAGTAATTCTAGCTAAAGGTGTATCAACTCTGATAATCTTTTCAAAAGATCGACTTTTTGATTCATTGATTTTTTTTCTTTATTCTCTATTACATTTATCTCTGTTCTAATCTCTGTTATTTCATTACTTTTGGCAGCCTTGGGCTTTGTTTGGTCTTCTTTTTTTAGTTCAAGATGTAAAGTTAGGTTATTGATTTGTTATCTTTCTTCTTTTTTAATATAGGCATTTTCCATTATAAATCTCCTTCTGATCCCTGCCTTCACTGTGTCCCATAAGTTGTGGTATATCATGCATCCATTTTCACTCAACTCAAAGTATATTCTGACTTCTCTCTTGATATTTTCTTTGGCACACTGGTTGTTTAATAGTATGTTGTTTAATTTCCACATATTTATGTATTTTCCACTGCCGCCACTAATTCCATTAGATGGTCGAGCCACTTAGCCTAGCCAGGAATGGGGAGGGTCACATGCAGTAGAAAACCAAAGCTTTCCTACCACTTAAAAGTCACCTTTTTTCGTTTGTTTTGATTCAGTGCTTGCTTAGTTGCTGCAACCCTCCAACTGCTTTCCGGAGTTCTTACAAAGTTGGGCCTACAAATTTCTGGTTGTTTTCCTTGGTAATTATGTGCGGGGACAGAAGTGTGACACTGCTCACATCGCCATCTTCCAGGAAGTCCCTTATTGCTTTGTTTTATTTATTTATCGTGGTGACGAAATATGCAACAAAACAGCCAGTTCAACAATTTCTACATGTAGACATTCAATCAGTGTCAATCACTGACACTGATTACATGCTTTATGCCATACAATCTTTATCACTATCCTTTTCCAAATTATTCTACTACCATTAACATAAACTAAATGCCCCCTAAACATAAACTCTGTTTCTCTCCTTCTCATCCCTGAAAGCCTCTAATAATTTTTGGTTTCTTTATATTTGCTTATTTTATACAAGTTAGCTCATGCGGTGTTTGTGACTGACTTATTTTGCTTAGCATAATATTTTCAAGGTTCAACCATGTTGTGGTGTGTATCAAGACTTCATTTCTCTTTATGACTGAGTAATATTCATATATATGCATATGTATATATAATATTTTGTTTACCCATTCTTCTGTTGGTGGACATTTCAGTTGTTTCCACATTTTAACTATTGCAAATAGTGCTGAAATGAACATTGTTGTACAGGTTTCTGTTCGTGCTCCTGCTTTCACTTCTTCTGGGTATACACCTAGAATTGAGATTGCTGTGTCACACGCTAGTTCTATGTTCAACTTTTTGAGGAACTGCCAAACTGTTTTCCACAGCAGCCGTACCATTTTACCAGTAATGGAGGAGGTTTCCAGCCTCTCCACAACCTCAATACCTGTTCTTTTCCATTTTTCTGGTCATTGCCATTCTAATAAGGGTGAGGTGGTATCTCATAGTCATTTTGATTTTCATCTATCTAATGGCTAATAACATTGAGCATTTTTCCAGTTGCTTTTTGGCCATTTGAATATCCTCTTTGGTGAAATGTCTGTTCACGTCTTTTGAGCATTTTTTGATTGGGCTGTAGGCGCATGGATATTATTCTATCACTGACAGCTTTGTACTTCAGCATAGATCTCAAAATGTTCTTTTAGACAATTAATTCAACACTATTTCTCTTCAAGTTGTCATTCCCGGCATAGTAGACCATATGATTGTACAATTCAAAATGGCCAATACCAGTTCATTTCAGCTCACTAATGCCTCGGATATCAATGTTTACGCATTTTATTTCATTTTTGACAATTTCCATTTTTTCTAGATTCATACATAGTACATTCCACATTCCAATTATTAAAGGATGTTTGCAGCTGTTTCTTCTCATTATGAGTTGTGCCATACCAGCAAATGAAGGTCCCAAAAGCTTGACTCCATCTATTTCGTTAAGGTCAATTCTACATTGAGGAGACAGCTCTTCCCCAGTTGTGTTTTGAGTGCCTTCCAACCTGAGGGACTCATCTTTGGGTACTATATCAGGTGATGTTCCACTGTTACTCATAAAGTTTTCACTAGCTAATTCTTTTCAGAAGTACACTGCCAGATCCTTCTTCCTATTCTGTCTTAGTCTGGAAGCTCAGCTGAAACCTGTCTGCCATGGGTGACCCTACTGGTATTTGAATATCAGTGGCATAACCTCCAGCATCACAGCAACATGCAAGCCCCCACAGTATGACAAACTGATGGATGTGTGGGGACAGCAACAACAAATAGGAAGAAGCACAAACCCCAGAAAAAGGGAACAATCTCATCTCCAGCATTATCACAGTAAAATAGCTTGATATCCAATTACGATAGTCACAAAACATATAAAGAGGCAGGAAAGTATGGTTATGCAAAAGACCAAAATAAAGGGGACAGAAACTGTTCCTAAGGAAGAACAGATAATGGAATCAATAGACAAAGACTTTAAAGCAACAGTGTTATGCATGCTGAAAGAATTATAGAAAAATATGGAAAAAGAACTAAAAGAAAATAAGGAAAATGATACAAGAATAAAGCAAGAATTTTAAATAAAGAGGTAGGAATTTTAAAAATAGAAATATTGGAGCTGAAAAGCACAATAACAAAATGAATAATTCTCTGGAATGGTACAAGAGCAGATCTGAATTGGCAGAAGAGAGAATCAGTAAACATAAAGACAGGACAATAGAGATTGTTAAGCCTGAGAAGCAAAGAGAAAGAGTGAAGAAGAATGAACAAAGTCTAAAATATTTGCAGGACACCATCAAACAGAAATAATATACTTCATTATGGGAATCCCAGAAGGACAACAGAGAAAGGGACAGAAATAATTTTTGAAGAAATAATAGTTGAAAACTTTCCAAATATTAAGAAAAATAGGAACATACACATTCAAGAAGTTGAGAGAACTCTAAGTAGGATAAATCCAAACACAGCCATGATGAGGTATATTATAACCAAACTGTTGAAAAACAAGAACTAAGAAAAAAAATTCTGAGAGCAGCACAAGAGAAGCATCACATACAAGAGGTCTGCAATAATATTAATGCAGATTTCCTTCAGAAACCATGCAGGCAAGAAGGCAATAGGATGACATATTTAAAGTGCCAAAAGGGGAAAACAAAACAAAACAAACAAACAAATAAAACTGTCAGCCAAGAATACAATATCCAACAAAATTGTTATTCAAAAATGAGGGTGAAATCAAGACATTCCCAGATAAACAAAATCTGCTGGAATTTGTTACCACTAGGCCAGCCCTACAAAAACCCTAAAGGTAATTCTCTAGAAGGAAAATTGGGGACACTAGATGCTAATATGGAGTTGTAGATAAAGGGGGAAAAAATTCCATTAAAGGAAATACCTTGACAACTATAAAGGTCAGATTTAAGGTATTTTTGGTCAGTGAATACAACTAGTATGCCCTTCATGCTTTATAATGACAAAAGCTTAAAAAATATATATATATGATAATAAAATAAATTTAAATTATAGGGTATCCAAGGTAAAAAGATGTAACTGCTGATAACAACTTAAAGGGGCAGGGAGAGGGAGTTTGGCATAGGTATAGAGGTTTTATATGTTACTGAAGTTAGGTTGATATCAATATAAACCAGGTTTTATAAATTTAAGATGTTAAAAGTAATCCCCATGGTAACCACAGGAAAAGTATACTAAAAAAAAAATACACAAAAGTAAAGAAGGGAAATAAAAGAGTTAAGAACATACACATACAAAATCTCTATACAAAAGAAGTCAGCACTGGAGGAAAAGAAGAACAAAGTAGGTATAAGTCACACAAAAAATGAATGACAAAATGGCAGAAATAAGTCCTTCTTTATTAGTAATCCCCATAAATATATATGGATTAAATGCTCTAATCAAGAGTCAGAGAGTGGTAGATTGGATAAAAACAAAACAAAAACATGACCCATTTATATCATGTTTACAATAGACACACATTAAGCACAAAGACACAAATAGGTTTAAAGTGAAAGAACAGGGGAAAAAACATTCCATGCAAACAGTAACCACAAGAGTGGAGGTGTAGCAATCTTAATTGCAGACAAGATAGACTTTAAGTCAAAATCTGTTATAAGAGAGGAAGAAGGACACTATGTAACAATAAAATAGTTAACTCATCAAGAAAATATAACAATTATAAACATTTATGCACCAAACCTTGGACCCACCAAATTTATAAAGCAAACACTGACAGAATTGAAGAGAGAAATAGACAGGTCTACTATAACAGTTGGAGGCTTTAATATACTACATTCAATAATGCACAGAGAAACTAGGAAAAGGGTCAGCAAAGAAAGAGAAGACCTGAATGACACTATTTACAAATTAGGTTTAGCAAACACATATAGAACACTCCACTCAACAACTGCATAGTATATATTCTTCTGCAGTGCACATGGATCATCTTCCAAGATGACCACATGTTAGGACATAAAGCAAGTTTCAATAAACTTAAAAAGATTGAAACTATACAAAGTATCTTTTCAGAACTAAATAACAAACTACTAAGCAATCGATTGGCCAAAGAAGAAATCAAGAGAGAAAAACAAAACAAAGTTTAGAGTCAAACAAGAACAAAAACACAACACACCAAAAACAATGGGATGCAGTAAAGGCAGTCCAAAC